>NC_091977.1:214338415-214646877 GCF_044704955.1 Pristiophorus japonicus | reverse complement strand
ACATATGAAGGTAGAATATTATCTGCATGGTAGCAGATTAGGGAAAAGGGAGGTGCAACGAGACCTGGGTGTCATGGTACATCAGTCATTGAAAGTTGGCATGCAGGTACAACAGGCGGTGAAGGCGACAAATGGTATGTTGGCCTTCATAGCTAGGGGATTTGATTATAAGAGCAGGGAAGTCTTACTGCAGTTGTACAGGGCCTTAGTGAGGCCTCATCTGGAATATTGTGTTCAGATTTGGTCTCCTAATCTGAGGAAGGACGTTCTTGCTATTGAGGGAGTGCAGCGAAGGTTCACCAGACTGATTCCTGAGATGGCAGGACTGACATATGAGGAGAGACTGGATCGACTGGGCCTGTATTTACTGGAGTTTAGAAGGATGAGAAGGGATCTCATAGAAAAATATAAAATTCTGACGGGACTGGTCAGGTTAGATGCAGGAAGAATGTTCCCGATGTTGGGGAAGTCCAGAACCAGGGGACATAGTCTAAGGATAAGGGGTAAGCCATTTAGGACTGAGATGAGGAGAAACTTCTTCACTCAGAGAGTTGTTAACCTGTGGAATTCCCGACCGCAGAGAGTTATTGATGCCAGTTCATTGGATATATTCAAGAGGGATTAGATATGGCCCTTACGGCTGAAGGGATCAAGGGGTATGGAGAGAAAGCAGGAAAGGGGTACTGATATGAATGATCAGTCATGATCTTATTGAATGGTGGTGCAGGCTCGAAGGGCCGAATGGCCTACTCCTGCACCTATTTTCTGTGTTTCTATGTTTCTATGATCTATCCTTTGTGATGGAATTATGTAAACAATAGGCGATCTGAAGGCACACGCCAGGGATCAGCAAGTGATCAAGGACTTGGAAACTGGCACCAAGGAACAAAAGGCTCAGATACCACAGGTTCGGAGCAAGGTAATGGTAAAAATAAACCCCCGAAAAGCCAGGATTCTCACCAAAATAGACAGGCTCTCACCAGGTAATAATGGTAAGCGAAACGTGTGCGTGCGTGGCGATAGGCGGAACCGGACGGTGGAAACATTGGACACAGTTAAAACGTTATGTGTAACATGAGACCCTAACTGACTGGTGACGACCGTGAAAACATATTGTGTTTTACAAAACCCTAGTCCTAGTAGGAATACTTGGTAACCCCATCTTATACCATGACCCAGCAATAAGTTGCCCAGACGGCTATCAAGGAAATATTTCCACTACAAACTCAATCCTTTGTGGAAAATGCCAAAGCGGGCGACTTGAAGTGGAATGGACTAGCCGGGATAAGGGACACTCATGGCAGAACCAACTATGGTCATGCATGAATAGCTCAGACCAAGGAAATCCACACAAGTGTGTGTGGGTAAGGTGTAACCTCACCAGAGAGGCAGAGGGGGCTACCCCCATACCCATCAGGGAATCACAATGCGGTAAAGGTTCCTTATGGGGAATGTTCATATGTAAGATAGAGATCCCAACCACCACAAAAGCCCCAACCACAACTAACCCAGAACCCCTAGGCTGCCCAAACATGACACAGGAGGCAAGCGTGGAATCAGTAATAAAAAGAACTAAAGAAAAAGATCCAATTCGCGGTACGCCAAAGGGTAATTATGGTATTATTAAACCTAATGGATAGAACTATCCCACTGTTTTGCAGTAAGAAAACTATAAGCTTATATAAAAACCTAACCCTAAGAGCCCTTGAGGGGCCTGAATCCAAGACTATGAAGTTCAGCGTAAAAAAGCCGAACAAAAACGGGAAAGGCGGGAGGAGAAAGATGGGAATATTAGAAATGGTAGGCGCAGGATATGCGGCGGGCGTTGCGACGGTTAATACAATAGATCTTCAAACAGTAGACGAGCAGGTCATCACCCTCACACAGACCTTAAAAGGACTGCTGGAAAGGGGACGTGATAACGAGAAAATGCAGGCCCAGCTAGGGGAAGGGGAAGTTTGGGAAATACTACAGGTTGCCCATATATTACGGGACCATGCAAAAATGATAAATTTGGTAAACCAGGCTGGACAAACAATGAGTAAAAGAATGGCAGCCGAGATAGTTTGTGCAGGATATGGGGCTTGGATGCTCAATGCAATAGAACATAACCTAGAACAACTCCAGAATGGAGAAGCGCCGGATTGGATAACCAATGATGTATTTGCTGAATGGACATTGGGCAAGAATGACACCCAAGCCTGTGAGGTCCGGAGGAATAGCCATGCCTGGGTCCCTAAGAACAGGTGTGTAACGCGGACATCAGAATGTAATAGGGTTTGTGTTATCAATACCTCAATACGACGTGACAAAGTGAAACACATTGTACCAAGTAAGCAATATAGGAGAAATAAGGAATCAGACCCGTGTGTGTTATCACATATTGTAATTAAAAAGGAAAACAATGCCAAAAGTGTCGATATTAAAGATTGTTATAAGAATAATCAAGTTTTTTTATGTCGAGAGCACCCAGACCTCGATAACAACATTTGTGGATATGACCGAACAGAAAGCTGTGTGTTGAGTGTCACACCGCTGACACTGGACTCCGAAACGACCGCAGCCTCACAAGGAAAGGGTGAATGGTGCGTGAGCACCATGGTGGTCAAAATGACGATGGGGGGAGTTACCCACTGCCCGATCATGACCACCGACTTCTGTTTTGCGCCAAAAGAAGTCGTCGATATTCAGGGATATATCATATATTTGGAATTGAAAGGAGAGTCTGTCAATGGGATGATGGTGGACACTATCAAAGCGGGGTATAAAGGTTTCAAGGAACCACAAGGACGACATACACACAGACTTAGTGAAGATCAAACTAAGTTGGAGCAGGACACCCATGAACAACGGCAGTAGTACATCATCCTGATGAAGAAGATCGACAAACTCCAGAAGGACACTAAAGAAATGTTGGCGAACCAACCCTGGTGTGCAGAGCTCTGGAACTTTGGACTAAACATGCAAATGCACCCCTGGATAAGAATAATATCCCATGTATTGGTAATTGTGCAATGTGTGGTTTTAATGGTGTTGTTGATTGAATTATGTTGGAGATGTAAACGACGGGCGAGGAAAACCATAGCTCAGGCCCCCATAAAAGCCTTAGAAGAAAGTAAACCTTTGTTATCTAAAGAAAACTCTGTAAAATAGGTAAATGGTGTGTAAAGGAAAAGAGATATGAGAAGCCATCCGAAAGTAAGGGCTTGGCCACCCAGATGGACGGATTAAGCTGACAATATCACTTCCCCTTTGGATGAAATAATGAGGGGACGGCACATTGACCTATCTTGGGGTATATAGCCAAGTGCCAAAAGAGGAGATTGCACGAGCAAAATTGATTATCAAAGATGTTAGCTGGCTATTATGTAGGCCCTGAGCTGGCTAAACAGAAGGTATGCTTAAAACTGCATGTACTCATAGAGCAACAAGATGACCACTCTTTGGGCTCAAGTTTCGGGACGCGCCTAAAACGGCGCAGCCCTGACCTGGACACCCGTTTTTCGCGCCAGAAAGTGCGCCTAAAAAAAACTTCTGTATTCTCCGGCTCCCTGCAGGTCTTCTGCAGCCGGGTGCAGCGCAGCACGAGCTGTAGGGGGCGGAGCCAGGTCCCTGCGCTGAAAACAGTGCCGGGACCTCTGCACATGCGCGCTACAGTGGGCACGCATGTGCAGTAGCTTCAGGCACCCAAAACTGTGTGGGAGGGGCCCGAAGCACGCAGCCCCTAGCCCTGGCCGAATGGCCTCACTGGGGCTGCGTAAATAAGGCTCCTCCCACCTCCCGACCCGACTCAACTCCCGCTCCCCCCCCCCCCCCGGACCTCCGCGACTCTCCCCCGTCCCCCCCCCCCCGGACCTCCGCGACTCTCTCCCCCCAGGACCTCCGTGACTCTCTCCCCGCACCCCCCCCATCCCCCGGACTTCCGCGACTCTCTCCCCCCAGGACCTCCACGACTCTCTCTAACCCCCCCCCGGACCTCCGCGACCTCCCCCCCACCCCGAGACCCGACGCCACCTACCTGTAAATCTAGCCCGAGGTCTTGGGCCCGGCCATTCAGCCTCCTTCCCTCCCTTCCCCCCCTCTCCTTCCCTCCCTACCTCCCACCTCTCCTTCCCTCCCACCTCTCCTTCCCTCCCCCCTCTCTCCCTCCCCCTCTCTCCTTCCCTCCCTCTCTCCTTCCCTCCCTCCCTCCTCTCTCCTTCCCTCCCTCCCTCCCTCCCTCCTCTCTCCTTCCCTCCCTCCCTACATCCTCTCTCCTTCCCTCCCTCCCTTCTCCCCTCTCCCCTCATTCACCCCTCTCCCCCACCTCTCCCCCCCTTCTCCCCCTCCCCCCTCTTCTCCCCCTCCCCCCCCCTTCTCCCCCTCCCCTCGCTGTCAGAAACACAGACACTGACAGACAGAGAGTGAGAGACACACACACACAGACAGATAGCGACACTGACAGAGACACACTAGGGGGACCGTCCCAGCACGCTGTTGGAGGACACCTAGTGCTGCAGTCGGTAAGTAGAAAATGTTTTATTTATTGATTTTTTTTTAAATTATTTTTTATTAATTTTTTTTGATTGATTTATTGGTTGATTTATTGATGTATTTATCATTTATTATTGATGATGGCTCTTTATTTGTAAAACTGAAGTGTTTAATGTTTGTAAACTTCCCTTTAAACAACCCCCCATTCCCTACGCCTAATTTGTAACCTACGCCTGATTTTCTAAAGTGTAGACAAGGTTTTTTCGAACGTACAAAAATCTTCACTTAGAAACATAGAAACATAGAAAATAGGTGCAGGAGCAGGCCATTCAGCCCTTCTAGCCTGCACCACCATTCAATGAGTTCATGGCTGAACATGAAACTTCAGTACCCCCTTCCTGCTTTCTCGCCATAACCCTTGATCCCCCGAGTAGTAAGGACTTCATCTAACTCCCTTTTGAATATATTTAGTGAATTGGCCTCAACTACTTTCTGTGGTAGAGAAATAGAAACTTTCTAAGTTAGAATAACATTCTAAGTTAGTTTGGAGTAAGTTTTCACTGCCGAAACTTTGAAAACAGGCGTAAGTGGCCGGACACGCCCCCTTTTGAAAAAGAAATTCTGTTCCAAAGTGAAACTGTTCTAACTGACTAGAACTGGAGCAAACTAAATGCCGAGAATTTCTACACCAGTTGCTCCAAAAAATCAGGAGCAACTGAGGCCGAAACTTGGGCCCATTGAAGGGATGCTTAAAACTGCACGTACACAAGATGACCACTCGTTGACATCAGGCTCAAGGGAGCAACATAATATAAGGCGAGTGACACTTGGAAGGAGGGAACAAATGCTATTTGATCATGCGTTGGTACAACCAATCACGTCACTGTTAAGGTCTGTCCATGAGGGCACCCATGTGCTAAATCCTGTATAATTAAGGTGCAATTTGAGCAGCTCATTGGAGATCCTTTCTCAGGGGCAGAGAAGCGAGATGCTCCCCCTTGGAATTAAAGTCATTGAAACTTATTCAAGGTGTCCGTCTGTTGAATCGGGCTTGTTAAGAGAGGAGAATGGCGATTCTCCCCATCAACATCCGAGCGCTTTCGTCCTTCGATGACGCCTCATGTGCCCAGGTTCTAAGCAAGTTCCCATCATTATTTGAGCCAGACATTGGAAGCTTCTCGGGGGCGAAAGTGCAGATCCATTTGGTTCCCGATACGCGACCCATCCACCACAAGGCTTGGGCGGTACCGTACATGATGCATGAAAAAGTGGAAATTGAGCTGGACAGGCTGCAACGTGAAGGCATCATCACGCCGGTGGAATTCAACGACTGGGCCAGTCCGATTGTTCCGGTACTCAAGGAGGATGGTACGGTTAGAATTTGCGGGGACTATAAAGTAATGATTAACTGTTTTTCGCTGCAGGACCAGTACCCGCTACCCAAGGCAGATGACCTATTTGCGACCCTGGCTGGAGGGAAGACGTTCACTAAGCTGGACCTGACCTCGGCCTACATGACACAGGAGCTGGAGGAGTCTTCGAAAGGCCTCACCTGCATCAACACGCACAAAGGTCTGTTTATCTACAACTGGTGCCCGTTCGGGAATCAGTCGGTCGCGGCGATCTTCCAGCGGAACATGGAGAACCTGCTAAAGTCAGTTCCTTGCACCGTGGTCTTTCAGGACGTCATATTGGTTACAGGTCGGGACACCATGGAGCACTTGAAGAATCTGGAGGAGGTTCTTAGGCGGTTGGATCGCGTGGGGCTCAAGTTGAAATGCTTGAAGTGTGTTTTCCTGGCACAGGACGTCGAATTATTAGGGAGGAGAATCGCAACAGACAGCATCAGACTCACTGACACAAAGACAGAGGCCATGCGCCGCGATCACAGAATGTGACGGAGCTGCGGTCGTTCCTGCGACTCCTTAACTATTTTGGTAATTTCCTACCTGGGTTAAGCATCCTGTTAGAATCCCTACATGCGCTACTGTGCAAGGGAGACGACTGGGTACGGGGGAATTCACAAGAGGCTGCCTTTAAGAAAGGCAGAAATTTATTGTGTTCGAACAAACTGCTTGTCTTGTATAACCCATGTAAACGATTAGTGTTAGCTTGCGATGCATCGTCATACGAGGTCGGGTGTATATTACAACAGGCTAAAGATTCGGGGATTTTGCAACCGGTTGCGTATGCATCCAGGAGTTTGTCCAAGGCCGAAAGGGCTTCCAGCATGGTTGAAAAAGAGGCTGTGGCTTGTGTTCAGTGGATAAAAAAAATGCACCGGTACTTATTCGGCCTCAAGTTCGAGCTTGAAACTGACCACAAGCCGTTCATATCGCTGTTCTCTGAGAGCAAAGGGATTAATACCAAAGCCTCTGCCCGCATCTAAAGATGGGTGCTCACGCTGTTAGCATAGAACTATGTAATCCGCCATAGACCTGGCACAGAGAACTGCGCAGATACTCTCAATCGGCTTTCATTGCCCCCCACTGGGGTGGAAATGGCACAGCCAGCGGACTTGCTCATGGTCATGGAGGCATTTGAGAACGAGAAGTCCCCTGTTACGGCCCGCCAGATCAGGACCTGGACAAGCCAAGATCTTTTACTGTCCTTGGTAAAAAAAACTGTCCTCCATGGGAGCTGATTCAGTGTCCCAGTGGAGGTGCAGGAAGTGATTAAGCCGTTCCACAGACTCAAAGACGAGTTGTCCCTGCAGGCGGACTGCCTTTTGTGGGGCAATCGCATGGTCTTGCCAAAGAAAGTCAGGACACATTTATTTGTGAACTGCATAACACCCACCCAGGCATCGTAATGATGAAAGCCATAGCCAGATCTCACGTGTGGTCGCCTGGCATCGACTCAGATTTAGCGTCATGCGTACACCAGTGCAACACTTGCTCTCAACTGAGCAATGCACCCAGGGAGGCACCGCTAAGTTTGTGGTCGTGGCCATCCAAACTGTGGTCGAGGATCCATGTAGACTATGCGGGCCCATTCCTAGGCAAAATATTTTTGGTTGTTGTGGACGATTACTCAAAATGGATTGAATGTGCAATAATATCTGTAAGAACATCCACGGCCACCATTGAAAGCCTACAAGCCATGTTTGCCATGCACGGCTTGCCTGATGTCCTAGTCAGCAACAATGGGCTGTGCTTCACCAGTGCTGAATTCAAGGAATTCGTGACCCTCAATTGGATCAAACATGTCACATCTGTCCCGTTCAAGCCTGCATCCAACAGCCAGGCAGAACGCGCAGTTCAGACCATCAAGCAAAGCTTGAAATGTGTGTCGGAAGGCTCCCTGCAGATGAGTGCTGCTTAGCTACAGCACCAGACCCCACTCACTCACCAGGATTCCCCCAGCTGAGCTGCTCATGAAAAGGGCGCTCAAAACAAGTCTCTCTCTTGTCCACTCTGATCTCCATGATTAAGTGGAGGGCAAGTGACATCAACAAAGTATGTGCCATGATCATGCAAATTTGTCACACGATATTGAGATCAATGATCCTGTGTTTGTGCTCAATTATGGACATGGTCCCAAATGGCTCGCTGGCACAGTCACAGCCAAAGAGGGGAGTAGGGAGTTTCAGGTCAAACTGACCAATGCACAGAAAACTTTTGGACCAAATCACCAACAGGTACGAACAACCCAAAGCGGACACACCAACTTTAACCTTCCAACACGCACACAAGTGGCAACTGACATCATAGTTTACCACGAAACCGAACTCATCATCCCCAGCAGCCCAGCAAGGCTGGCTGCCCAACAGCCCAGTGAAGAACTGACCAACCCACCCACACCAGCATTTGTACTGAGACGATCACCAAGGGAACGCAAAGCCCCAGATCGTTTCACCTTGTAAATAAGTATACTGTTGACTTCACGGGGGAGTGATGTTATGTATTTAATCCTTTGTAACTTGCATTACACCTGACCACCAGAGGGCCCACCTGTCGGAGTCCCAAGAGATCCCAGCATTCCTTGGGAGCACAGTATATAAGCAGGCCACCCACAAGGTACCTGCACTCTGGAACTTTAATAAAGGAACTAAGGTCACACTTGCTCATTACACACAGTACTCAGTCTCACCCTTTATTATGAGTATAACAGAGGGAACAGCCCTTGCCACCAGGTATATGACGAAGAGCTGAGAAGGAGGAAGAGGAGGAGGAGGTTGTAATGGAGGAGGAGGAGGATGGTAAGGGGCACCAACATCTTGATGATCCGTGATTGCCTCATCCGAGTGAACGCAACCCCAATTCCCCATTCACCAACAGTCCCACACCACCTTTTCTCTCTATTGCTGGTTTCCTGCTCAGAGCCATTTTGCCCCTCCTCCCTCTTCAAGCAGCTTGTCCTCTTCTATGTCACCTCTGCTCATTCTCCCTGTTATGCAGCTGGCCAAGGGGGATACAAACTATTGCTCCCATGTCTGGATACAACTGATCAGAGCACAATGCTATAATAAAAGCCACCACAAAACAAACATTCCAAACCAAGTTTATAAATCAAACCACTCAATATTACATTCCAAAGTCAACTAATCACCCTTGTGCACTCCTTCAGAGCCTGTCTTCGGTGTGCTTTTTCCTGTCCTAGTGCTCCTATGCAGTGCTACCCCAATGGCTGTAGCATGGCTGGTGGAAGGCTGCTCATTTTCAGTGGAGGAGACTTCAGATGGCCTTGGAGGATGACCTCAGCAGCTCTGGGCCTAGATGGCCTGGCTTCAGACTGTAGCACCTCAGCATGGGCAGCAGCAGTCTGGGCTAGCTAGCTGAGAGGCAACACACTGGCAGAATGGCATTAGTCGGAGGATAAATGATGTTACCCTGAGAGTAGACAGCAGGTTCGTGCTCAACAGAGTCACTGCCACTCTCACAGGGTGGAGCCTCAACAATCCTAATAATCTTTTGGACGACAGATTGCTGGACTGCTGTGACACACTGCAAGCCCCTTTCAACACTGGGAACTGCAGCCACGATGGCAGCAGCCTGAGCTTGCATGGCAGCACCCAGACATTGGTTGGCTTCTGCCTGTTCTGCAATGGAAGCTGAGACATGGCCATCAGAAACTGCATCCTTGTTGGATCCACAAGTGCTTTAATGGAGTTGTCCATCCCTCAAACATGTTGGAAAGGATGAGCTCCAAGCTCTGAGCAAAGCCCTGTGCAAGGCTGGAGCTGGATTCCTCCATGCTCCTTGACATTGCATTCAGGCTTTCTGGCAGGCTTCCCGATGCACCAAGCATTTAATTGTGCATACCCATCCTCCTTCTTCTGTAGCCTGATCCGTTGAAGTCTTCCTCTGCAGCAGAACTCGTGCGTGACCTCGCCCCCTGGGGAACTGGCAGTTGCGCTACTCTTTACCCTGCCCTGGCTATATGCCCAGTGTCTCACCTCATGCAGATCCTGCGTCTAACCTACCCCTTAACGTACACTGAGTTTCAGTATCTGAGTTATTGGCTCCAAAGTGAAATCGAGCGATGGTGCTGTGTCTTCAGCATCACTGCCTTCCTCCTCTTCGAATTCTTGCTCCTCCACCACTGCCTGGCCAGGTTGCAGTTCTTGGCTATCTGAAAGGAGAAAGGTACGAGGGAGGGTTGTGGTGAGGGAAGGGGGGAAAGCAAGAGGTATATACTTGCAACATCAGAAGAGATTGTGGGATGAGGGGAATGTGAGGGGTAAAACGGAGATTTAGGTATGAGGATACCATCATCTTCGACTGTTTTAGCCCTGCTGCTGTCACAGGCTCAGTGATGGCCGTTGCAATAATCTCCAGCACTGTCTCCATCATGGGGGTTACGTTTTTCAGACATGCCTGTTTCCCTGTTGATGGACCCTGCTGCCTCTGGTTATGAGCAACCTTGTCCTGCAAAAGAGAAGTGATTGTGTCAGTGAGTGTGGTACAATGTGTTTGGGTGGTTGAATAGCTGGCAGTGAATGCAAGCTGTGAGATGTGGGTGTGAGGCTTGCAGCAGTGCTAAGTTTGTGAGAGTGAGGTGAAGCTGCGAACGTTTGGTATGAATCGCGAATGATAGAAATTGTTGGTAATTGAGTGAAGGAGGGGGATGTGGTGAATTGAGCAGTGTCTATGCCTAGCGGTTCAATTGTAAGTGTTATGTATGCAACCCTATGTAACCAGTTTTATACCGCCACCAGAGGGCATACTTGTTGGAGTCCCAAGGGATCCCAGCATCCCTTGGGAGCACTGTATATAAGCAGGCCTTCCATGCTGTACCAGCACTCTGGAGTTCGAATAAAGGAACTAAGGTCATACTTACTCATGTCTACAGTACTCAGTTACATTACTTTATTACGAACATAACAACTGGCGACAAGATAACGAACCATCACGTGAAAATGCAGAGAACAGTTGGTATCCTGGAGAAATTCTCAGAAGGAGAAGATTGGGAGGCCTTTGTGGAGTGACTCGACCAATACTTGGTGGCCAACGAGCTGGAAGGGGATGAGAACGCTGCCAAACGAAGGGCGATCCTCCTCACCATCTGCGGGGCAACAACCTATGGCCTCATGAAGAATCTTATTGCTACGGTGAAACCAATATCGAACTCATATGAAGAACTGTGTATGCTGGTCTGGGAGCACCTAAATCCGAAGGAGAGCGTTCTGATGGCAAGGTATCGATTTTTTACATGTCAATGGTCTGAGGGCGAGCTACGTCGCTGAACTAAGGCGCCTTGCAGGACATTGCGAATTCAATGGATTCCTGGAGAAAATGCTAAGAGACTTTTTTGTGCTTGGCATTGGCCATGAGGTTATCCTTTGCAAACTATTGACTCTTGAAACACCGAACCTGAGCAAAGCCATAACGATAGCCCAGGCATTTATGTCCACCAGCGATAACACCAAACAAATTTCGCAGCATAAAGAGGTTTCGGCAAGTACTGTACACAAAGTAACGTCATTTTCAGGCAGGAATGCATATGGCAGAATGTACACACCTGCAGCTGCACGACCTCAGATGACCCAGAGTCTGCCATCAAACATTAATGCGAGGCAGTTAACACCTTGTTGGCATTGTGGAGGTGATCATCGAGCCCATCAATGCCGCTTCAAACATTATGTGTGCAAAGGCTATGGAACAATGTGACACCTCCAGCGAATGTGCAGACGAACTGCAAACACTGCAAACCACCACGTTGCAGAGGAAGATCGATCCATGGCGGATCAAACTGAACTAGAGATTCAAACTGGGGAGCAGAAGTGTACGGGGTACACACCTTCACCATGAAATGTCCACCGATCATGTTAAAAGTCACACTGGATGGAATTCCAGTATCCATTGAACTGGACACGGATGTGAGTCAGTCTATCATGAGCAAAAAGGCCTTCGACAGGCTCTGGTGCAACAAGGCACACAGGCCCAAGCTTAGCCCCATTCACACCAAGCTGAGAACTTACACCAAAGAGCTGATCCCTGTACTTCGCAGCGCAGCAGTAAAAGTCTCCTATGATGGAGCAGTGCATGAACTCCCACTATGGATTGTACCAGGAGATGGCCCCACAGTGTTCAGCAAAAACTGGCTGGGAAAAATCCGCTGGTACTGGGACGACATCCGAGCGCTTTCGTCCGTCGACGACGCCTCATGTACCCAGGTTCTGAGCAAGTTTCCGTCGTTATTTGAGCAAGGCATCGGAAGTTTCTCGGGAGTGATGTTGCAGATCCACTTGGTTCCCAGTACATGACCCATCCACCACAAGGCACGGGTGGTGCCATATATGATGCAAGAGAAAGTGGAGATTGAGCTAGACAGGCTGCAACGAGAGGGCATCATCGTGCCGGTTGAGTTCAACGAGTGGGCCAGTCCTATTTTTCCGGTTCTCAAGAGCAATGGCACGGTGAGAATTTATGGGGACTATAAAGTAGTGATTAATCATTTTTCGCTGCAGGACCAATACCCGCTACCCAAGGCAGACAACCTATTTGCGACCCTGGCAGGAGGAAAGACATTCATCTGACCCCGGCCTACATGACGCAGGAACTGGTGGAATCTTTGAAAGGCCTCAACTGCATCAACACACACAAAGGTATTGTTCATCGACAATAGATACCCGCTTGGGATTCGATTGGCCATGGCTATTTTCCAAAGGAACGTGGAGAGCCTGTTAAAGTCGGTTCTATGCACCGTGGTTTTCCACGACGAAATATTGATCACAGGTCGGGACACCATTGAACACTTGAAGAACCTAGAAGAGATTCTATGTCGACTAGATCGGGTGGGACTCAGGTTGAAACGCTCAAAGTGTGTTTTCCTTGCGCCAGAGGTTGAGATCCTAGGGAGAAAAATCGCGGCAGACGGTATCAGACCCACTGACGCCAAGACAGAGGCCATCAAGAATGCGCCGAGACCACAGAACGTGACGGAGCTGCGGTCGTTCCTGGGACGCCTCAATTATTTTGGTACTTTCCCCAGCCAGGTGAAGCACCTTGCTAGAACCTCTACATGTGTTGCTACGCAAAGGAGATGACTGGGTATGGGGGAAATCACAAGAGGTTGCTTTTGAGAAAGCCAGAAATCTGTTATGTTCTAACAAACTGCTTGTTCTGTATAACCCATGTAAACGTTTAGTGCTAGCATGCGATGCGTCTTCGTATGGGGTCGGGTGTGTGTTACAACAAGGCAAACGAATTGGGAACATTGCAACTGGTCGCCTATGTGTCCAGAAGTTTGTCCAAGGCCGAAAGGGCCTACAGCATGATTGAAAAAGAAGCTCTGGCATACGTTTATGGGGTAAACAAAATGCACCAGTATCTGTTTGGTCTTAAGTTTGAGTTAGAAACTAACCATATTGCTATTCTCAGGGAGCAAAGGGATTAATACCAATGCCTACGCTCGCATCCAAAGATGGGCGCTCACGCTGTCTGCATATAACTATGTTACCCACCACAGGCTAGGCACAGAGAACTGCGCTGATGCTCTCAGTCGGCTACCATTGCCCATCACTGGGGTGGAAATGGCACAGCCTGTAGACTTGCTCTTGGTGATGGATACATTTGAAAATGAAAAGTCACCCATTACAGCCCATCAGATCAGGTCCTGGACCAGCCAGGATCCTTTACTGTCTCTTGTAAAAAACTGTGTCCTCCATGGGAGCTGGTCCAGAGTCCCAGCGGAGATGCATGAAGAGATCAAGTCGTTCCAGCGGTGCAAAGACGAAAAGTCCAAACAGGCGGACTGTCTTTTGTGGGGTAATCGCGTGGCCTTGCCTAAGAAAGGCAGGGAAACGTTAATACGCAACCTACACAGTACCCACCCAGGCATAGTAATGATGAAAGCTATAGCCAGATCCCATGTGTGGTGGCCCGGCATCGACTCAGATTTGGAGTCTTGCGTGTGCCAATGCAACACTTGCTCTCAACTGAGCAATGCACCCAGGGAGGCACCGCTAAGTTTGTGGTCATGGCCCTCCAAACCGTGGTCTAGGATGCACGTTGACTTTGCTGGCCCATTTCTAGGCAAAATGCTTTTGGTTGTTGTAGATGCTTATTCAAAATGGATTGAGTGAGTAATAATGTCTGTAAGCACGTCCACTGCCACTATCGAAGGCCTATGAGCCATGTATGCCACGCACGGCCTGCCTGATGTCCTTGTCAGCGACAATGGGCCGTGCTTCACCAGTGCTGAATTCAAGGAATTCATGACCCGCAATGGGATCAAGCATGTCACATCTGCCCCGTTCATGCCCACATCCAACGGCTTGGCAGAACAGGCAGTCCAAACCATCAAGCAAAGCTTGAAACGTGAGTCGGAAGGCTCCCTGCAGACCCGCCTGTCCCGAGTACTGCTCAGCTACTGCACCAGACCCCACTCGCTCATCGGGGTTCCCCCAGCCAAGCTGCTTATGAAAAGGGCGCTCAAAACAAGGCTCTCTCTTGTCTACCCTGGTCTCCATGATCACGTCGAGGACATGCGGCATCAACAAAGCATGTACCATGATTGCGTAAATTTGTCACGTGAAATTGAAGTCAATGGTCCTGTATTTTTACTGAACTATGGACATGGTCCCAAATGGCTTACTGGCACTGTCATAGCCAAAGAAATGAGTAGGGTGTTTCAGGTCAAATGGACTAACTTGCAGAAAACATTTGGACCAAACCAAATTGCGATTCACACACAGCCATGAGCAACCCGAAGAGGACAGCACCAACTTCGACCCTCCGACACGCACACAAGTGGCAACCGACATCACGGTTGACCACGAAGCTGAACTCACCATCCCCAGCAGCCCAGCAAGGCCAGTTACACAGCAGCCCAGTGAAGGAGCAATCAACTCACCTACACCTGCATTTGTACCAAGACGATCGACTAAGGAGCGAAAGGCCCCAGATCGTCTCACTCTGTATATAAGTGTACTATTAACTTTGGGAGGGAGTGATGTTATGTATGCAACCCTATGTAACCAACAGAGGGCGTACCTGTTGGAGTCCCAAGGGATCGCAGCATCACTTAGTAGCACTGTATATAAACAGGCCTCCCATGCTGTACCAGCACTCTGGAGTTCGAATAAAGGAACTAAGGTCACACTTATTCACATCTACAGTACTCAGTTACATTACTTTATTACAAACATAACAGTAAGGATATGGCATTTGAAGGTGAATTCACTAACCTTGATCATTCAAGTGATGTCATTAAACTTCTTGAGGCACTGCAGATAGGTCCTCGGGGCTACGTTGCTGACATTGAAAGGAATGGATATCTTCTCATATTGCCTTTACACAGTTTGTCTGGATGGCCTCCTGGCCCCCTGTCCAAGTCTACAGCGCTGCGTCGGAAAATCTTGGAGCCCGCGTTCTACCCTGTTGTGCCATTAATATGTCCTCTTGCTGCTCAGAATGTCTTCACAGACATTTGGTCCAGCACCTGCTCCAGACAGCATTCGCCTCCCCTTTAAGTGGTGCAGGCTGGCTTTATATAGTGCTGCAACCTTAACTGGTGCTAGCCTCGCATGAACCTGGGCCAGCTTCTGAGGCTTGCAGCTGCTCAACATCGCATTCAGCATTGGGCTGCATGCCACGATCAATTAAATTAGCAGACAGCATGAAGTCTACATGCATTGGACTCAATGGGCACAGACGAATTGTGCATCGTTATAGAAACATAGAAACATAGAAAATAGGTGCAGGAGCAGGCCATTCAGCCCTTCTAGCCTGCACCGCCATTCAATGAGTCCATGGCTGAACATGAAACTTCAGTACCCACTTCCTGCTTTCTCGCCATACCCCTTGATCCCCCGAGTAGTAAGGACTTCATCTAACTCCCTTTTGAATATATTTCGTGAATTGGCCTCAACAACTTTCTGTGGTAGAGAATTCCACAGGTTCACCACTCTCTGGGTGAAGAAGTTTCTCCTCATCTCGGTCCTAAATGGCTTACCCCTTATCCTTAGACTGTGTCCCCTGGTTCTGGACTTCCCCAACATTGGGAACATTCTTCCTGCATCTAACCTGTCAAAACCCGTCAGAATTTTAAACGTTTCTATGAGGTTCCCTCTCATTCTTCTGAACTCCAGTGAATACAAGCCCAGTTGATCCAGTCTTTCTTGATAGGTCAGTCCCACCATCCCGGGAATCAGTCTGGTGAATCTTCGCTGCACTCCCTCAATAGCAAGAATGTCCTTCCTCAAGTTAGGAGACCAAAACTGTACACAATACTCCAGGTGTGGCCTCACCAAGGCCCTGTACTACTGTAGCAACACCTCCCTGCACCTGTACTCAAATCCCCTCGCTATGAAGGCCAACATGCCATTTGCTTTCTTAACCGCCTGCTGTACCCGCATGCCAACCTTCAATGACTGATGTACCATGACACCCAGGTCTCGTTGCACCTTCCCTTTTCCTAATCTGTCACCATTCAGATAATAGTCTGTCTCTCCGTTTTTACTAGCAAAGTGGATAACCTCACATTTATCCACATTATACTTCATCTGCCATGCATTTGCCCATTCACCTAACCTATCCAAGTCACTCTGCAGCCTCATAGCATTCTCCTCGCAGCTCACACTGCCACCCAACTTAGTGTCATCCGCAAATTTGGAGATACTACATTTAATCCCCTCGTCTAAATCATTAATGTACAATGTAAACAGCTGGGGCCCCAACACAGAGCCTTGCGGTACCCCACTAGTCACTGCCTGCCATTCTGAAAAGTACCCATTTACTCCTACTCTTTGCTTCCTGTCTGACAACCAGTTCTCAATCCACGTCAGCACACTACCCCCAATCCCATGTGCTTTAATTTTGCACATTAATCTCTTGTGTTGGACCTTGTCGAAAGCCTTCTGAAAGTCCAAATATACCACATCAACTGGTTCTCCTTTGTCCACTTTACTGGAAACATCCTCAAAAAATTCCAGAAGATTTGTCAAGCATGATTTCCCTTTCACAAATCCATGCTGACTTGGACCTATCATGTCACCATTTTCCAAATGCGCTGCTATGACATCCTTCATAATTGATTCCATCATTTTACCCACTACTGAGGTCAGGCTGACCAGTATATAATTCCCTGTTTTCTCTCTCCCTCCTTTTTTAAAAAGTGGGGTTACATTGGCTACCCTCCACTCGATAGGAACTGATCCAGCGTCTATGGAATGTTGGAAAATGACTGTCAATGCATCTGCTATTTCCAAGGCCACCTCCTTAAGTACTCTGGGATGCAGTCCATCAGGCCCTGGGGATTTATCGGCCTTCAATCCCATCAATTTCCCCAACACAATTTCCCGACTAATAAAGATTTCCCTCAGTTCCTCCCTCCTTACTCGACCCTCTGACCCCTTTTATATCCGGAAGGTTGTTTGTGTCCTCCTTAGTGAATACCGAACCAAAGTACTTGTTCAATTGGTCTGCCATTTCTTTGTTCCCCGTTGTGACTTCCCCTGATTCTGACTGCAGGGGACCTACATTTGTCTTTACTAACCTTTTTTTCTTTACATACCTATAGAAACTTTTGCAATCCGCCTTAATGTTCCCTGCAAGCTTCTTCTCGTACTCCATTTTCCCTGCCCTAATCAAACCCTTTGTCCTCTTCTGCTGAGTTCTAAATTTCTTCCAGTCCCTGAGTTCGCTACTATTTCTGGCCAATTTGTATGCCACTTCCTTGGCTTTAATACTATCCCTGATTTCCCTTGATAGCCACGGTTGAGCCACCTTCCCTTTTTTATTTTTACGCCAGACAGGAATGTACAATTGTAATTCATCCATGCGTTCTCTAAATGTCTGCCATTGCCCATCCACAGTCAACCCCTTAAGTATCATTCGCCAATCTATCCTAGCCAATTCACGCCTCATACCTTCAAAGTTACCCTTCTTTAAGTTCTGGACCATGGTCTCTGAATTAACTGTTTCATTCTCCATCCTAATGCAGAATTCCACCATATTATGGTCACTCTTCCCCAAGGGGCCTCGCACAATGAGATTGCTAATTAATCCTCTCTCATTACACAACACCCAGTCTAAGATGGCCTCCCCCCTAGTTGGTTCCTCGACATATTGGTCTAGAAAACCATCCCTTATGCACTCCAGGAAATCCTCCTCCACCGTATTGCTTCCAGTTTGGTTAGCCCAATCTATGTGCATATTAAAGTCACCCATTATAATTGCTGCACCTTTATTGCATGCACCCCTAATTTCCTGTTTGATGCCCTCCCCAACATCACTACTACTGTTTGGAGGTCTGTACACAACTCCCACTAACGTTTTTTGCCCTTTGGTGTTCTGCAGCTCTACCCATATAGATTCCACATCATCCAAGCTAATGTCTTTCCTAACTATTGCATTAATCTCCTCTTTAACCAGCAATGCTACCCCACCTCCTTTTCCTTTTATTCTATCCTTCCTGAATGTTGAATACCCCTGGATGTTGAGTTCCCAGCCCTGATCATCCTGGAGCCACGTCTCCGTAATCCCAATCACATCATATTTGTTAACATCTATTTGCACAGTTAATTCATCCACCTTATTGCGGATACTCCTTGCATTAAGACACAAAGCCTTCAGGCTTGTTTTTTTAACACCCTTTGTCCTTTTAGAATTTTGCTGTACAGTGGCCCTTTTTGTTCTTTGCCTTAGGTTTCTCTGCCCTCCACTTTTCCTCATCTCCTTTCTGTCTTTTGCTTTTGCCTCCTTTTTGTCTCCCTCTGTCTCCCTGCATTGGTTCCCATCCCCCTGCCATATTAGTTTAACTCCTCCCCAACAGCACTAGCAAACACTCCCCCTAGGACATTGGTTCCGGTCATGACCAGGTGCAGACTGTCCGGTTTGTACTGGTCCCACCTCCCCCAGAACTGGTTCCAATGCCCCAGGAATTTGAATCCCTCCCTGCTGCACCACTGCTCAAGCCACGTATTCATCTGCGCTATCCTGCGATTCCTACTCTGACTAGCACGTGGCACTGGTAGCAATCCCGAGATTACTACTTTTGAGGTCCTACTTTTTAATTTAGCTCCTAGCTCCTTAAATTCGTTTCGTAGGATCTCATCCCTTTTTTTACCTATGTCGTTGGTACCAATATGCACCACGACAACTGGCTGTTCTCCTTCCCATTTCAGAATGTCCTGCACCCGCTCTGAGACATCCTTGACCCTTGCACCAGGGAGGCAACATACCATCCTGGAGTCTCGGTTATGGCCGCAGAAACGCCTATCTATTCCCTTCACCATTGAATCCCCTATCACTATCGCGCTCCCACTCTTTTTCCTGTCCTTCTGTGCAGCAGAGCCAGCCACGGTGCCATGAACTTGGCTGCTGCTGCTCTCCCCTGATGAGTCATCCCCCCCAACAGTACTCAAAGCGGTGTATCTGTTTTGCAGGGGGATGACCCCTGCACTACCTTCCTTGCACTACTCTTCCTGCTGGTCTTCCATTCCCTATCTGGCTGTGGACCCTTCTCCTGTGGTAAGACCAACTCACTACACGTGATACTCACGTCATTCTCAGCATCGTGGATGCTCCAGAGTGAATCCATCCTCAGCTCCAATTCCGCAATGCGGACCGTCAGGAGCTCGAGGCGGATACACTTCCCGCACACGTAGTCGCCAGGGACACCAGAAGTGTCCCTGAGTTCCCACATGGTACAGGAGGAGCATAACACCTGACCGAGCTCTCCTGCCATGACTTAACCCTTAGATACACTTAAATTGGCAACAACAATGTTAAAAGTTACTGACTAATATAAAAAGAAAAAGAAAAACTACTCACCAATCACCAGCCAATCACTTACCCCCTAGGCTGTGACGTCACCTTTCTGTTTCTTTCTACTTCTTTTTTGCCTTCTCCTTGTAGCTGCACAAGTTATACCCGTGCTCGTTTTTGCAGGCTATCAAATTTAGCCCCCTCAATCTCCAAATTGTAAAAAATCAATTCCTATTTTTACATTATAACTGCCCAGAAAGTTAATTTTGTTTCTTTAAATTGAAAGTTTTTCATAGTTATCTGATTGTTCTTTTACACTGTCTGACAACATTCATGCACCCATGGGATCACTGACTGCAGGAAAGGCACATCACAATGAAGCAGCAGCAGATTATTTGCCTTTAGAGGTCATCACAACCGTGCCCAATTCTGTGGCCACTTTATATCCACACTCACATTCTTCCCAGTGTGGGTCCACGAATGGCAATTAAGAATGAGAAAGTTGGCTGTTTCTTTTGTCCCTGATCCCATTGCCACTGAGACCCAATTGTGAATGATCACTGCCATGCTGGTGAACTCAGCACAGACCCAGGATCAAACTGTGCTGTATGGCTCGGTACCATGTTGCTCGTGCAGCTACCACAGAGGCCTGTCATGGTTTTATCATTTGAACGCTAAGAATATTAACATATCATTAGAGGCAAATAACTTTCTGAGTTTAGAAGCCTTGCCCATTGGTGGAGTATATCGGAAACTCAGGTGGTGCTATCTATGATTTCCAATATGAACTGCCTGTGGGTAAGGCTCCTCACTGTCTGTGCAAACTCAGAAATCTAGCCCACATGTGTCAATACATAAGCACAAACTGGAAAGCACTTAATCATTGTAAAGCTGCAATTTAGTGCAGTTAATCAAAATATTCATGTATTTAATGAATATCGATCAATCAGGAATACAGAGGAAAATAAAGGTGAACACCTTATGCTCGTTTCCATTCAGGTGGAATACAGGAGAGTTAAGGTGACGTTCTCACGAACCCGGAAAGATTTTGGTGGCTATTCCACCAAGGTATGCCATTTATTTAAATTATGTCCCAAATCAGCTACCAAATACCTGAAACGTCACGTTTTCCTTGGTTGAATGAAAAGAAAATACAGAGTTTGCAAATATAATTGGCTGCAGAAATCATTTTCATTCCTCCTCCCATTCAAAGATTCTGCTATCCATAACTTCTTTTTAAATAAACCAGCTGGCAAAGCTTGTAGATCAGAGTTGGAATGTCTTGGATTTAATAAGCAGAGAGGCTGACCTGGCAGGATAAGAAGTATGGGTGAAGGAAATTGCTTATTTCGATGAGGAAATTGACCCAACCACAGGTCTACAAGGTTATACTGTGGCTCGTGTTTATTGAGTAACCTGCGGTCGAGGCTATGCATGTGTAAATGTTAGAGTTTATTCCTTCAGAGAATGTGTCAAATAAAATCCACCATTTCCCTAAGTGCATAACCCTTGCCCCTACTTCAGCCCCTCACCCAAGTTGTAAAGAGGTTCACGTGGGAGCTTTGTGTATTTCTGGCAACAGGGGTAAACAAATGAAAAAGAAATAAAATTTATGGCTGCAGTGACATCATGCTTTATCTGTTTGTTTGCAAAACAGAGCGCAATGACATTGTTTGAATTATATCAAAAGGACACATAAATCAACTTACAGCAGATAGACATTAGTAAGGGCAGCTTTTGGATTTATTCTTCTATTTGTAATGCGTATCTACCCACAGAAAATGTTCATCTTAAACTCAGCAGGGGAATCATTGTCAGGAATAAAGCTAATCTGGTCCATATTTTGTTAAAAAATCCTTGCGTTTTCCATGGGAAATAATTCTTTATTCATCACAATTTTATCAGAAAATTTATAACAAGAACAGATAAGCTCCAATTTTAACTGTGTAGCTGCACGTAGGTGCAGCGCGTGCGGGTCAAAGTGAACGACAGGCTCACAAGGCCGTGCCAGCTTGGGGTCCAGGCCATATTAACGCTCGGGCCTCAATTAAATTTGGAACGCTGATTCTCACCTGAATCCGGCGGAATGATGTGGAGGCCGGCAGACGGAAGCGGGATTTTTGGTGGATGGAGGTCATCGCCGAGGCTAACAGGGAATCAGCACTAATATAAGTCATCAGTTGGGGGCGCGATGGGAATCGCCACCGGGGAAGGGAGGAAGAAGGCTGGAGAAGAGAGGCCCAATATCTCCATGTGTTGTGAGTGAAACATAGAAACATAGAAAATAGGTGCCAGAGTAGGCCATTCGGCCCTTCGAGCCTGCACCACCATTCAATATGATCATGGCTGATCATGCAACTTCACTAGCCCATTCCTGCTTTCTCTCCATACACTTTGATCCCTTTAGCCCTAAGGGCCACATCTAACTCCCTTTTGAATATATCTAACGAACTGGCCTCAACAACTTTCTGTGATAGAGAATTCCACAGGTTCACAATTCTCTGAGTGAAGAAGTTTTTCCTCATCTTGGTCCTAAATGGCTTACCCCTTATCCTTAGACTGTGACCCTTGGTTCTGGACTTCCCCAACATCGGGAACATTCTTCCTGCATCTAACCTGTCCAGTCTCATCAGAATTTTACATGTTTCTATGAGATCCCCTCTCATTCTTCTAAACTCCAGTGAATACAGGCCCAGTCGATCCAGTCTCTCCTCATATGTCAGTCCTGTCATCCTGGGAATCAGTCTGCTGAACCTTCGCTGCACTCCCTCAATAGCAAGAATGTCCTTCCTCAGATTAGGAAACCAAAACTGTACACAATATTCAAGGTGAAGCACCCCTACACCTCCTGGTCCAAAAGGCAAGATTAACAACATCTTTAAATAACTTACCTGGGCCTGTTATGGTCCTAGATCCATTTTATAGCAGCTTTCCCTGCACAGTCAACACTGTGTGAGACCGAGGGTAAAATCTCAATGGGTTCTGAAGGACGTCATTGGACCGAACCTTTAAATATTTATGAGGCCCTCACCTTTCTGCAGCAAAAATCTCTCATACTTCCTGAAAGACTGGAACTAAATTAGTGGGCGGTAGGAGGGCAGAGACAACGGGGTGGTAAGTATTCTGCCCTTATTTATGCCCCACCCCTGCACACCACATTTTTCTGGGAGTGGAGGGGGGGGAGGGGGGATATGGTTATAATTGGGACTTCATTATTTCCAAAATTGCTGTCAGCATAACTAAAAATGGTTTAATGGTGGCTTAACAAGCAAAAATGACTTAAGCGCAGTTTCTTTACACTCAGCTCTTCACATCATCAACATCTGTGGTCGTGAAGATGTTGGTGTTATGTATGTGAACCTAACCTATGTGTCAGACTTGCCACTGGGGGTACACCTATGGGTCACCTGTGTACCCTGGGGCCAGCAGGTATAAAAGGCTGTCCACCATGCTGCTGCCTCACTTTGGAGTTATATTAAAGAGACCAAGGTCACAGTGGTTTGAGCTTACAACAGTCTCGTGGAGTTATTCTGAACTTAAAAACTGGCGACGAGTTACAGATCACGAACTTTCAGGCAGAAATGGCTGCCGTTGGTATTCTTGAGAGATTTGTTGAGGGTGATGATTGGGAAGCCTTTGTTGAGTGTCTCGACCAGTACTTCGTGGCAAATGAGCTGGACACGGCTGAGACGGAGACCGAGCGCAGGGCGATTCTCCTCACCGTATGTGGGTCGTCGGTTAATGACCTCCTCAAAAATCTACTGGTCCCAGACAAACCAACGGACAAAACTTACACAGAGCTGTGTGTGCTGGCCCGGGAACACCTCCAGCCGAAGGAGAACATCTTAATGGCCAGGTATCGCTTTTACACACACCAGCGCTCCCAGGGCCAGAACGTGGCTTGTTTTGTTGCCGACCTAAGATGCCTTGCGGGACTGTGCGAATTTGCAAGATCCTTAGGGAAACTGTTGCGGGACTTCTTTGTGCTCTGAATTAGCCACAAGGCCATTCTCTGCAAACTACTGCCTGCCGAATCCTTAGATCTGAGCAAGGCCATCATGATAGCCCAGGCCTTCATATCTGTCATGTATTTAACCATCTTGCAATGACATAGTCATGTAACTGTAACTCATGTACACTTTACCTGTACCCTAGAAATGCACACCCTGACCACAGGGGGTGAACTTGCGGGAGACACTCCTCACGTGGGTTTCCAGGTATAAAAGGGGAGGTCCCACCCAGGGTCAGCACTCCTTGGTCCTGGCAATAAAGGTGAAGGTCACAGACTGACCGTGTCTGATATATCTCTGCCTCGTGTGAGTTTGTCGTAAGGTGCTGGGACACCACAATATCCACGAGCGACAACACAAAACAGATATCTTTGTAGAATCGAAGCTCACCGGCAAGTACTGTGCATAAAATAATGCCTTCAGCAGGCAGAACTGTACATGGTAGGGCCCATACAACCGCAGAGGTCAGGCCTAGGGTGACTCGGAGGCCGCTGGGGAGTGCTAATCCGAATCAATGAACACCATGCTGGCGCTGCGGGGGCAGTCACAGAGCCCATCAATGTCGATTCAAGCACTATGTGTGCAAGGGCTGTGGAACAATGGGGCACCTCCAGCGAATGTGCAAGCGACCTCAGACTCACCATGTGGCAGTCAGCAGAGGACGACCGATCCAGCGCGGATCACACTGAACGAGCAGGAGAGGCAACTCAACCGGGGGATGTGGAGGAAGTGTATGGGGTACACACCTTCACCACCAAAAGCCCTCCAATAATGTTAAAAGTTAAACTTAACGGCATTCCAGTCTCCATGGAATTGAACATGGGGGCGAGTCAATCGATTATGAGCCAGAAGGCTTTTGAGAAACTTTGGGGTAACAAGGCACAGAGGCCAAAACTGAGCCAATTCACACTACGCTGCGCACTTACATCAAAGAACTCATACTTGTTATCTGCAGTGCGGCAGTGAAAGTATCGTATGACGGAATGGTGCATGATTTACCACTATGGATTGTACCAGGCGATGGCCCAACGCTGTTTGGCAGGAGCTGGCTAGGCAAGATCCGGTGGAACTGGGACGACATCAAAGCACTGTCTTTGGTGGATGACGCCCCGTGCGCCCAGGTGCTAAACAAATTCCCGGCGTTATTTGAGCCAGGCATCAGCAACTTCACAGGTGCCAAGGTGCAGATCCATCTTGTTCCTGGGGCACGGCCCGTTCATCACAAGGCCCGAGCAGTGCCATATATGATGCGAGAGAAAGTCGAAATCGAGCTGGACAGACTTAAACGAGAGGGAATCATATCGCCAGTCATGTTCAATGAGTGGGCCAGTCCAATTGTGCCGGTGCTAAAGAGCAAAGGGACGGTCTGAATCTGCGGGGACTACAAGGTGACAATCAACCAAATCTCGTTACAGGACCAGTACCCACTACCCAAAGCGGAGGACTTACTCGCAATGCTAGCAGGAGGAAAGTCGTTCACCAAGCTAGAACTAACCTCTGCTTACGTGACACAGGAGCTGGCTGAACCGTCAAAGAAGTTGACGTGCATCAACACGCACAAAGGACTATTCATGTACCACAGATGCCCCTTTGGATTCGCTCAGCTGCGGCCATCTTCCAGAGGAACATGGAGAGTCTGCTGAAATCAGTTCCATGCGTGTTCCAAGAAAAAATCTTGATCACTGGTCACAATACCACCAAAATTTGCACAACCTGGAAGAGGTTCTAAAGTGACTGGACAGAGTGGGACTCAGGCCGAAACTCTCCAAGTGTGTTTTCCTGGCACCAGAGGTCGAATTTCTGGGGAGGAAGATCGCAGCAGATGGCATCAGACCCATGGACTCCAAGACGGAGGCCATCAAGATTGCACCCAGACTATAGAATGTGATAGAGCTGCGTTCGTTCCTGGGACTCCTCAACTATTTTGGTAAATTTCTACCGGGGTTGAGCACATTTCTGGAACTCTTGCATTTATTGCTACGCAAGGGTGATGACTGGGTTTGGGGTATATCTTTAATAAGGCCAGAAATCTGCTATGCTCTAACAAGTTACTTGTATTGTATGACCCATGTAAACGTTTAGTACTAGCATGTGATGCGTTGTTGTACGGGGTCGGTTGTGTCTTACAGCAAGCAAATATGTCAGGCAAACTGCAACTGGTTGCCTATGCATCCAGGAGTTTATCCAAGGCTGAAAGAGCCTACAGTATGTTTGAGAAAGAAGCATTGGCTTGTGTATATGGGGTTAAGAAAATGCACCAATATCTATTTGGCCTCCTGCTCGAGCTCGAAACCGACCACAAACTGTTTACCTCACTGCTCTCAGAAAGCAAAGGTGTCAACACCAATGCTTCATCCCACATCCAGAGATGGGCACTAACATTGTCTGCTTATGACTATGTAATCTGCCACAGACCAGGCACTGAGAACTGCACTGATGCTGTCAGTCGGCTGCCATTGCCCACCACCTGGGTGGAAATGGCACAACCCGCAGACTGGCTTCTGGTAATGTATGCTTTTGAGAGCAAGGGGTCACCCGTCACGGCTCGCCAGATCAGGACCTGGACTAGCCAAGACCCCGTGCTATCACTAGTAAAAAGCTACGTCCTCAATGGGAGCTGGTCGGCGGTTCCCGGGGAAATGCAAGATGAAATCAAGCCATTTCACCGGCGCAAGGATGAATTGTCCATCCAATCGGATTGTCTCCTATGGAGGAATCACTTGATCTTGCCAAAAAAAGGCAGGGAAACCTTTATACGCGACCTACACAGTACCCACCCAGGCATAGTCATGATGAAGGCTATCGCCAGGTCGCACGTTTGGTGACCGATTGGAGTCATGCATACACCAATGCAATACTTGCTCACACCTGGAGTATTGTGTACAGTTTTGGTCTCCTAACTTGAGGAAGGACATTCTTGCTATTGAGGGAGTGCAGCGAAGGTTCACCAGACTGATTCCCGGGATGGTGGGACTGACCTATCAAGAAAGACTGGATCAACTGGGCTTGTATTCACTGGAGTTCAGAAGAATGAGAGGGGATCTCATAGAAACGTTTAAAATTCTGACGGGTTTAGACAGGTTAGATGCAGGAAGAATGTTCCCAATGTTGGGGAAGTCCAGAACAAGGGGTCACAGTCTAAGGATAGTGGGTAAGCCATTTAGGACCGAGATGAGGAGAAACTTCTTCATCCAGAGAGTGGTGAACCTGTGGAATTCTCTACCACAGAAAGTTGTTGAGGTCAATTGCCTAAATATATTCAAAAAGGAGTTAGATGAGGTCCTTACTACTAGGGGGATCAAGGGGTATGGCGAGAAAGCAGGAATGGGATACTGAAGTTCCATGTTCAGCCATGAACTCATTGAATGGCGGTGCAGGCTCGAAGGGCTGAATGGCCTACTCCTGCACCTATTTTCTATGTTTCTATGTTTCTATGATCTTATCGAAATGTATAAGATTATGAGAGGGCTTGACAAGGTGGATGCAGAGAGGATATTTCCACTGATGGGGGAGACTAGAACTAGAGGACATAATCTTTGAATAAGTGGCCGCCCATTTAAAACTGAGATGAGGAGAAATTTCTTCTCTCAGAGGATTGTTAATCTGTGGAATTTGCTGCCTCAGAGAGCTGCGAAAGCTGGGACATTGAATAAATTTAAGACAGAAATATACAGTTTCTTAAAGAATTAGGGAATAATGGGTTATGGAGAATGGGGAGGGAAGTGGACCTGAGTCCATGATCGGATCAACCATGATCATATTAAATGGCGGAGCAGGCTCGAGGGGCCAGATGGCCTTCTCCTGCTCCTATTTCTTATGTTCTTATGTTTATCATCATAGGCAGTCCCTCGGAATCGAGGAAGACTTGCTTCCTCTCTTAAAATGAGTCCTTAAGTGGCTGAACAGTCCAATACGAGAGCCATAGTCCCAGTCACAGGTGGGACAGATAGTAATTGAGGGAAAGGGTGGATGGGACAGGTTTGCTGCATGCTCTTTCCGCTGCCTGCGCTTGATTTCTGCATGCTCTCGGCGATGAGACTCAAGGTGCTCAGCGCCCTCCCAGATGCACTTCCTCCACTTCGGGCAGTTTTTGGCCAAGGACTCCCAAGTGTCAGTGGGGATGTTACACTTTTTCAGGGAGGCTTTGAGGGTGTTGCTGTAATGTTTCCTCTGCCCACCTTTGGCTCATTTGCCGTGAAGGAGTTCCGAGTAGAGCGTTTGCTTTGGGAGTCTCGTGTCTGGCATGCGAATGATGTGGCCTGCCCAGCGGAGCTAATCAAGTGTGGTCAGTGCTTCAATGCTGGGAATGTTGGCCTAACTAACAGCTCTTCACAGGTGTATTAATAGAATGTGCCTTTAAATATGACTGTCTTCAGGTTATTCACAGGTCTGCAGAAATATTATACTCTCTCCAGTCTATTCACCGGTCTACATAAATACAATACTGTCTTTAGGTGCACCAATGTTTCTTTGGTATCTTTTCGAGGAATGCAATTTACTGTTTTCAAAAATGTTGACTGAGCTCTGAAGGGAGCTTTGTATTCTTTTGTATCATGTGATTGATATAAGGCAATGCGAGGTGACTGTAGTGTGCCTCATTCATATGTGCATTCGTTTGAATCTGTGTTTCCTGCTGCTTGATTCAGTGGGTGAGATAATCAATCACCTGGTTCCTGGCTGGATGTTCAAAGTGGTAAAAAGGAAAGATTGACAATAATGAGCATGTTGAAAAGGTTGGGATTTGACAGAATCCTTCAAAGAAAAGTTCAACTCTATTAAAAAAGGTGAACCATTTGGGAAAAGACAACTTGGCTTGGTGGGTTAGGATACAGTCACTTTCAGGGCCGATGCAAAAATCTTCCCCTTGATCGACAGCTTTGAGGGCCCCAAACAATTGGGCAGTGTCAATCAATTGGCAGAAATCTTTAACAGTTCAATAGTAATCTGACAATCATACTCAAAGAGACATTGCTGCCGTAGACGATGCTCTTCTGAGAATGAGATTAAGACATGTTAAGCAGAATAAAAAGAGCTTTACTGTCTTATCTGTTCTGCTATATTTTTCCTGGGAATGCCTGATGCTGACACAGTGTAAATTGTTCTAATCCCTGTGTTAACATGTAACACCTGCATGAGGATAAAGCAATTTGGAGATTCTCCAGGATGGTGCCATGGATGGGAAACTATAGTTTGAGGAAAGATATACTGGGACTTAATCCACTGGAGGTTGCTGAGATGCTGAGAGGTTGTTTCCCCTGGCTGGCGTGTCTAGAATTAGGGAGCATTGTCTTAGGATAAGGGGTAGGGGGAATTTCTTCTCTCAGAGGGTTGTGAATCTTTGGAATTCTCTGCCCCAGAGCACTGTGGATGCTGAGTCTCTGAATATATTCAAGGCTGAGATAGACAGATAGATTTTTGGAGTCTAGGGGAATCAAGGGATTTGGGGATCGGGCGGCAAAAAGGAGTTGAAGTCAATGATCAATCATGATCTTATTGAATGGCGGAGCTTGAAAGAAGGGTCGTATGGCCTACTTCTGCTCCTATGTTTTATGTTCTTGTGGAGCAAAGCTGGCTAAAGGAGATTTAATCGCGATCTTAAAGATCATGAAGAGTTTGATAGCATGAATAGGGAAAGATTATTTCCTCTGGTTGGGACTCAGTGACGAGGGGTCAATAATTAAAAATTGTCACTAAGAGAGTGAGAAGAAAGGTTTGGGGACATTTCTTTACAGAGAGGTTTATTAAAACCTGGACTGTATTTCCATGGGGATTGGTTGTGGCAGAGACCATTGTATCTTTTAAGTGCGAACTAGATGAATAATTGAAACAGGAGAAAAGATAGGGCAATGGGGACAGTATGGAGCACTGGAAGTAGTTTTGAATTACTCTAGCAAAGAGCCAACACAAACACAACTAGCAACATGGATTCTAATGTGCTATAAACGTCAGTGGTTCCAAATTGGCAAACTTTGAAAAAATGAGATGGGGTGTCTCTCCTACCACTCTTGTATGCGATAGCTGGTGTCTCTCCTCCTACTGCTCTGGGTGTTATGCGATAGGTTGGTGTCTCTCCATCTCCTGCTCTGGTTGTTATTCAATCGTTTTATGTCTGTCCTCCTCCTGCTTTGTTTGTTCCACTAAGAGTGGAAGCAAATCTTCCTCAATTCTGAGGGACTGCTTATGATATGATGATGATTGTTATTCATTAGTTTGATGTCTTTAGTCATGTAACAAGGAGACAGATGCCATCAATGCCTGCTTGATTCATTGATAACATCAATAGAAATTTTCAAACAGATTAAGATGTCCCATGAACTTCATAATGTTTATTATAAACTTGCTGGTCTGAAGTGAATCCAAGACTGCAAAGGAATCAGATAATAATCTTAATCCAGTCAGGCTTCACTCTGATAGTTTAAGTTTAACATTTGCTATCTTTGGTGTGATGACTGCTATGCAGGCTCTCTCAGTTTATATTTTTCTCCATACAAATAACATTATGTGGGCCCTTAATGCTTTGAGTAGTCAGGACAAGTTTACACATCCATTTGCCATCAGAGGCTATAGCCCCCTCCAATTGTACATGTTTGACTATCTTCTTTTTGATTTAAGACATAAAAACACTTCTGTGAGGTACAATCTTCTAATCCTCAGCTTTTCATTGGCTGAAAAACAGACCTATTTGCTGTACTATTAAAATACACAATGGGATGTGGGGGAAAGTTTCCATGTTAGCTTGTGTGGGAACACTCTATTGAACAAGGTGGGTGGTACAATCATGATGATGGTGCTTTTGTACCTTGCTTGCAAATATCGCTCGGTACATCTTCCCCACAATTCCTTGTTTAAATCCCTCCAATCCGGTTTCCGCGCCTGCCACAGTACTGAAACGGTTCTCATCAAATTCACAAATGACATCTTTTTGTGATTCTGACAAATGCAAACAATCCCTCTTCATCCTTCTTGACTTGTCTGCAGCCTTTGACACGGTTGACCACTCTATCCTTCTCCAATGCCTCTCCACCACAGTCATCCAGCTAGTGGGACTGCACTCACCTGGTTCCATTCGTATCTATCTATTTGTAGCCAGAGAATCACCTGCAACGGCTTCTCTTCCTGCACCCGCTCTTACCTCTGGTGTCCCCCAAGGTTCTATCCTTGGCCTCCTCCATTTTCTCATCTAAATGTTGCCCCTTGGCGACATCATCTAAAAACACAGTGTCAGTTCCCACATGTACGCTGATGAACCCAGCTCTATCTCATTACCACTTCTTTCAACCCTTTCACAGTCTCTAAGTTGTCAGACTGCTTGTCCGACATCCAGTTCTGGATGAGCAGAAATTTTCTCCAATTGAATACCGGGAAGACCGAAGCCATTGTTTTCGGTCCTGGCCACATAGAAACATAGAAAATAGGTGCAGGAGTAGGCCATTCGGCCCTTCGAGTCTGCACCGCCATTCAATGAGTTCATGGCTGAACATGCAACTTCAGAACCCCATTCCTGCTTTCTCGCCATACCCCTTGATCCCCCTAGTAGTAAGGACTACATCTAACTCCTTTTTGAATATATTTAGTGAATTGGCCTCAACAACTTTCTGTGGTAGAGAATTCCACAGGTTCACCACTCTCTGGGTGAAGAAGTTTCTCCTCAAACTCCATTCCCTAGCCGCTGACTCCATCTCTCTCCCCAACATCTTTCTGAGGCTGAACCAGACTGTTTGCAAACTTGGTGTCATATTTGACCCTGAAATGAACTTTTGATCATATATCCAAAGCATAACTAAGACCACCTATTTCCACCTCTGTAACATCACCCGTCTTTGCCCTTGCTTCAGCTCATCCGCTGCTGAAGCCCTCATCCATGCCTTTGTTACTTCTAGACTTGACTATTCTAACGCACTCCTGGCTAGCCTCCCACATTCTACCCTACTTAAACAAGAGATGATCCAAAACGTGGCTGCCCGTGTCCTAACTCGCACCATCCCGCTCAGCCATCACCCCTGTGCTCGCTGACCTACATTGGCTTCCGTTTAAGCAATGCCTGGATTTCAATATTCTCATCCTTGTTTTCAAATCCCTCCATGGCCTCACCCCTCCCTATCTCTGTAATCTCCTCCCAGCCCCACAACCCCCGAGATGTCTGCTCTCCTCGAATTCTACCCACTTGAGCATCCTTGATTATAATCACTCAACTATTGGTGGCCATGCTTTCTGTTGCTTAGACCCCAAGCTCTGGAATTCCGTGCCTAAACCTCTCCGCCTCTGTACCTCACTCGCCTCCTTCAAGACGCTCCTTAAAATCGACCTTTTTTACCAAGCTTTTGGTCATCTGCCCTAATTTCTGCTTATGTGGCTCGGTGTCAAACTTTTTTCTCATAATACTCCTGTAAAGCGCCTTGGGACGTTTCCCTACGTTAAAGGCGCTATATAAATACAAGTGGTTGTTGCTGTTGTTGTTACACACGATTGAGGAGAAAATAAGATGGCACATGTTTTTGTTTTCAAAGAGCCTGTTGTCAAAATCTAGGTCAAAAACCAGAAGAAAGAAAGTGAATAAAAAGTGTTATAATTTAAATCTATTTTAAGGCAGTAAAATTTAGGAAAAATAGAATGTTTTACTTTAGGTAAAACAAAAAGTGAAATTAAGATTTAAAATAAATATTTTCACCTCCTTTTACCGGACAGGTCTCCCGAGACCAGAGGAACCCGACTGACATGAGTTTTTTAAAAAAACCTTGTACAATGGAGGCACGCAGCCTCCTTAATAGGTTTCAACAAACGACCCGCCTCCTGAGAGCGGATTTATCACCTGCCCCCTCATCCCGCCTCCATTAAACCTGGAAATGGGCGGGTTCGAGATGACATGGGTTTGGGTTTAAAAGAAGTTAAATTTGAATTTCCCACCCGAACCAAACCCATTAATTTTTGGGGGATTAAAATTATTTTTTAAAAATGTGTTTAAATTGTGTAGTCATTTAAGGGGAGCTTTTCTGTTTCTGTTTTCTGTGTGGATTCACTGCTCGCTGGGTGTGTACACTTAGAAATTTGTGTGTACAGTTCGTGATTATCCACCCGCAGTGGATGGAAATTCATGGGTTGGGAATATGTAATTTCCCATATGTACGAAGTCTGGTTCTTGGCAGGAAGTCTGAAGAAGAACATCCCCACAAATAGTTTATGGGGTAATTTTTGGCTCCCCTGCTCCCATTGGCTAATTGTAATGGAAGTAAAATTGTGGAGGGAGTGTGCCTGAATTCCCAGGATATGCTCCCAGTGCAATACAATAACCAACCTAGTTCTGAGTTCAATGTCATCATTATTATTGTCATAATTTTATTTTCAGTAGCAGAGCAGATGAGCTGACAAACCAGTCAGGTTTCAGGATAGTCCTGAGCTTCCCTGAATCTGCCAGTTAACACACAGTTAATTTAGAATTATTATTAGACCAAGTGCATATTAGTGGTAGATTTAGTCAAAGAATTTACGTGAAATGCAGTTGCTCGCTTCTAGATAACACCAAAATAGAAAACTGTTTGGAAACTCAGCCTGATTAAAACTCTGCAGGGAGGTGCATATGGTTTTTCGCCTGGGGGTGGCAAGAACAGTGCCCCGCTGTGGAATTGGGCGGGGGTTTTGCAGAGGTTCTAAGAGGTAGCGCCTCGCTCGGCTGCGTCCAGAGATGATAGCGTCCCAGAAGAGCAATGCGGCTGCGCTCCCTCACTTACTGCCTGGCACAGACAACGACAGCTTCAGCTGTCGAGTTGCAGTTGGGACTCGGCTGGAGGAGCGCGATTGAAAGGCATCATCTTTAATAACAATTTTTGTTGGCCATGTATTCACCTTCACCATCCGACACAGGTCGTTGAATTTTTTCATGCACTGGGTGAGGCTTCTCTGCACCACTGTGCTGGCCGACACCTCCTGGTCACCTCTAACCACATGGCCCTGAAAGCCTGCAGAGATGGCCTCCTTCCCAATGGAGGGAACAGCAACTCCCTCCTTGTCTCTAATGTCCCCACCAATGTCTCCAGCACCACACTGTTAAAACATGTGGCCCTCTCACTTGAAGGGGGCTTCACAGCAGTCATTTCAGAAAGTTCCTGAGATGCACAGTTGAAAGACTCTAGTGCAGCAATGCTGTAAATGAGCAGCAGCAGGTTCAAATTACCTCCCCTTTAAGAGCCATTCGAGCTGGAGTCCAGGATTGAAGGTTGATTTCTGAATGGAACTCTGCTGAAATTGGGTAACTGTCTTTGAATAATGCCCCTGCAGCACCCAGATGAGGCCATTAGCGCCTCATTTACCACCCCACTTTACTACTGAGGCGAAAACGCCAATGTTCACATAATTTGGCAAGGCATCTCCCCGGGCGATAAATTTTCTAAAAGTGAAAAGTTACTGCCCCAAACAAGGTACTACTGAATTTCACCCCACTTGCATTTATATAGGGCTAAAAATACTTGTTAGCCAAGAAGGTTGCCGGTATCACTGGCAACTGGAGTTAACAGCCTTCGAAAAAGGCTGCCACGCTAAACCAAGTAATTTCGTTTGCCAGCAGTGTTGTCCCCATCACTTGGCTCCAGTGCCCAAAGAAGCTTCATGACCTCAGACCACTGGTCAAGGTCAGTGAATGCATCTTCAAAAGCCGTCTCCTACCAACTGCACCATTAACCCCACACACTGCTCAATGCTCGTCCCCCACCCCCAATCACTCACCTCCCAACAATCTGCACCAATCACGAGGAACATCTCCCATTCCTAGCCTCACCTCACCACCTTGGAGGAAAAGGCTTAGCCATGCTTGGAAGGGGCATGGCTAAGCCTTTGGCCAGTGACGGGGCTGAAAGAATAACATATCTGTATTCTCATACATTATTCTCTTTCTTGCATGTGCTGAAAATATATTTGTCCTTAGTCACGTAATATCAGTGCGAAGAAAACATAATCATCACTTTTCTTATCTGTGTTCTATGGAAATATTATGTAAATGAATATCAGAAAGCTGCTTGCTTAGTAACACATTAGGTCACAGCAGTTTTTTTTCCTTACTGGTTGCACACACACTTCTGAAAGTGTTCTCTCAAATTTATTTTTTGGTTTTATTTCGGCCAGTTTTCTCCCCTTCTTCTGAAGACAGAACACTAGGATATGGCACCTGCCAGCACCAGTACCTCACCCAAGTAACCATTCTTTATAACTTAGCAAAGACAATGAGGGGCCAAAATTGCCCCTTTCCTTAAGGCCTGTTACCACCAGAAATCGGCAGCCATGCTACGGAGTGGAGTAGCCGCCGGCTTTTCGAGGAATGGCCGCCGATACCCCAATTGCCCTACCATGGTTTCCCGGTGGTGAGCATCAATGCACCACTTTCCCCCCACTTCCGAGGTGGTGCAGGCCAGCATTCCGAGATCTCTGGCCGTATTCGACATTCCGCTGTACAAGTGGTCCAACCGCTCAGCTGTGCCAAGAGTTGTTTTTTTCGGGTGGTGCATAATTTCTGATGCACACCGCCAGAGTGCCTTAAAGGTGTGTTGTTATATGTTGATTTTGTGTCGGCAACTTTTTCCTGTTGTTTGAGAATCAATGCAAGGATACAGCGCTGGTTTGTGAGTGCTGGAGGCACCTCCACCTGCAGACCAGGGAGGCGACTTTGAGGAGGCTGGGCTTGGGGTGGGCTTTGAAATGGGGACAATGCTGGCTCAGCAAGGGCATCCCCTAAGGAGAAGAGAGTGGAGTGTGGACCCCCTGTATGAGATACTGGGCCTGCAGTGGAGGCAGATGCTGGATAGCAGCAGCCTGCAGAGATTGAGGAGGTAGCAGAGCAGCAGGAAGAACTCAATGAGGCAAGCAGAGAGCAAGATTGCTGCACAGACATGGGGGTGCCAGGCCATATCTGTTATGTCTTGAATAAAGAATCTGACTAGATACTGTAAACTTAAAGTAATGTGTGACCGTAGTCCTTCATTGCAGGTCTCCAGAGTGCCTCTCCAGCCTGTGAGGCCTCCTTATGTACAGGTGCTCCCAAGGGATTGTGGGATCCCTTGGAACTCCAGGGGATAAGCCCTCTGGTGGTTAGACATGGTATTTACAGGTTTATATATATAACAACACTCCCCCCAAAGTCAATTGTGTAACTATTTACAATGTGAGTCGATCTGGGGCCTTCCTTTCCCTGGTTGATCGTCTCGGTGCAAATGCTGGTTTAGGTGAGTCATTTGTTGGGCCCTTGCTGGGCTGCTGCACAGTTGGCCTTTCAGGGCTGCTGGGTTTGGTGAGTCCTGCTGGGCTGTTGCAGGTGATGGGTTCTGCTTCGTGGTCAACCGCTGGGTCGATTGCCACTTGTGTGTGTGTTTGGGGGTCGAAAAAGGTAGAGTCTGTTGTGGGTTGTTCTGCATAGTCCGTGAACCTGAGTTTGGTTTGGTCCAAGTGTTTTCTGCAGGTGAGTCCATTTGAAAGTTTGACTCGAAACACCCTACTCCCCTCTTTGGCCACTACAGTGCCGGGAAGCCACTTGGGACCGGTCTATAGTTCAACACAAATACAGAATCATTCATCTCGATTTCGCGTGACACATTTGCGCGATCATGATATGTATTCTGTTGAAGACGCCTGCTCTCTACCTGTTCATGTAGATTAGGGTGGACTTACGAGAGCCTTGTCTTAAGTGCCCTTTTCATGTGCAGTTCAGCGGGGGGCCAGTGGGGTCTTGTGCGGTAACTAAGCAGGACTCGGGATAGGCGAGTCTGCAGTGAGACTTCAGTTACCCTCTTCAAGCTCTGCTTGATTATTTGCATTGCTCGCTCTGCCTGACCATTGGACGCTGGTTTAAATGGGGCAGATATGACATGTTTGATCCCATTGCGGGTCATGAACTCTTTGAACTCGGCACTGGTGAAACACGGCCCATTGTGACTCACAAGGATATCAGGCAGGCCGTGCGTAGCAAACATGGCCCGCAGGCTTTCAATGATGGCAGCGGACGTGCTTACCGACATTATCCCGCATTCAATCCATTTGGAGTAAGCATCTACAACCACAAGGAACATTTTTCCCAAGAATGGGCCTGTATAGTCGACATGGACCCTGGATCACGGTTTGGAGGGCCAGGATCATAAACTTAGTGGTGCCTCCCTGGGTGCATTGCTTAACTGAGAGCATGTATTACATTTGTGCACGTAGGACTCTAAGTCTGCATTGATACTGGGCCACCACACGTGGGATCTGGCTATCGCTTTCATCATTACATGCCTGCATGGGTACTGTAGAGATCACTAATGAAAGTGTCCCTGCCCTTTTTTGGCACCACTACCCGATTACCCCATAGGAGGCAGTCTGCCTGAATGGACATTTCATCTCTGCTCCACCGGTACTGCTTATATTTCTCCCTGCATCTCTAACGGAACACTAGATCAACTCCCGTGGAGCACACAGTTTTTTACTAAGGACAGTAAGGGGTACTGGCTCGTCCAGGTTCTAATCTGTCGGGTGGTAACAGGTGATTGCTCACTCTATAATGCTTCCATTATCATAACTAATTCTGTGGGCAGTGCCATCTCCACCCCTGTGGTGGGCAATGGCAGCCTACTGAGAGCATCGGCACAGTTTTCTGTGCCTGGCCTGTGGCGGATGGCATAGTTGTACGCGGACAACATGAGCGCCCATCTCTGGATGTGGGCCGATGCATTCGTATTTATCCCCTAACTTTCAGAAAAAAGGGATATAAGTGGCTTATGGTCGGTTTCCAATTCAAATTTGAATCTAAACAGATTTTGATGAATTTTCTTTACCCCATAAATACACGCTAACGCTTCTTTATCGATTATGCTGTAGGCCTTCTCAGCCTTAGACTGACTTCTGGATGCACAAGCAACCAATTGCAATTTCCCAGATTCATTAGCTTGTTGCAATACACACCCGACACCATATGACGATCCATCACATGCTAGTACTAAACGCTTACATGGATCATACAACACAAGCAATTTGTTTGAGCATAACAGTTTCCTAGCTTTCTCAAAGGCATTTTCTTGGCTTTTACCCCAGACCCATTCATCTCCTTTACACAGTAAAGAGTGCAGTGGTTGTAAGACCCGGTAAGAAGTTACCAAAGTAATTCGGGAGTCCTAGAAATGACCGCAGCTCCGTCACGTTCTGTGGCCTCGGTGTGTTCTTGATTGCCTCTGTCTTCGAATTGGTGGGTCAGATGCCATCCACCGCAATTCTTCTCCCCAGGAACTCCACTTCAGGCGCCAGGAAAATGCACTTCGAGCCTTTTAACCTGAGCCCCACAGGATTAAGCCAACTAAGAACCTCCTCCAGATTCTGCAGATGCTCGACGGTGTCCCGACGTGTAACCAAGATGTCATCCTGTAAGACCACATTGCCCGGGACTGACTTCAGTAAGCTTTCCATGTTCCTCTGGAATATCGCCGCGGCTGATCGAATCCCAAATGGGCATCTGTTGTAAATGAAGAGACCTTTGTGCGTGTTGATGCAGGTGAGGCCCTTCGATGATTCCTCCAGCTCCTGCATCATGTAGGCTGAGGTCAAGTCCAGCTTTGTGAACGTTTTTCCTCCTGCCAGCATTGCAAATAGGTCATCTGCTTTTGGTAGCGGGTATTGCTCCTGCAGGGAGAAACGATTGATAGTTACTTTGTAATCACCACAGTCTGGCAGTGCCGTCTTCCTTGAGGACTGGAACAATCGGACTGGCCCACTCATTGAATTTGATTGACAAAATGATGCCCTCTCATTGCAGCCGGTCCAACTCGATCTCCACCCTCTCTCTCATCATGTTCGGTACCGCTCTCGCTTTGTGATGGATGGGTCGTGCCCCCGGAATCAAGTGGATCTGCGCATTTGCTCCTTGGAACTTCCCGATGCACAGTTCGAACAGCGAGGGGAACTTGTTTGGGACCTGAGCACATGAAGTTTCATCGACGGACGAGAACGCTCGGACGTTGTCCCAGTTCCAGCGTATCTTTCCCAGCCAGCTCCTGCCGAACAGCGTGGGGCCATCGCCTGGTACCACCCAGAGTGGTAAATTGTGCACCACTCCATCGTAGGAGACCTTTACGGTAGCACTGCCGATTACGGGAATTAGTTCCTTTGTGTACATTCTCAGCTTAGTATGAATGAGAGTCAGGACTGGCCTTGAGGCCTTGCTGCACCACAATTTATCGAAAGTCTTTTTGCTCATTATGGACTGACTCGCGCCCGTGTCCAGCTCCATTGACACCGGGAGTCTATTTAACTCAACCTTCAGCATTATCAGGGGACACTTTGTGGTAAATATGTGCACCCCATATACCTGAGGCTCTGGTTTATTGTGATCCACCGTGGATCTGTCCTCCTCTGCAACATGGTGGTTTGCAGGATTAGCAGGGTTTGCAGCTCGCATACGTTGGAGGTGTTCCATTGTTCCACAGCCCTTGCAAACGTATCCTTTGAAGCAGCATGAATGAAAATAATGGTCACCTGCGCAGCGCCAACAAGGTGTTAATGGCCTTGCATTCATCACCCTTGATGATGGACTCTGAGACATCTGCGGACGTGCAGCTGCAGGCATGTGTGTCCTGCCCTGTACTTTGATTCAAAAACAACATTACTTTGTTTACAGTACTTGCAGCAGCACTCATGAGCTGAGAGATTTGGTTGGTATTGTTACTGGTGGCGATGAATGCCTGGGCTATCGCTCTCAATCCATGTCAGCACACTACCCCAATCCCATGTGCTTTAACTTTGCACATTAATCTTTTATGTGGGACCTTGTCGAAAGCCTTCTGAAAGTCCAAATACACCACATCAACTGGTTCTCCCTTGTCCACTCTACTGGAAACATCCTCAAAAAATTCTAGAAGATTTGTCAAGCATGATTTCCCTTTCACAAATCCATGTTATCATGTCACCTCTTTCCAAATGCGCTGCTATGACATCCTTAATAATTGATTCCATCATCCTACCCACTACCGATGTCAGGCTTACCGGTCTATAATTCCCTGTTTTCTCTCTCCCTCCTTTTTTTAAAAGTGGGGTTACATTGGCTACCCTCCACTCCATAGGAACTGATCCAGAGTCAATGGGTACTTTTCAGAACGGCAGGCGGTGACTAGTGGGGTACCGCAAGGTTCTGTGCTGGGGCCCCAGCTGTTTACACTGTACATTAATGATTTAGACGAGGGGATTAAATGTAGTATCTCCAAATTTGCGGATGACACGAAGTTAGGTGGCAGTGTGAGCTGCGAGGAGGATGCTATGAGGCTGCAGAGTGACTTAGATCGGTTAGGTGAATGGGCAAATGCATGGCAGATGAAGTATAATGTGGATAAATGTGAGGTTATCCACTTTGGTGGTAAAAACAGAGAGAAAGACTATTATCTGAATGGTAACAGATTAGGAAAAGGGGAGGTGCAACGAGACCTGGGTGTCATGGTACATCAGTCATTGAAGGTTGGCATGCAGGTACAGCAGGCGGTTAAGAAAGCAAATGGCATGTTGGCCTTCATAGCAAGGGGATTTGAGTACAGGGGCAGGGAGGTGTTGCTACAGTTGTACAGGGCATTGGTGAGGCCATACCTGGAGTATTGTGTACAGTTTTGGTCTCCTAACCTGAGGAAGGACATTCATGCTATTGAGGGAGTGCAGCGAAGGTTCACCAGACTGATTCCCGGGATGGCGGGACTGACATATCAAGAAAGACTGGATCAACTGGGCTTGTATTTACTGGAGTTCAGAAGAATGAGAGGGGATCTCATAGAAACGTTTAAAATTCTGACGGGTTTAGACAGGTTAGATGCAGGAAGAATGTTCCCAATGTTGGGGAAGTCCAGAACCAGGGGTCACAGTCTAAGGATAAGGGGTAAGCCATTTAGGACCGAGATGAGAAGGAACTTCTTCACCCAGAGAGTGGTGAACCTGTGGAATTCTCTACCACAGAACGTTGTTGAGGCCAATTCACTAAATATATTCAAAAAAGAGTTAGATGTAGTCCTTACTACTAAGGGAATCAAGGAGTATGGTGAAAAAGCAGGAATGGGGTACTGAAGTTGCATGTTCAGCCATGAATTCAGTGAATGGCGGTGCAGGCTAGAATGGCCGAATGGCCTACTCCTGCACCTATTTTCTATGTTTCTATGTTTCTATGTTGGGGTCTCTACAGTCAAAAGTTTGCGAAGTATTACTTCATGGCCAATGCCAAGTACCCAGAAGTTCCTGAGCATGTGCTCCAAATGTCCTTCAAATTCGCAATGTCCTGCAAGGTGCTTTAGCTCGGCAATGTAGCTCGCCACTTCCTGGCCTTCAGACCTCTTGTACATGTAGAACCGGTACCTCGCCATCTGAACGCTTTCCTTCAGGTTTTAATTCTCCCTGACCAATGTGCACAAATCATCGTATGATTTCTCTGTGGGTTTCATTGGAGTGAGCAGATTTTTTATGAGGCCATACGTTGATGCCCCGCAAACGGTGAGGAGGATCGGCCTTCGTTTGCCAGTGTTCGCTTCTCCTTCCAACCCGTTGGCCACAAAGTATTGATCGAGTCGCTCCACAAAGGTTTCCCAATCATCTCCCTTCGAAAATTTCTCCAGAATGCCCACGGTTCTCTGCATTGTTGCAGTGGAGTTCATCATCTGTACCTTGTCGCTAGTTGTTATGTCTTGAATAAAGAATCTGACCAGATCCTGTAAGCTTAAAGTAATGTGTGACCGTAGTCCTTTATTGCAGGTCTCTAGAGTGCCTCTCCACCCTGTGAGGCCTCCTTATGTACAGGTGCTCCCAAGGGATTGTGGGATCCCTTGGAACTCCAGGGGATGAGCTCTATGGTGATTAAACAAAGTATTTACCGGTTTACATATGTAACAATATCCACAAAGGGTCTTCCGCCACTAATTCTCATACACTGATATGAATGATGACCAGCGCCTGCGCAGACTAAGATTCCGCAAGGACGTAGTGACAGAGCTCTGCAATCTCCTGCAGGCAGAATTGGGGCCTCAAACACGGGTGAGGACAGCCCTGAGCGTGGCATCGAAGGTCACTATAACCCTGAACTTTTATGGAACTGGGTCCTTTCAAGCTGCCACTGCGGACATGTGCAACATTTCGCAGTTTGTAGCCTATACATCGATATGGGAGGTCACAGATGCTCTGTATCGGAGGAGGGCTGATTACATCTCATTCCCTATGACCAGGGACAAGCAGTTGGAGCAGCAGGCTGAATTTCTGTGCATTGCAGGCTACCCCAGGGTCCAGGGGATCATTGACAGCACCCCATGTCGGTGTCAGGGCAACCAAACAAGCTCTCGAGCAATTCAGAAACCGCAAGGGCTTCCTCTCCCTTAACATTCAACTCGTTTGCTACCACAACCACAAGATTATGCAAGTGGATGCCCGCTTTCCTGGCAGCAGCTACAATTCTTTCAGACTGCGGCAGAGCGGTGTGCCACACCTCTTCACTGGTGACAATGAAGATTGCGGATGGCTCCTTGGTGACAAGGGCTACGTGCTGAGCACTGGGCTCATGACTCCTCTGCTCAACCCTCGAACTGCTGTGCAGCTCGCGTACAATGAGAGTCACTCGGCCACCAGGACCATCATCGAACACACTATTGGCATTCTCAAACAGAGGTTCCGTTGCCTGGACCACTCAGGATGTGTGCTGCAGTCCTCGCCTGAGCTTGTTTCCATATTCATGGTGGTGTGCTGCATGTTCCACAACCTGGTCATCATGAGGGCGCAGCAGTGGCACCTGTGGAGGAGGAAGAGGAGGAGGAGGAGGAGGAGCAGGATATGGGTGAGCAGCCATGCAGGAGGCAGCGTCGCCATCATGACCCTGCAAGGAAGCACAAAATCGTCTCATAGCGGAACGGTTCACATAACTGAATGCCCAGGTGAATCTACATTTGGCCATGTCGAAGGGCCAACCTGTGATCCCTCTCACACATCATTCCCACACAGTAAAATGAGAGACCTCATCAGAAATTCCAAACAAAAAATAAAGATTTATTAGAACCCAAACAATGGGTTTCCAAAACATTCACAGAATTATTTATCACCCTTGTACAACTCCTTATTACCCCTCTAACGCAGACCTATCCTTAGACTACGCCGCAGTGTCTCCCCTAGAGCTTTGGGAAGGCTGCTGCGTGTCTGTAGAGGAAACTACAGATGTCCTTCTCAGAAGCCCTCGACCAGCTCTGGCCCTGGATGGGCCGGCTGCAGACTAGGCCCCATCCTCCTTTGCACCTTCAGTTGGAAGTAGCTGGGGCAATTCCATGCATGGCAGCAATTGCAGAGTGGCAGGTCTTGGTTCAGGGCTGCTGTGAACCGAAGAGCCCATATCAGTATTCTGATCTGAGGAGCCAGCGCCAACCCCCGGGGCAACACTCCACCAGCCCCACCAAGCTTCTGGAGCACAGGTCGGCGGAGTGGGGTGGCACCGTTAGGCTCTTGGTCGACCGTGGTGGACCCAGCAGCAATGGCAGCAGTCAGACCTCGTGTAGCCTCCAGCTGAGACTGCATGAGAGCAGCCACACTCTGGAAGCCATCAGAGACGACAGCAGTCAGACGCTCCATGCTCTGTTTCCCAGAGTGCATAAGAGCATTCTGAGCTTCCAGGGCAGTGCCCATCCTGTCCAGCCACACTCGCTCCCTCACGCCTGTGCTGCAATGGCAGCTGTCACCCTTGCCAAGAGACGCGTCATCACAGCTGGATCCGCACGGTCACTCTGGGATTCCACCATCGTCTGCACTCTGGCAATGATGGTCCCCATGGTGTGCGCAGTGCCAGGGAGCAGTTACCTCATCATCAGTCAATGGGAATCGGCTGAATTTCTCACTCCAATCATTGAGTCCGCCCCCACATCTCTGCAAAGAGCCCATTCCCACCACCAACATCGCATCGCTCCTTTTTATCCCCCAAACTGCTGAATTTCATTCTAATGGCTGCCCCATCCATTAAGGTGCTAATGCATGCCAAAAAGCATGCATCCCATTTTGGGTGGAGGGCAATTTCGGCCCCAACAAAGGCCATGAATTTCCTTGGAGCTGCTACCATTCCGCCATTATAACTTTTCCAGAAGTGTACCGCACTTCAAGCGAAGTTACAACAGCTTCTGCAGTCAGAATCAGGGGAAGTCATAATGGGGAACAAAGAAATGGCGGACCAATTGAACAAGTACTTTGGTTCGGTATTCACGAAGGAGGACACGAACAACCTTCCGGTTATAAAAGGGGTCGGGGGGTCTAGTAAGGAGGAGGAACTGAGGGAAATCCTTATTAGCCGGGAAATTGTGTTGGGGAAATTGATGGGATTGAAGGCCGATAAATCCCCAGGGCCTGATGGACTGCATCCCAGAGTACTTAAGGAGGTGGCCTTGTAAATAGTGGAAGCGTTGACAGTCATTTTCCAACATTCCATTGACTCTGGATCAGTTCCTATGGAGTGGAGGGTAGCCAATGTAACCCCACTTTTAAAAAAAGGAGGGAGAGAGAAAACAGGGAATTATAGACCGGTCAGCCTGACATCGGTAGTGGGTAAAATGATGGAATCAATTATTAAGGATGTCATAGCAGTGCATTTGGAAAGAGGTGACATGATAGGTCCAAGTCAGCATGGATTTGTGAAAGGGAAATCATGCTTGACAAATCTTCTGGAATTTTTTGAGGATGTTTCCAGTAGAGTGGATAAGGGAGAACCAGTTGATGTGGTATATTTGGACTTTCAGAAGGCGTTCGACAAGGTCCCACACAAGAGATTGATGTGCAAAGTTAGAGCACATGGGATTGGGGGTAGTGTACTGACATGGATTGAGAACTGGTTGTCAGACAGGAAGCAAAGAGTAGGAGTAAATAGGTACTTTTCAGAATGGCAGGCAGTGACTAGTGGGGTACCGCAAGGTTCTGTGCTGGGGCCCCAGCTGTTTACACTGTACATTAATGATTTAGATGAGGGGATTAAATGTAGTATCTCCAAATTTGTGGATGACACTAAGTTGGGTGGCAGTGTGAGCTGCGAGGAGGATGCTGTGAGGCTGCAGAGCGACTTGGATAGGTTAGGTGAGTGGGCAAATGCATGGCAGATGAAGTATAATGTGGATAAATGTGAGGTTATCCACTTTGGTGGTAAAAACAGAGAGACAGACTATTATCTGAATGGTGACAGATTAGGAAAAGGGGAGGTGCAAAGAGACCTGGGTGTCATGGTACATCAGTCATTGAAGGTTGGCATGCAGGTGCAGCAGGCGGTAAAGAAAGCAAATGGCATGTTGGCCTTCATAGCAAGGGGATTTGAGTACAGGGGCAGGGAGGTGTTGCTACAGTTGTACAGGGCATTGGTGAGGCCACACCTGGAGTATTGTGTACAGTTTTGGTCTCCTAACCTGAGGAAGGACATTCTTGCTATTGAGGGAGTGCAGCGAAGGTTCACCAGACTGATTCCCGGGATGGCGGGACTGACCTATCAAGAAAGACTGGATCAACTGGGCTTGTATTCACTGGAGTTCAGAAGAATGAGAGGGGACCTCATAGAAACATTTAAAATTCTGACGGGGTTAGACAGGTTAGATGCAGGAAGAATGTTCCCAATGTTGGGGAAGTCCAGAACCAGAGGTCACAGTCTAAGGATAAGGGGTAAGCCATTTAGGACCGAGATGCGGAGGAACTTCTTCACCCAGAGAGTGGTGAACCTGTGGAATTCTCTACCACAGAAAGTTGTTGAGGCCAATTCACTAAATATATTCAAAAAGGAGTTAGATGAGGTCCTTACTACTAGGGGGATCAAGGGGTATGGCGAGAAAGCAGGAATGGGGTACTGAAGTTGAATGTTCAGCCATGAACTCATTGAATGGCGGTGCAGGCTAGATAGGCCGAATGGCCTACTCCTGCACCTATTTTCTATGTTTCTATGTTTCTCCGAAATCCTTGCCAAAATGTTCACTGCCATCCCTTACAGCAACCAAATAAAGTATTCCAAGTCTCTTTGAATGTCATTATATCATCATTAGAAGGTGTTTGGAACTGACGTGCAGTAACTTGTTCTCACAGAATTACAAGATAGGCTTAAATGTAGAAAGCGTTTCAGTCCATTTGCTATCATTTTTTTAGTCACCTAGTACCAATATCTACTCTATCACCTTCACATTATGAAATCTATCTCTTTCTTAAATGAGTCTGTTGTCCTGGCCTCAACTACCTCATGTGTTAACAATCATTTGCTGCATACAATAATACTTTCTGGAATCCATATGTAACTAACCTTTGGCAATCCCAAACCTGTGTCCTTTTGTTCTCCTGTCTTGGTATACCTGAATGTTATTTTGCATTTAATATCTCCAACTTGTCAAGTATCTTGGAGCCTTGTAAAGTTCCTTCTGTCTTATCCTTGTAATACTGGGGACCAGCTCTACTCTGGGACCTGGATGGCACCCTTAAACTCAACCCATCCAACAATATAACCTAGTGTAAGAAAGACTAGTATTAGAGATTCATATATATATTCAATTTGTAATCATTGACCAAACTAATCTGACCCATGATTCTCTGTAGGTATGGGAATGTTAGAAGCTCCTCAAGTATACGCAGAACTCAGTTTTGACGAGGTTTAAATAACAAGCTATCACGAGCTGCGAGCCAAGGTCACATTATTAATAATAACAAAGTAGAAATTGGAGTCTGTCTAACGGTTAGGATAAAGTAGCATAAATAAGGCGAATTCCAAGGAGATGAAGGAATCTGTAAACAAGATAACATGGACAAGTAGCATTGATGGAATATTACTGGAGGCAGGAGTGGCCAAGATATTGGCTCAGGTCTGAGTGACAATGGTACTTTGACCATTAGAACCAATTATAAAAGGTGATTTTGTTAAAGACCATATATGGACACTGGCCAAATGAACCTTTGATAAAAAATTGGTAAAAACATCGATACTCAAAGAATACCTTTGCACAGAAACTGCTGGGATAGCAACGGACAGATTTAGGACAACATCGGCTGTGTCTGGAAGTAAAACAGGGACCTGGGCTTGCGAGCTTTCGTATAACTATCGCTTTTTGTTAAATATTCTATTGTTGTAAGCTTAATAAATCTGATCTATTGTACAAACCATACTGACTGCTGCCTATTGGTATGTCTGGTCAAAGAACCTTTAAAAGTTCTTCAGACTGGCTCCCCAGATGGGCCAAAGACAGGCAGTCAGTATTGTGTAGTCAATTAGACTTTGACAGTGGCCTCATGATCAAATTGCCACATTCAAAGAGGGATTAACCCAAGAGAAAGTGGGGAGTGCTCGTGAATTACATGCCAATAGTTTTTGATGTTAGAGTTTTGTTAAGAAAATGGCTGTTAAGGGTTTAGTTAACGTGCAGTATAAGGCTAAATTAAACAAAGGTGCCTGTGAGGTTGAAGTACAGGTAGTATTGACGAAATGTGTAACCAAAGGAGACCGAGTCCCCTTTGAAGAAATGATAAACGTTATTCAGGAAAGTGTGAATCTAATAAGTTTAATTGAATATGCAGTGATGTACTGCACGGAGAGAGATAATGCTGTCATCCTCGACCAGGATGATAGAATGAATGATTAACAGAATCTTGACAAAGCTGGGTGTCAGATAGGCAACCTAACAAAAAAGATAATAACTGCCTCACTGGTCAGTTAGATGATTCACGGGGAGCCTTAATGAGAGACCCTTATTTAAATTACGACCCAGAATGAAATGAAGCTGGTGGAAATTGCAAACTCTTGGTTGAGATAGCAACTGTATAGGGTATTGGTGAGGCCGCACCTGGAGTACTGCGTGCAGTTTTGGTCACCTTACTTAAGGAAGGATATACTAGCTTTGGAGGGAGTACAGAGACGATTCACTAGGCTGATTCCGGAGATGAGGGGGTTACCTTATGATGATAAATTGAATAGACTGGGTCTTTACTTGTTAGAGTTCAGAAGGATGAGGGGTGACCTTATCGAAACATTTTAAGATAATGAAAGGGATAGACAAGATAGAGGCAGAGAGGTTGTTTCCACTGGTCGGAGAGACTAGAACTAGGGGGGCACAGCCTCAAAATACGGGGGATCCAATTTAAAACCGATTTGAGAGGGAATTTCTTCTCCCAGAGGATTGTGAATCTGTGGAATTCTCTGCCCAAGGAAGCTGTTGAGGCTAGCTCATTGAATGTATTCAAATCACAGATAGATAGAGTTTTAACCAATAAGGGAATTAAGGGTTACGGGGAGCGGGCGGGTAAGTGGAGCTGAGTCCACGGCCAGATCAGCCATGATCTTGTTGAATGGCGGAGCAGGCTCGAGGGGCTAGATGGCCTACTCCTGTTCCTAATTCTTATGTTCTTATGTTCTTATGATAGTATCCCAAGTGAATGAGAAAAAAACTAAACTTAAAGAAGCCGGTTAGAAAGTGGCTAACACAACCCATCTCGGCGTCAAGGAAAGTGATTTGAGAAACAGGATACGCATAAAGTGCAGGAGAGAGGGTAAGAGATAGAGTGGGAAGATCTAAGAACTCAGCAAAGGAAGAAAAAAACAGGGAACCAGAAAATAAGTTGTTGAAAAAAAAACTAATAATAAAAAAGAGAAAATAAAACCGACACAGAAGCTTCAGCTTTTCTGCCGAGAAAGAGAAAGATAAGCTTTGTTGAGTGAAAGGTTGGTGTGAATGTCTGTCTTTAAAATAAAGTGTCTGTTATGTTTGTTTAAGCTCCACTCACTTTTGTGTAGAAGCTAGCTGGTTAATCTTTTTATCATGGAAGTAGGAGGTTTTATGAAAGTATGAATACATTGAGTGCTAAAATATTCATTGTGTACCTAGAATTGAATTACATTTTAAGTTAGAAATGCAGGTGAGGATTTATTTTGATTATGATTTACGGAGCCATGAAAAGACGGGTTGTTTAACAAAAGATAAAACTTCAGCCTTGAAGTTACAGTTGCTAAAAAAAAATAATTAGATGCTTTAATTGGATTACAGAAAAAATAAATTACGAATGTCTTATACAGTTTAAATTAAAAATGTGTGGTCTCGTTTTAAATCAATCTGAATTGTAACAAAGTGCTATCTTTTCAATTTGGTTATTGCAAGCAAATCAATTTCAACGTTTAAAAAGCACCGTCTTCTTTAGTGTCCCTTTGCTGGCATAAATGTCTCGAAGCTACAAATTAAGGGAAGCTCCCCTCTCTTTTGCCTTTTGTGCATAATGTGTTTGTGATGTTTGTTAAATACAAAAATGCATGTTTTTCCAGTTATATTCAGTATTTTTACAGAAGTCTGAAAAAGCATATGAAGAAAAAAGAATATGAAAAGTGATGTAACTTATTATGCTATTTTGTTTTATTTTATCTGCTCTGTATTGTGTTTAGTTAATAACATATTGGCTATGAAAAAAAATATATTGGTCTGAATTTAATTGGAATTATTGAGGTTAATTAACAAATGAAAACTGGACTTTCATTGTGGCCATGGTGAAATTCTGGTTATTTCAAAGTGTGAATGTCCCAAGTTCTAGATATGAGACTTTCACCACATTGAAAAAAAAATTTAAAAAACACCCCATGTTGATAATGATTTTTACTAGGAAAAATAAAAATTGCCATTTGGTTGTTTGGAAAATTTTATTTTAAATTATGTGAAAGTTTCTAGTTCAGTAAAAGAGATTTAAATTAAAAAAAATTGGTAGTATTTGAATTGGAATTTTGAGATGTTTCAGATGATTTTGGTTGTATTGGAAAATCTTGGGTTTGGAAACCTTTTTCAAATGGATGATACTGGACAGTTTAGAAATTAAGCTGGAAAGTTTAGAGTCAATCTAAAATGCTATTTTCTCTGATGAGAGACAGTCATGCTTGAGGTGGGGAGTTTGAGATGAATGGTGAGCACTTGTCTCTCATATTGGGAAAGGTTTTTAAAAAAAAAATTACGCGAAGTCACGTAATAACGTCAGACAATGTTTTGCTCCACCTTCTTACAAACCTGCAAAGGAGTTAACCTTTTCTGCTGACAGCTGGGGTTTTTTTGGTTCACCAAACAGCAAAATGAAATTTTAAAAATATTGGACATTATTAATTTCAGTTTCTTAATTGGAAGTGAATGTTTTCCCATGTGCCTGAAGGAAAATAAAATGTAAGGATTATAAAGAATTTTAAAAAATGTGTTAATGACTTGGACCAAGTTAGAACATGTGATCTGTTTTCTATATTTAATACTTAATAAATTTGGACATAAAGCTCCTCCAGGTATCATGAATGAGATATGAATGGTAATTAATGGGATGTGTAAAATGGAGAGAGGAAGTGAATGAGGGTATGAGATAGAAACAGAATTGAATTTTCCGAACATTCTAATGAAAGTCAGCAAAGTGTAGTTAAGAATAATAAACTGCTAGCTTTTTCTTGGAGACATTTGTGTCTTTGCCTGATTACCTTTTAAGAAAACTGAATTTGATAGCCTGGCTGCTACCCAGGACATTGAGAACATGCACTGGAAGATAAGCAAAGATCTGCAGATGACTACAATCTTTTGATGAGATCATCTGAAAGCCCAAGATGGCTTGTATCAGATGTCATTGAGCTACCGGTGTAAGAGTGCAGATGTGATTTGTAGTACTTTGGAAATGAAGCAATTAGCATGCAAAAATGCATGGTGAATTTGCACTGAAGAACGGGTCTCAGACATACTTGACAACAGCAAGACATGAAATGGTTAATGTGGCTCAGGGAGTGAGACAATCTTTTAAGCATTGGCACATACTCCTTCGAGGAACTATCTAATCAGGATAGCGTTAATTGCTCTGATACCTGTTAGAGGGATTGAAATTGAAGTTGAAGTGGAGAGTTACATGGATTTTGGATTGGGACAATTGAAGGATTGGGAGAAATAAATTTCACAATAATTATCCACAAGATGGATATGAGTAAAAGTGAGATCTGTAGAACCTTTTAAGTCCATGACTTGTTGATTAGATGTTAAATTTTGGCTTTCTTTACAATGTCTGTTTTCTTTGTCTGCATCATTGTCGCTCAAAATGTATGTACGTAGTCGATGTGCTAGTGATTGTGAGACTAAATTATAACATAGAAACATAGAAACATAGAAAATAGGTGCAGGAGCAGGCCATTCGACCCTTCGAGCCTGCATCAACATTCAATATGATCATGGCTGATCATGCAACTTCAGTACCCCACTCCTGCCTTCTCTCCATACCCCCTGATCTCTTTAGCTATAAGGGCCACATCTAACTCCCTTTTGAATATATCCAACGAACTGGACTCAACAACTTTCTGTGGTAGAGAATTCCGAGGATCACAATTCTCTGAGTGAAGAAGTTTCTCCTCATCTCGCTCCTATATGGCTTATCCCTTATCCTTAGACTGTGACCCCTGGTTCTGGACTTCCCCAACAGTGGGAACATTCTTCCTGCATCTAACCTGTCAAATCCCATCAGAATTTTATATGCTTCTATGAGATCCCTTCTCATTCTTCTAAATTCCAATGAATATAAGCCTAGTCGATGCAGTCTTACTTCATATGTCAGTCCTGCCGTCCCGGGAATCAGTCTGGTGAACCTTCACTGCACTCCCTCAATAGCAAGAATGTCCTTCCTCAGATTAAACCTAAACTGCACTCAAGGTGTGGTCTCACCAAGGCCCTGTACAACTGCAGCAAGACCTCTCTGCTCCTATACTCAAATCCTCTTATTATGAAGGCCAACATGCCATTTTCTTTCTTACCTGCCTGCTGTACCTGCATGCCTACTTTTAATGACTGATGTACCATGACACCCAGGTCTCGTTGCATCTCCCCTTTATCTAATCTGTCACCATTCAGATAATATTCTGCCTTCCTGCTTTTGCCACCAAAGTGGATAGCCTCACATTTATCCACATTATACTGCATCTACCATGCATTTGCCCACTCACCGAACCTGTCCAAGTCACCCTGCAGCCTCTTAGCATCCTCCTCAAAGCTCACACTGCCACCCAACTTCGTGTCATCTGCAAACTTGGAGATATTACATTCAATTCCTTTGTCTAAATCATTAATGTATATTATAAATAGCTGGGATCCCAGCAGTGAACCTTGTGGTACCCCACAAGTCACTGCCTGCCATTCTGAAAAGGACCCGTTTATTCCCACTCTTTGCTTCCTGTCTGCCAAACAATTCTCTATCCACTTCAATACATTACCCCCAATCCCATGTGTGCCTTAATTTTGCACACTAATCTCTTGTGTGGGACCTTCTCAAAAGCCTTTTAACTGTAACTGTAACTTTAACTGTAATTGTGTTTTGTAGGTAACAGAGCGTGAGAAAAGTCAGTACAAATCCAGTATGAGGTGGTTTTAGTGGTGTCTCCTGTACCATGCTTTACGGGTCTAACAGGATCTGGCTCAAAACCTATGTTTAAATGAAACCAACAGTAAATGAAATACTTAATTAAAAGCTGCACATCAACGTCCTTGGGGCTCAACTGAAGACCCAATAGTGGAGATTTTCTCACAACATTCTCCCACAGCAAATCCAGTAGTGGAGAAGTACTCACACTCTGGACCCAATAATGGAGACATACTTAACAACAGCAGACCCAACAGTGGAGGCATATTGTCAACAGTAGCTGCATTAGCAGAGCTATACCCAGCAACTATAGACTCATGAACAGAGCCATACCTGGATGAGCTGTTCAGTCTGCCAGTGGCCAGAAATGTGACTGTCCCTGTCTGTAATGACAATGTTTGGATGCTCCTGAGTGTTAGTGACACATTATTCATTTTAGTTGGCCCAGCAGGTGCGGAGTTCGAGCCCAGCGGGGGGGACTGAGAGCCGGGCCGAGCAGGAGCGGAGGTTGAGCCCAGCAGGGGGCGCTGAGAGCCGGGCCGAGCAGGAGCGGAGGTCCAGCCCAGCGGGAGGCCGAGACCTGGGATCATTGGAGCGGCGTCCAGGCCCAGCAGGGGTCCGTGATCCAGGCACAGCAGGTTCGGATTTTGAGCGAAGCTATGGGCTGAGATCCGGGCCCAGCAGGTGTGGGGGTCAAGCTCAGTGAGGGACAGCATTTGAGTCCAGCGAGGGGGGAAGATCAAGCCCAGTGAGGGGCAGCATTTGAGTCCAGCGAGGGGCGGCATTCGAGCCCAGTGGGGGGTGGAGTTCGAGCCCAACAATGGGCGGCACGGCATTTAATATCGGTGGGGTTGTGGCCCAGGAGCGGCGCAGCATTTAACAGCGGCGGGTTCGTGGCCCAGGAGCGGCGCAGCATTTGTCAACAGCGGGGTCGGGGTCCAGGGGAGGCGCACTAGAGCTTGGTCGCCAGTCGTCTTGACCAATCCTCGCTACTGGACCAAGACCTAGCTCTGTCAAGCACGTGTGGTGGCTGGTGTGCAGCCCTTTAAGATGTAACTCATTGTAACACTGTGAGCCCATCTTTTTTTGGTGCGAAGAGCGTCATCCTCGTCACGATGGACTGCCTAGGAAGTAAGTAAGTATTTATTTTGGTGTCCTTCTGCTATTGGATTGGTGTTCACATGGACATCCAAGGCAATAACTTGGTTTACTTGTCTCATCCTTGCTTTAACTTAGTCTTTAATGTTTTTGATCATTGTAGAGTAATTTATGTGAGCCCAGAGGATCTGAGAACAAACTAATTAAAACATTAGGTTGTGTTTAATAAGCACTGTCTCGTAATCTAGCAGGAAACATACAGGAAAGTCCATCTTATCTGCATTCATTAAAATCAGTAAACTTGTTTATTTGCCATTTCTTTTGACTTTAAGCTGTGAAACCCACAACCATGGTGAATGTAAATGGGGCTGAAGTGTGAAATGTTGTCAAGCATTCTCGTCATTGAGAAATAGTCTATCTAAATGGCCAAACAAAAATTGGGATGAATGAAATATTTGAGGGCCCTTGATATCCTCTAAGCGCACCCAACCAGATTAGGAATGATTTGTTGCTGTGGAAACAAATTAACTGGGAATTGAGAAGTTAGAGATTGAGACCCAGTGATACAACAGCAGATCACCAAAATGCTCAAAAGAGTGTTGTCAGAGTGAAAACACTTCTGCTTGAACCATTAAAGCAAACTCCATGCAGCTTGACTGTGCTCCAAGTGCCTTTTAAAGTGGGGTAACTTGCAGTGAGGGCTGAGTTTACTCTCTGCAGTGTGCCTAGGCCACACTCTGTCCTTGAAAGTGAGCTGTTATATAAACAGGAGAAATGCTCTGATGTGGTGTTGTTCTTCAGGCTATTTGCGTCTTTGCTGGAGTTTTTTTTAGGGTTATAAGTGTTCTGAGGCGTTTATGAAATCTGTGGTACGCTCAAGACACAGAATGAAAATGTTTCAGTAAGGGTAATGAAAAAAACATTGCTGTCTCTGAAAGTTGTTGATGCTAACTAGTAGGATATCAGTGCTTCAAAGACATACCATGTTCCAGAAATGTTACTGAGAGGCTACTCAATATATTTCATCTTACAATATATACAAATCAGCTGTTATGCTGCTGGTTGTTTGGATCACGGGCCAGCCCACACTACGATATGTGTGCACACTGGTCCGTGCAGCAGAGCTGTTCTCCAGTCATCTTGGGCAATCCTTGCTACTGGACCAAGACCTAGCACTGTCAAGCTATGTGATGGCTGATGTGCAATGGCCACCAGACGTTTAAAAAAAATCCACGCACAGGCATCTTCCACCCTTCAAGGTGTAGTTCTGGATCTGGAGTATTCGGTCCTTCATTGAAACACCTGTGAACTCATCCCTTTTTGGCATGGAAGCAAGTCATCCTCATTTTGAGGGATTGCCTATGACATTTGGATCAAATTCCAGGAGAATGGCATCAGTAAACCATTTTATAGAATTCACAGCTTTAAATCAGCTCTCTTTTCCTGGGGGAAGAAACATAGTCCCAGTTTAATGGGATAAGGGAGTTGGATTTGGCAATATAAATATTAACGGTCGGCTCACAGATGCTGGACTCTCAGGATTCAAACTAAACAAATGGCAGTCTAACTGGTTTAAGATTGAGGGGTCTGTTATGTTCAGAATAACTCCACAAGACAATGGGCCCAAGTTTCGGGCCGCGCCTAAAACGGCGCAGCCCCGACCTGGATGCCCGTTTTTCGAGCCACAAAGTGCGCCTAAAAAAAAATTACCTATTCTCCGGCTCCCTGCAGGTCCTTGCGCTGAAAACAGTGCCGGGACCTCTGCACATGCGCGTTAAAGTGGGCGCGCATGTGCAGTAGCTCCAGGCGCCCAAAACTGTGGGAGGGGCCCGAAGCACACAGCCCCTAGCCCTGGCCGAATGGCCTCACTGGGGCTACGTGGATAAGGCTTCTCCCACTCGACCGGACCGGACCCGACCCCCGCTCTCCCTCCCTCCCTCCGGCGACCCGACCTCCGCTCCCCACCCCCAGACCTCTGCGACTCTCTCTCCCCCTGCCCCCCCCGACCTCCGCGACTCTTCCACCCCCCCCGACCTCCGCGATTCTCCCACCCCGACCTCCGCGACTCCCCCCCTGGACCTCCACGACTCTTACCCCCCCCCGCGCCCTCCGCGACTCCCCCCCCCCGGACCACCGCGACCCCTCCCCCCACCCCCGAGACCCAACGCCACCTACCCGTAAATCCAGCCCGAAGTCTTGGGCCCGGCCGTTCAGCCTCCTCTTTCTCCCTCCCCCCACTCCCTCCTCCCTCCTTCCCTCCCTCTCTCCCTCCTCTCTCCTTCCCTCCCTCCCTCCCTCCTCTCTCCTTCCCTCCCTCCTTCCCTCCCTCCTCTCTCCTTCCCTCCCTCCCTCCATCCTCTCTCCTTCCCTCCCGCCATCCTCTCTCCCCTCTCCACCCCTCTCCCCCCTTCTCCTCCCCCTTCTCCTCGCCACTCCTCTCCTCCTCCCAACCCCCCCACTCCCCCTCCTCCTCCCCCTCTCCTCCTCCTCTTCCCCCCCACCCCCTTCCTCCTCCCCCTCCTTCAACCACCTCCTCCCCCCCACCCCCACCCCTCCTCCCCTCCTCCCCCCACACCCCCTCCCCCCCACCCCCCTTCCCTCCTCCCCCCCACCACCCTTCCCTCCTCCCCCCACCCCCCTTCCCCCCTCCTCCTCCTCCCCCCCACCCCCCTTCTCCCCATCCTCCCCACCCCCCTTCTCCACCTCTCCCCTACCCCCTTCTCCCCCTCCTGCCCCCCTTCTCCTCCTCCCCCTCCCACCCCCCTTCTACCCCTCCCCTTCCCACCCCCCTTCTCCCCCTCCCCTCACTGTCAGAAACAGAGACACTGACAGACAGAGAGTGAGAGACACTGACAGAGACACACTGGGGGGGTCATCCCAGCACGCTGTTGGAGGACTCCTGGTGCTGCATTCGGTAAGTAGAAAATGTTTTATTTATTGATTTTTAAAATTTTTATTTTTTTTATGTATGTTTTTGATTGATTTATTGGTTGATTTATTGATGTATTTATCATTTATTATTGATGATGGCTCTTTATTTGTAACTCAAGTGTTTAATGTTTGTAAACTTCCCTTTAAACCACCCCCACCCCACATTCCCTATGCCTAATTTGTAACCTACGCCTGATTTTCTAAAGTGTCGACAAGGTTTTTTCGAGCATACAAAAATCTTCACTTACTCCATTCTAAGTTAGTTTGGAGTAAGTTTTCACTGCCGAAACTTTGAAAACAAGCGTAAGTGGCCGGACATGCTCCCTTTTGAAAAAAAAATTCTGTTCCAAAGTGAAACTGTTCTAACTGACTAGAACTGGAGCAAACTAAATGTCGAGAATTCAAATTTCTATAATACTCCATTCTAAACCAGTTGCTCCAAAAAAACAGGAGCAACTCAGGCCAAAACTTGGCCCCTGTGTGCTGTAAGCTCAAACTGTTGTGACCTTAGTCTCTTTAATAAAACTCCAGACTGATGAAGCAGCACGGCAGACAACCTTTCATACTTGCTTGCACGGGGTGACCCTTGGGTCTCCAACAGATGCGCCCCCTGGTGGCAAGTCTTAAATTATTATAAAGTTTACATACATAACATCACTCCCCTGCAAAGTCTGAGACAAGTTATTAATAAGTTGAGGCGATCCGGGCTCTTCGTTTCTGGGTTGATCGCCTGAGTTGAAGTCCTGGCATGGGTGAGTTGGTTGGATCATTGCTGCACTGCAGCGCGGCTGGTCTGATCGGACTGTCAGGCATGGTGGGTTCATCCTCATGATTGACAGCGAGGTCGATTGCTGGTTGGGTGTGTGTTGGTGGATCAATGATGGTAATGTCCTCTTCAAACTGTTCTCGGTTGTCAGTGAATCGCAGTTGGGTCTGATCCAAGTGCTTTCTGCATGCTTGTCCATTCAGAAGTTTGATAACAAACACTCTATTCCCCTCCTTGGCTAAAACAGTGCCAGCAACCCATTTGGGTCCATGACCATAATTAACAAACACCGGATCATTAACCTCAATGTCACGCGATACAGCCGCACGATCGTGGTACATGTTGTGCCGGTGATGCCGGGTTTCTACATGATCGTTGAGATCCGGGTAGACTAAGGAGAGCCTGGTTTTGAGTGCTCTCTTCATTAACAATTCTGCAGGGGGAACCCCGGTAAGCGAGTGGGGCCACATCCGGTAGCTGAGCAGAACCCGAGATAACCGGGTCTGCAGGGAACCATCCTGTTATGTATGCAACACTTTGTAACCAGCATTCTCCTGCCATGAGAGGACGCATCTGTTGGAGTCCCAATGGATCCCAGCATCCCTTGGGAACACTGCATATAAGCAGGCCTCCCATGCTGTGCCAGCACTCTGGAGTCAGAATAAAGAGACTAAGGTCACACTTACTCAAGTCTACAGTACTCAGTCACATTGATTTATTTGAGACATAACAACTGGCGACGAGTAATAGATAACGAACCATCACGCAAACATGCAGAGAACTGTTAGTATCCTGGGGAAATTCTCAGAAGGTGACAATTGGGAAGCCTTCATGGAGCAACTCGACCAATACTTCGTGGCCAATAAACTGGAAGGGAAAGAGAACGCTGCCAAATGAAGAGTGATCCTCCTCACCATCTGCGGGGCAACAACTTATGGTCTCATGAAGAATCTTCTTGTTCCAGTGAAACCAACAACCACATCGTATGAAGAACTGTGTACGTTGGTCTAGGAGCACCTAAATCCGAAGGAGAGCTTTCTGATGGCAAGGTATAGATTTTATACATGAAGGCCAGGAAGTGGTGAGCTACATCGCTGAACTAAGGCGCCTTGCAGGACATTGCGAATTCGGTGGATTCCTGGAGCAAATGCTAAGAGACTTTCTTGTGCTTGGCATTGGCTATGAGGTTATCCTTCGCAAACTATTGACTGTTGAAACACCGAACCTGAACAAAGCCATAACGATAGCCCAGGCATTTATGTCCACCAGCAATAACACCAAACAAATTTTGCAGCATAAAGATGATTCGGCAAGTATTGTACACAAAGTACCGTCGTTTTCAGGCAGAAATGCTTATGGCAGAATGTACACACCTGCAGCTGTACGACCTCAGATGACTCAGAGTCCGCCATCAAACGTTAATGCGAGGCAGTTAACACCTTGTTGGCGCTGCGGAGGTGATCACCGAGCCCATCAATGTCGCTTCAAACACTATGGGCCCAAGTTTCGGCCTCAGTTGCTCCTGATGTTTTGGAGCAACTGGTGTAGAACGGAGTATCTTAGAAATTCAAATTCTCGGCATTTAGTTTGCTCCAGTTCTAGTCAGTTAGAACAGTTTCACTTTGGAACAGAATTATTTTTTCAAAAGGGGGCGTGTCCGGCCACTTACACCTGTTTTCAAAGTTTCGTCAGTGAAAACTTACTCCAAACTAACTTAGAATGGAGTAAGTGAAGATTTTTGTACGCTCCAAAAAACCTTGTCTACACTTCAGAAAATCAGGCGTAGGTTACAAATTAGGTGTAGGGAATGAGGTGGGAGGGGGAGGGGGGGGAGGGAAGTCATCAATTCTTAGTTATACTTATACAAATATTATACAAATAAATCCAACCTGAATAAAAATGTATAAGCAAAGAAAAGATTAAATAAACCATGTTCCTACCTGTGTGAAAGTGCTTCAGGCAGGCCTTTCATGTTGGAGACAGGCAGGGGTGTGGCGTCAGTGTCTCGATGGCAGCCCCAACAGTGGCAGCAAGCAGCCTTCGAGCTGAGCTGCTGTGCTGCAGGCAGGCCTTCATTCTCTTAGTGGCTGGCCGGCAGCCGAAGGATCAACACCGGAGGCACACAGCTTTTCAAGGGGGTTGAGGCCATTTGGCCACGCTTAAGGGGTGGCGTCAGTGGCTCGACGGCAGCCGAGTCCTTTTAAAAATGGCCGAGTGCCAATGTTTGTTTGACACTGCGCGTGCGCGCACGCTCCAACACGCATGCGCAGGGTTGCCGGCACCACATTGGCTCATTTAAATTGGACCGGCCCCCCACTACTTGCAGAATCAGCGCGAGTGTTTGGCTCCACCCCCCGCTGTGAAGAGCGCACCGCGCCAAGCTGAGATCGAGCTCCGAGGAGCCGGAGAATATCAAAGTTATTTTCTAGCGCACTTTTAGGCACAAAGAACAGGCGTCCAGCTCGGAGGTGCGCCATTTTCGGCGCGGGCCGAAACTTGGGGCCACTATGTGCAAAGGCTGTGCAACAATGGGACACCTCCAGCGAATGTGCAAACAAGCTGCAAACCCTGCAAAGCACCAAGTTGCAGAGGAAGACCGATCCATGGCGGATCAAACTGAACTAAAGACTCGAACCAAGGAGGCAGAAGTGTACGGGGTACACACCTTCACCACGAAATATCCACCAATCATGTTAAAAGTTGAACTGAACGGAATTCCAGTATCCATGGAATTGGACACGGGTGCAAGTCAATCTATCATGAGCAAAAAGGCCTTCGAGAGGCTGTGGTGCAACAAGGCACAAAGGCCCAAGATGAGCCCTATTCATACCAAGCTGAGAACTTACACTAAAGAGCTGAACCCTGTAATTGGCAGTGCAGCAGTTAACGTTTCCTATGATGGAGCGGTCCACGAACTCCCACTATGGATTGCACCAGGAGATGGCCCCACACTGTTCAGCAGGAGCTGGCTGGGAAAAATCCGCTGGAACTGGGATGACATCCGAGCGCTTTCGTCCGTCGACAACGCCGCATGTGTCCAGATTTTGAGCAAGTTCCCGTCGTTGTTTGAGCCAGGCATTGGAAATTTCTCTGGGACGAAGGTGCAGATCCACTTGGTTCCCGGTACATGAACCATGCACCACAAAGCACGTGTGGTGCCATTCATGATGCGAGAGAAAGTGGAGATCGAGCTGGAAAGGTTGCAACAAGAGGGCATCATCATGCCGGTTGAGTTCAAAGGATGGGCCAGTCCGATTGTTCCAGTTCTAAAGGGCAATGGCAAGGTCAGAATTGGTGGGGACTATAAAGTAATGATTAACCATTTGTCGCTGCAGGACCAGTACCCGCTACTCAAGGCAGACGACCTATTTGCGTCGCTGGTAGGAGGGAAGACGTTCACCAAGTTGGACCTGACCTCGGCCTACATGACACAGGAGCTGTCGGAATCTTCGAAAGGCCTCACCTGCATCAACATGCACAAAGGTCTGTTCATCTACAATCGATGCACTTTTGGGATTCGATCAGCCATGGCTATTTTTCAAAGGAACAAGGAGAGTCTGCTAAATTCGGTTCCACACACCGTGGTTTTCCAGGACGACATATTGATCACAGGTCAGGACACCATCGCACACTTGCAGAACCTAGAAGAGATTCTAATTCGGCTAGATCATGTGGGACTCAGGTTGGAATGCTCGGTCTGTTTTCCTGGTGCCAGAGGTCGAGTTCTTAGGGAGAAGAATCGCGGCAGACAGCATCAGACCCACCGACGCCAAGACAGAGGCCCATCAGTCAGGGAGCGGGAGTTCGGAGGAAGCGGAGCAGCATCGAGTCGGGAGGCCTACAAGAGGCCCATCAGTCGGGGAGAGGGAGTTCGGAGGAAGCAGAGCAGCGTCGAGTCGGGAGGCCTACAAGAGACCCATCAGCAGCAGTTGGGGAGCGGGAGAGTGAGGAGGAGGAGCAGTGTCGAGTCAAGAGGCCTACAAGAGGCCCATCAGCAGCAGTTGGGGAGTGGGAGAGTGAGGAGGAGGAGCAGTGTCGAGTCAAGAGGCCTACAAGAGACCCATCAGCAGCAGTTGGGGAGTGGGAGAGCGAGGAGGAGAAGCAGTGTCGAGTCGGGAGGCCTACAAGAGACCCATCAGTCGGGGAGACGGAGTTCGGAGGAGGAGGAGCAGTGTCGAGTCGGGAGGCCTACAAGAGACCCATCAGCAGCAGTTGGGGAGTGGGAGAGCGAGGAGGAGGAGCAGCGTCGAGTCGGGAGGCCTACAAGAGGCCCATCAGCAGCAGTTGGGGAGTGGGAGAGTGAGGAGGAGGAGCAGTGTCGAGTCGGGAGGCCTACAAGAGACCCATCAGTCAGGGAGACGGAGTTCGGAGGAGGAGGAGCAGTGTCGAGTCGGGAGGCCTACAAGAGACCCATCAGTCGGGGAGACGGAGTTCGGAGGAGGAGGAGCAGTGTCGAGTCGGGAGGCCTACAAGAGGCCCATCAGTCGGGGAGAGGGAGTTCGGAGGAAGCGGAGCAGCGTCGAGTCGGGAGGCCTACAAGAGACCCATCAGCAGCAGTTGGGGAGCGGGAGAGTGAGGAGGAGGAGCAGTGTCGAGTCAAGAGGCCTACAAGAGGCCCATCAGCAGCAGTTGGGGAGTGGGAGAGTGAGGAGGAGGAGCAGTGTCGAGTCAAGAGGCCTACAAGAGACCCATCAGCAGCAGTTGGGGAGCGGGAGAGTGAGGAGGAGGAGCAGGGTCGAGTCAAGAGGCCTACAAGAGGCCCATCAGCAGCAGTTGGGGAGTGGGAGAGCGAGGAGGAGAAGCAGTGTCGAGTCGGGAGGCCTACAAGAGACCCATCAGTCGGGGAGACGGAGTTCGGAGGAGGAGGAGCAGTGTCGAGTCGGGAGGCCTACAAGAGACCCATCAGCAGCAGTTGGGGAGTGGGAGAGCGAGGAGGAGGAGCAGCGTCGAGTCGGGAGGCCTACAAGAGGCCCATCAGCAGCAGTTGGGGAGTGGGAGAGTGAGGAGGAGGAGCAGTGTCGAGTCGGGAGGCCTACAAGAGACCCATCAGTCGGGGAGACGGAGTTCGGAGGAGGAGGAGCAGTGTCGAGTCGGGAGGCCTACAAGAGACCCATCAGTCGGGGAGACGGAGTTCGGAGGAGGAGGAGCAGTGTCGAGTCGGGAGGCCTACAAGAGGCCCATCAGTCGGGGAGACGGAGTTCGGAGGAGGAGGAGCAGTGTCGAGTCGGGAGGCCTACAAGGGCAGCTGCAGGGAGAGAAAGCAAAAAAGAAGTAGAAAGTAATCGAAAGGTGACATCACAGCCAAGGGCGTAAGTGATTGGCTGGTGATCGGTGAGTAGTTTTTCTTTTTCTTTTCTTTATCGGTAAGTAACCTTTCAGGATTGTTTTTTCCAAACTAAGTTAATCTAGGAGTTAAGTCATGTCAGGAGAGCTTGGACACATGTTATGCTTCTCCTGTAATATGTGGGAAGTAAGGGATGCTTCCAGTGTCCCTGACGACTACATGTGCGGGAAATGCATCCAACTGCAACTCTTGACAGACTGCATTGTTGCACAGGAGCTGCGGGTGGATTTACTCTGGAGCATCCGCGATGCTGAGGATGACATGAATAGCATGTTGAGTGAGTTGGTCTTACCACAGGTAAAGGGTACACAGCCAAATAGGGAATAGGTGACCAACAGGAAGAGCAGTGGAAGGAAGGTAGTGTTGGGGTCCCCTGAGATCATTCCCCTGCAAAACAGATACATCACTTTGGGTACTGTTGAGGAGGATGACTCTTCAGAGGAGGGCAGCAGCAGCCAAGTCCATGACACCGTGGATGGCTCTGCTGCACAGGAGAGCAGGAAAAAGAGTGGGAGAGCTGTAGTGGTAGGGGATTCTATTGTAAGGAGAATAGCTAGACGTTTCTGCAGCTGCAACCGAGACTCCAGGATGGTATGCTGCCTCCCTGGTGCAAGGGTCAAGGATGTCTTGGAGCGGGTGCAGGATATTTTGAAGAGGGAGGGTGAACAGCCCGTTGTCGTGGTGCATATAGGTACCAACGATATACGTAAAAAACAGGATGAGGTCCTACAAGACGAATTTAGGGAGCTAGGAGCTAAATTAAAAAGTAGGACCTCAAAAGTAGTAATCTCAGGATTGCTACCAATGCTATGTGCTAGTCAGAGTAGGAATCGCAGGATAGCTCAGATGAATACATGCCTTGAGGAGTGGTGCAGCAGGGAGGGATTCAAATTCCTGGGACATTGGAACCGGTTCTGGGGGAGGTGGGACCAGTACAAACCGGACGGTCTGCACCTGGGCAGGATGGGAACCAATGTCCGAGGGGGAGTGTTTGCGAGTGCTGTTGGGGAGGGGTTAAACTAATATGTCAGGGGGATGGGAACCTATGCAGGGAGAGGGAAGCAGAATGGTGGCAGAAGCAAAAGATAGAAAAAAGAAAAGTAAAAGTGGAGGGCAGAGAAAATCACGGCAAAAAGCAAAAAGGCCTCATTAGAGCAAAATTCTAAAGGGGCAAAGGGTGTTAAAAAGACAAGCCTGAAGGCTTGGTGCCTCAATGCGAGGTGTATTCAGAATAAGGTGGACGAATTAACTGTGCAGATAGCTGTTAACGGATATGATATAATTGGCATCACGGGGACATGGCTCCAGGGAGACCAAGGCTGGGAACTCAACATCCAGGGGTATTCAACATTTAGGAAGGATAGACAGAAAGGAAAAGGAGATGGGATGGCTTTGCTGGTTAAAGAGGAAATTAATGCAATAGTAAGAAAGGACATTAGCTTGGATGATGTGGAATTTTTATGGGTGGAGCTACGGAATACCAAAGGGCAGAAAACGTTAGTGGGAGTTGTGAACAGACCACCAAACAGTAGTAATGCGGATGGGGACAGCATCAAACAAGAAATTAGGGATGCGTACAATAAAGGTACAGCAGTTATCATGGGCGACTTTAATCTACATATTGACTGGGATAACCAAACTGGTAGCAATGCGGTGGAGGAAGATTTCCTGGAGTGTATTAGGGATGGTTTTCTCGACCAATATGTCGAAAAACCAACTGGAGAGTTGGCTATCCTCGACTGGGTGATTGGTTATGAGAAAGGACTAATTAGCAATCTTGCTGTGTGAGGCCCCTTGGGGAAGAGTGACCATAAGATGGTAGAATTCTTTACTAAGATGGGGTGTGGCACAGTTAATTCAGAGACTAGGGTCCTGAACTTAAGGAAAGGTAACTTCGACGGTATGAGACATGAATTGGCTATAATAGACTGGCGAGTGATACTTAAATGTTTGCCATGGATAGGCCATGGCAAACATTTAAAGATCACATGGATGAACTTCAACAATTTTACATCCCTGTCTGGAGTAAAAATAAAACGGGAAAGGTGGCTCAACCGTGGCTAACAAGGGAAATTAAGGATAGTGTTAAATCCAAGGAAGAGACATATAAATTGGCCAGAAAAAGCAGCAAACATGAGAACTGGGAGAATGTTGTAATACAGCAGAGGAGGACAAACGGTTTAATTAGGTGGGGGGAAATAGAGTATGAGAGGAAGCTTGCTGGGAACATAAAAACTGACTGTAAAAGCTTCTATAGATATGTGAAGAGAAAAAGATTAGTGAAGACAAACGTAGGTCCCTTGCAGTCAGATTCAGGTGAATTTATAATGGGCAACAAAGAAATGGCAGACAGTTAAACAAATACTTTGGTTCTGTTTTCACGAAGGAAGACGCAAATAACCTTCCGAAAATACTAGGGGACAGTGGGTCTAGTGAGGAGGAGGAACTGAAGGATATCTTTATAAAGCGGGAAATTGTGTTAGGGAAATTGATGGGATTGAAGGCCGATAAATCCTCGGGGCCTGATAGTCTGCATCCAGAGTACTTAAGGAAGTGGCCATGGAAATAGTGGCTGCATTGCTGATCATTTTCCAACAGTCTATCGACTCTGGATCAGTTCCTATGGAATGGAGGGTAGCTAATGTAACAGCACTAAACAAGGGAGAGAGAAAACGGGCAATTATAGACCAGTTAGCCTGACATCAGTAGCGGGGAAAATGTTGGAATCAATTATTAACGATGAAATAGCAGCGAATTTGGAAAGCAGTGACAGGATCGGTCTAAGTCAGCATGAATTTATGAAAGGGAAATCATGCTTGAAAAATCTTCTGGAATTTTTTGAGGATGTAACTAGTAGAGTGGACAAAGGAGGACCAGTGGATATGGTGTATTTGGACTTTAAAAAGGCTTTTGACAAGGTCCCATACAAGAGATTAGTGTGCAAAATCAATACACATGGTACTGGCGGTGTAATGTACTGACGTGAACAGGATGCAAAGAGTAGGAATAAACGGGTCTTTTTCAGAATGGCAGGCAGTGACTAGTGGAGTGCCACAGGGCTCAGTGCTGGGACCCCAGCTCTTTGCAATATACATGAATGATTTAGATGAAGGAATTGAGTGTAATATCTCCAAGTTTGCAGATGACACTAAACTGGGTGGCGGTGTGAGCTTTGAGGAGGACGCTAACAGGCTGCAGGGTGATTTGGACAGGTCAGGTGAGTGGGCAAATGCATGGCAGATGCAGTATAATGTGGACAAATGTGAGGTTATCCACTTTGGTGGCAAAAACACAAAGGCAGAATATTATCTGAATGGTGGCAGATTAGGAAATGGGGAGGTGCAACGAGACCTGGGTGTCATGGTTCATCAGTCATTGAAAGTTGCCATGCAGGTACAGCAGGCAGTGAAGAAGGCAAATGGTATGTTGGCCTTCATAGCTAGGGGATTTGAGTATAGGAGCAGGGAGCTCTCACTGCAGTTGTACAGGGCCTTGGTGAGGCCTTACCTGGAATATTGTGTTCGGTTTTGGTCTCCTAATCTGAGGAAGGACATTCTTGCTATTGAGGAAGTGCAGCGAAGGTTCACCAGACTGATTCCCGGGACGGCGGGACTGACATATGAGGAGAGACTGGATCAACTGAGTCGCGGTGAAGGCTCGAAGGGCCGAATGGCCTACTCCTGCACCTATTTTATATATTTCTATGTTTATAAACTGGTATTTAGAAGAATGAGAAGGGATCTCATAGAAACATATAAGATTCTGATGGGACTGGACAGATTAGATGCGGGAAGAATATTCCCGATTTTGGGGAAGTCCGGAACCAGGAGACATAGTCTTAGAATAAGGGCTAGGCCATTTAGAACTGTGATGAGTAGAAACTTCTTCACTCAGAGAGTTGTTAACCTGTGGAATTCCCTACCGCAGAGAGTTGTTGATGCCAGATCACTGGATATATTCAAGATGGAGTTAGATATGTTCCTTACGGCTAAAGGGATCAAGGGGTATGGAGAGAAAGCAGGAAAGGGGTACTGAGGGAAAGATCAGCCATGATATTATTGAATGGTGGTGCAGGCTCGAAGGGCCGAATGGCCTACTCATGCACCTATTTTCTATGTTTCGATGTTTCTATCAAGAACGCGCTGAGACCACAGAACGTACCGGAGCTACAGTCGTTCCTGGAACTCCTCAATTATTTCGCTAATTTCCTACTCGGGTTAAACACCTTGCTAGAACCTCTACATGTGTTGCTACATAAGGGAGATGACTGGATATGGGTGAAATCAACAAGAGACTGCTTTTGAGAAAGCCAGAATTCTGTTATGTTCCAACAAACTGCTTGTTCTGTATGACCCATGTAAACGTTTAGTGCTAGCTTGTGATCCGGTCGCTTATGCGTTCAGGAGTTTATCCAAGGTCGAAAGGGCCTGCAGTATGATTGAAAAAGAAGCTCTGGCATGCATTTGCAGGGTGAAAAAAATGCACCAGTATCTGTTTGGGCTGAAGTTCGAGATAGAAACTTACCATAAGCCGCTCATATCGCTATTCTCTGAGAGCAAAGTTATTAATACCAATGCCCCTGCTCGCATCCAACGATGGGCGTTCACGCTGTCTGCATATAACTTTATAATTCGCCACAGGCCAGGCACAGAGCACTGTGCTGATGCTCTCAGTCGGCTACCATTGCCCACCACCAGGGTGGAAATGGCACAGCCTGCAGACTTGCTCTTGGTGATGGATGCATTTGAAAACGAAAGGTCACCCGTTACGGCACATCAGATCAGGACCTTGACCAGCCAGGATCTTTACTGACTCTTGTAAAAAACTGTGTCTTCCATGGGAGCTGGTCCAGCGTCCCAGCAGAGTTGCATGAAGAGATCAAGCCATTCCAGCAGCGCAAGGACGAAATGTCCATACAGGCGAACTGTCTTTTGTGGGGTAATCACCTGATTTTGCCTAAGAAAGGCAGGGAAACGTTCATACGCGACCTACACAGTACCCACTCAGGCATAGTAATGATGAAAGCTATAGCCAGATCCCATGTGTGGTGGCCTGGCATCGACTCAGATTTGGAGTCTTGCAACACTAGCTCGCAACTGAACAATATACCCAGGGAGGGACCGCTAAGTTTGTGGTCATGGCCCTCCAAACCGTGGTCTAGGATCCACGTTGACTTCGCTGGCCCGTTTCTAGGCAAAATGTTTTTGGTTGTTGTGGATGCTTATTCAAAATGGATTGAGTGTGTAATAATGTCTGTAAGCACGTCCACTTCTACCATCGAAAGCCTACGAGCCATGTTTGTCACGCACGACTTGTCTGATATCCTTGTCAGCGACAAGGGCCCTGCTTCACCAGCACTGAATTCAAGGAATTCATGACCTACAATGGGATCAAGCACGTCACATCTGTCTCGTTCAAGCCCGCATCTAACCGCCAGACAGTCCAAACCATCAAGCAAACCTTGAAACGTGTGTCGGAAGGCTCCCTGCAGACCCGCCTGTCCCGAGTCCTGCTCAGCTACCGCACAAGACCCCACTCGCTCACCGGGGTTCCCCCTGCCGAACTGCTCATGAAAATGGCACTCAAAAAAAGGCTCTCTCTAGTCCACCCTGATCTCCATGATCATGTCGAGGGCAGGCGACATCAACAAAGCATGGACCATGATCGCACAAAATTGTCACGCGATATTGAAGTCAATGACCCTGTATTTGTACTCAACTATGGACATGGTCCCACATGGCTTGCTGGCACTGTCATAGCCAAAGAAGGGAGTAGGGTGTTTGAGGTCAAACTTGCAAATGGACTAATTTGCAGAAAGCATTTGGACCAAACCAAACTGCGATTCACAGACAGCCACGAACAACTTGAAGAGGACGCCACCAACTTCGACCCTCTGATACACACACAAGTGGCAACCGACATCACGGTCAACCACAAAGCTGAACTCATCATCCCCAGCAGCCCAACAAGGCCAGCTGTGCAGCAGCCCAGTGAAGGCCCAACCAACTCACCTGCAACTGTGTTTGTACCGAGACGGTTGATGAGGGAGAGGAAAGCCCCAGATCATCTCACCCTGTAAATATGTGTACTATTGACTTTCAGGGGGAGTGATGTTATGTATGCAACACCTTGTAACCAGCATTCTCCTGCCACCAGAGAGCATATATGTTGGAGTCCCAAGGGATCCCAGCATCCCTTGGGAGCACTGCATGTAAGCAGGCCTCCAATGCTGTGCCAGCGCTCTGGAGTCAGAATAACGAGACTAAGGTCACATTTACTCAAGTCTACTGTACTCAGTCACATTGCTTTATTTGAGACATAACACAGCCGTCATGCATTTCAAGCTCTGCTTGATAGTTTGGATTGCCCGTACCACATGATCATTGGATGTGGGCTTAAACGGGGCAGACCTAACATGTTTGATGCCATTGCGGGTCATGAACTCGTTGAATTCCGAGCTGGTGAAATATAGTCCATTGTCACTAACAAGGACGTCGGGCAAACCATGGGTGGCAAACATAGCCCGGAGGCTTTCAATGGTGGCGATGGACGTACATGATGACATTAATATACATTCAATCCATTTCGAGTATGCGTCCACTGCTACTAGGAACATCTTTCCTAGAAAGGGGCCAGCGAACTATATGTGGACCCTGGAACATGGTTTGGAGGGCCATGACCACAGACTCAGTGTGGCCTCCTTTGGTGCATTGTTCAACTGTGAGCAAGTGTTACATTGGTGTACGCATGATTCCAATTCCGAGTCAATGCTGGGCCATCAAACGTGCAACCTGGCGTTAGCCTTCATTATGACAATGCCTGGGTGGGTACTTTGTAGGTCGCGTATAAATGTTTCCCTGCCCTTTGGGGGAAAATCACGTGATTACCCCATAAGAGACAATCCGAATGGATGGACATTTCATCTTTGCATCGTTGAAACGGCTTAATTTCATCTTGCATTTCCCCGGGACGGCTGACCAGATCCCATTGAGGACGCAACTTTTTACAAGTGATAGCATCGGATCCTGGCTGGTCCAGGTCCTGATCAGGCGAGCAGTGACAGGTGACCCCCTCGCTCTCAAAAGCATCCATAACCAGAAGCAAGTCTGCGGGTTGCGTCATTTCCACCCCGGTGGTGGGCAAAGGTAGCCCACTGAAGGCATTAGCACAGTTCTCAGTGCTTGGTCTGTGGCGGATTACAAAGTCAAATGCAGATAGCGTTAGTGCCCATCTTTGGATGCGGGACAAAGCATTGGTGTTAATACCTTTGCTTTCTGAAAACAGCGAAATGAGTGGTTTGTGGTTGGTTTCGAACTTGAACCGGAGTCCAAATAGGTATTGGTGCATTTTCTTAACCCCATATATGCATGCTAATGCTTCTTTCCAAACCATACTGTATGCTCTTTCAGCCTTAGATAAACTTCTGGACACATATGCAACCGGTTGCAGTTTGCCTGACACATTGGCTTGCTCTCACACACAACTGACCCCGTATGAAGATGCATCACAAGCTAGTACTAAGCGGGTCATACAATACAAGTAACTTGTTAGAACATAGCAGGTTTCTGGTCTTATCAAAGGCTGTCTCTTGAGATTTACTCCAAACCCAGTTATCACCCTTACGTAACAATACATTCAAAGATTCCAGCCAAGTGCTCAACCCGGGTATAAAGTTACCAAAATAGTTGAGGAGTCCCAGGAACGAACGCAGCTCCATCACATTCTGTGGTCTGGATGCATTCTTGATGGCCTCGGGTTTAGAGTCCATGGGTCTGATGCCGTCTGCTGCAATCTTTCTCCCCAAAAATTCGTTTTCTGGCGCCAGGAAAACACACTTGGAGCATTTCAGCCTGAATCCCACTCTGTCCAGTCGCTTTAGAACCTCTTCCAGGTTGTGCAAGTGTTCGGTGGTGTCATGACCAGTGATCAGGATGTCGTCTTGAAACACAATGGTGCATGGAACCGATTTCAGCAGACTCTCCATGTTCCTCTGGAAGATGGCAGCAGCCAAGCGAATCCCAAAAGGGCTAAATGAACAGTTCTTTGTGCGTGTTGATCCACGTCAATCTTTTCGAAGATTCAGCCAGCTCCTGTGTCATGTAAGCAGAGGTTAGATCCAGCTTGGTGAACGACTTCCCCCCCCTGCTAAAGTTGCGAACAGGTACTCCGTTTTGGGTATTGGGTACTGGTCCTGTAACTGATTGTTACCTTGTAGTCTCCAAAGATTCTGACTGTGCCATCGCTTTTCAACATCGGAACAATTGGACTGGCCCACTCATTGAACTCGACTGGCGATATAATTCCCTCCCGTTGAAGTCTGTCCAGTTCGATCTCAACTTTCTTCCACATCATATATGGAACCGCTCAGGCCTTGTGATGAATGGGCTGTGCATCAGAGACTAGATGGATCTGCAGTTTGGCACCTGTGAAGTTGCCAATGCCTGGCTCAAATAGCGACAGAAATTTGTTCAGCACGTGAGCGCACGAGGCGTCGTCCACCGAAGACAGTGCTTTGATGTCGTCCCAGTTCCATCGGATCTTTCCTAGCCAGCTTCTGCCGAACAGCATTGGGCCATCGCCTGGTACAATCCATAGTGATAAATCATGCACAGCTCCATTGTACGATACTTTCACTGCTGCATTGCCAATGACTGGTATGAGCTCTTTGGTGTTAGTGCGCAGCTTTGTATAAATCAAGCTTAGTTTTGGCCTTTGTGCCTTGTTGCCCCACAGTTTCTCAAAAGCCTTCTGGCTCATAATTGACTGACTTGCCCCCGTGACCAATTCCATGGAAACTGGAATGCCATTTAATTTGACTTTCAACACTATCGGAGGGCTTTTGATGGTGAAGGTGTGTACCCCATACACTTCTTCTTCAGCCTCGGGTTGAGTTGCCTCTCTTACTCGTTCAGCATGATCCGCGCCGGATCAGACATCTTCTGCCGACTCTGCCACGTGGTGAGTCGCAGCACGTTTGCACATTCGCTGGAGGTGCCCCATTGTTCCGCTGCCTTTGCACATGTTGTGCTTGAATCGACATTGATGGGCTCGATGATTACCCCTACAGCGCCAACATGATGTTAATGGATTTGCATTCACACCCCACGGCGGACTCTGAGTCATCCTAGGTCTGGCCTCTGCAGGCGTGTAGGCCCTGCCATGTACAATTCTGCCTGCTGAAGGCGTTATTTATTCTTGGCAGTACTTGCCAGTGAGCTTCAATGCTGAGAAGATATCTGCTTAGTGTTATCATTCGTGGACATGAAAGCCTGGGCTATCGTGATGGCCTTGATCAGATCCAGGGAATCGGCAGACAGCAGTTTGCGAAGAATGACCTCGTGGCTGATTCCAAGCACGAGAAAGTCCTGCAATATTTCCCCCAAAAATCCAGTAAATTCACATGGTCCCGCAAGGCATCTTAGATTGGCGACATAGCTCGCCACGTCTTGGCCCTCGGAGCGATGGTGTGTATAAAAGCGATACCTCGCCATTAAGATGCTCTCCTTCGGCTTGAGGTGTTCCCGAACCACCATGCACAACTCTGCAAATGTCTTTCCATTGGTTTCGTCGGTACTAGTAGATTTTTGATGAGGCCATATATCGTGGACCCACAAACGGTGAGGAGAATCGCCCTGCGATAGACCACGTTACTGTCCGTTTCCAGCTCGTTGGCCACGAAGTACTCATCAAGACGCTCAAGAAGGCTTCCCAATCATCACCCTCAACAAATTTCTCAAGAATACCAACGGCAGCCATAACCGCGCGAAACTCGTGATCTGTTACTCGTCGCCAATTGTTATGTTCAGAATAACTCCACAAGACTGTGTGCTGTAAGTTCAAACTGATGTGACCTTAGTCTCTTTAATCAAACTCCAGAGTGATAAAGCAGCATGGCAGACAACATTTTATACTTGCTTGCACGGGGTGTGCAGATGACCCTTGGTCTCCAACTGGTGCGCCCCCTGGTGGCAAGTCTTACACTATTATAAAGTTTACATACAGAACAGGGTCAAAATTTGGTATTGCCGTTTTTGAGGTGTTGTCACCACCTGAGTGCTGAATTTAGCGCCGAGCATTAGATACAGCCTCAAATTGCCAAATTCAGTTTTAACTCCCAAAAATGAGGGAGCAGTGCTAGAAGTGGCATTGCACACTCATCCTCAGGCGCCATTGGGGCGGGAGCTCAGGAGGCATACTGAATTTTGAGACGGGAGGCTGCTGGCATGCGAGCTGGAAAAACAGGGAGAAAAAAAAACTTCTCCGAGCCACACGCAAACTTCCCCACTGGTACAACGAATTAATAAAAGATGAAATAAATAAAGAACAAAACTCACCTTGATCTCTGGGTGATTCCGCCCAAGCACCGCAATGTTCCCTCCGCTTTTTCTTGCCTGTACGGATGCCTAGCCGTTAGGCCTCCATACATACAAAATATCACAGCAGTGGTGCCAAGGGGACATTGTACATTGGATGACGTCACCACGTGGGTGGCGTTAGAGGGTGCAGCATTACCTCTTGGCGCCTCCACCAATGAGCAACTCAATTTCCACAGAGGTGTGGACGCTGCTCATTGCCAAAAGTAGGCCTATGCCACCCATTAGCCGCCCATCGCCGGCATTAATGTGCGGCGTTATCAAGGAATTTCGCCCCTGAATTCTGCATTTAATGTTGGAATAGAATTAATGACTAGATGCCTATCCTCCCTTAATCTCTCTCTCTCCATATAAACTCTGCTACCCATATTTATGGTCACATGATCGATTTTTTCATCTCACATGGCCTCTCTACTCTCATCGTGTCAATCACAGATAAGGCCATCTCTGATTATTCCTTTGTATCATTCTCCACTCACATCCCCCTTCCCCCTCCCAACCCCACTTCCTCCTGTAGAAAATTCTCCTCCAAGTTATTTATAATGACATTTTCAAATTCCCAATTATCAAGCCTTTGGCCCTCCATTCATCACAAAAGCTGCATCTACCATTCTGCTCACTGACACACTCACCTCCACCTTTGATGGGACCTAGTCTCCCTTAAATCCATTACTCTCTCTCACCTTGGCTGTTCCCCCTGTTACAGCCCTCATCTCTACTCACTTAAGTCAAAGGGATGCAGACTTGTTCATTTATGGTGGACAACTGGTTTAGCCTTTCATCACCAGATCTGGCTGGACCACATAAAGCATTATCCAGATGCTGCTCTGCTCTAGCAAAACCGCTCACTATTCCAGGATCAACCTGGAATACAAAGATAACTCCCGGCTTCTACTATCCACTAAAACCGTCTTCTTAAATCCCTCTACCCTGTCTCCTCCAACAATGAGTGCAAGCAGCTCATGAACTTTTTGTCACCAAGTTTGAGACCATCCATTCTAAGGATAATGGAGTTGTCAACTAGGTTAAAGAAACAACTTGCATTTATATCGCACCTTTCACATTCTCAGGGTGTCGCAAAGCGCTTGACATTGTAGACAAATGCAGCAACACCTGTGTGCACAGGAAGAACCCTAAAACAACATGAGGTAATTTAGCAGTTAATCCTCTTTTTCTTTTAGTAGCGTTGATTAAGAGGTACATGTTGGAGAGGGCACTAGGAGAACACCCCTGTTTTTCTTCAAACAGGATCTTTTATGTCCACTTGTACAGGACTTTAATTTAACATCACATCAAAAAGATAGCACCTCCAACAGTGCAACACTCCCTCAATACTGCATTGAAATGTTAGCCTACATTATGTGCTCAACACTAACACTGAGGTTTAAAGCTATGATCTTCTGAGATGAGAATATCCCCATTAAAAGCCAAGTTGCCAGGGAAGGCAATTGAAGTAAACAGTATAAGCCTGATGAAATTTCAATTAAATATGTTTCCAGAGTGTCATGTTTGTAACCTTCACATAACTGTAACCAATATGTAACAACACTGTACACTACATACAACTGTGAAATACACACCTTGACCACAGGGGGTGAACTTGTGGGAGACATTCCTTACCTGGTCAGCCAGGTACTTAAAGGGAGGTTCCACGCAGCTCAGCACTCCTTGGTCCGGGGAATAAAGGTGCAGGTCATGAGTGACTTTGTCTGCAATATATGCCTCGTGTGAATATGTTCTAGAGTTGAGAACTCTACATCTGGCGACGAGAAACGGGAATCATTGAACCACAAGGATGGCCACCGGTAGCACGGAGGAACATTACTGTGTGGGTGAGTACTGGGACGATTTTGTGGAGAGACTCCAGCAGACCTTTGTCACAAAGGACTGGCTGGGAGTGGAAGCGGCTGACAAGCGGAGGGCGCATCTACTGACAAGCTGCGGGACAAAAACGTACGCGCTGATGAAAGACCTGCTTGCACCTCTCAAGCCGGCTGACAAGTCCTTCGAAGAGCTCAGCCAGCTGATCAGCGAACATCTGAAACTGGCGAGCAGCGTACACATGGCCCGGCACCGGTTCGACACACACCAGCGTCGGGAAGGGCAAAACATCTCGGACTTCGTTGCAGACCTGAGGCGCTTGGCCAGCTTCTGTAAGTTTACAGACGCCTGCAGGGGGGAGATATTAAGGGATTTTTTCATTGAGGGCATTAGTCATGCCGGTATTTTCAGGAAGTTTATTGAGGACAAGGACTTGACTTTGGAAAGGGCAGTTTTGATAGCTCAGACATTCTTGGCAGGGGAAGAGAAGACCAAGATAATTTACGCAAGCAGCCCTGGTTTTAACGTTGCGATGAACCAGGGAGTTAATGTTGTAAAAGTGATACAGAACCCCGCAGGCAGGCAAGGGCAATTCAACACCGCTCAGGTAGGTAGGCAAGGGCAATTCGACACCACCCAGGCAGCAACAGGCTCTAGGGTGGGACAGCAACAGAGACAATGGCAGGAGGATCGGCAGTTCATGCCATCAAGAGGAACAATGCGTCCTGTGATGGGACAATTGACACCCACCACCGGAGTGCTTAGAAACAACCAAGGGGACAATCAGAGAGGAATGCCTGGTAACAGCCCCTTTGTGAACAACAATTTCAGCCAATGCTGGAGAGGCGGGGCAGACATACTGCTAAAAGCTGCAAGTTCCAGCAGTTCACCTGCAGGAATTGTAATGCCAGAGAACATTTGGCTAGAATGTGCAAAAAGGCTGCGGCTAATCTATGACACAGAAGAATCAGACAAGGGGTCTGCAATGCAGGATGATGCCTGGGGCCAAGCCATAGATTCTGAGGTTCAGAGGGTTCATGTGGCTGACGTCCGCAGTTCATACACTAAAACGCCACCCATGATGATGAAAGTTTTATTGAATGGCATCCCGGTGCGCATGGAGTTGGATATGGGAGCCAGCCAGTCCCTTATGAGCGTCCAACAATTTGAGAGACTATGGCCACACAGAGCTAGCAGGCCCAAACTGGAACGCATTGACACACATCTACGCACGTACACCAAAGAAATCATCCCAGTGCTGGGCAGTGCAAACCTGGTAGTAACACACAATGGATCACAGAACCGTCTGCCACTCTGGATTGTTCCGGGAAATGGCCCTGTGCTTTTGGGAAGGAGCTGGCTAGCTCGCAGGTCCTACAAAAATTTGGATCACTGTTTCAACCTGGTGTCGGAACGCTCAAGGGCACCAAAGTAGTGATATACATCACCCCGGATGCCACACCAGTGCACCACAAAGCCAGAGCCGTGCCTTATATGATGCGTGAGAAAATTGAGAGTGAATTGGACAGGCTGCTCAGAGAGGGCATAATTTCGCTCTTTGAATTCAGTGACTGGGTAAATCCCATCGTTCCTGTCCTTAAAGCGGATGGCTCGGTCAGGATCTACAAAGCCACCATCAACTGAGTGTCGCTGCAGGACCAACACCCGCTCCCGAGAGCGGAGGACCTTTTTGCCACGTTGGCAGGTGGCAAGCTGTTCACAAAGTTGGACCTCACTTTGGCCTACATGACTCAGGAACTGGCTGAAGAATCCAAGCTTCTGACCACCATCACCATGCACAAGGGACTATTCATCTACAACAGGTGTCCGTTTGGCATTCGTTCAGCGGCCGCAATCTTCCAGAGGAACATGGACAGCTTGCTCAAATCCATTTCCGGCACAATCGTATTCCAAGACGACATCCTAATAACGGGGTCGAGACACCGAGGAACACCTCCACAACCTGGAGGAGGTGCTACGCCGACTGGACCGGGTAGGCCTGCGGCTGAAAAAGGCCAAGTGTGTGTTTTTGGCCAAAGAGGTTGAGTTTTTGGGCAGGTGGGTTGCCGCAGATGGGATCCGGTCTACCGAATCCAAAACGGAGGTGATCCGTCATGCACCCCGGCCCGACAGCACATCAGAGTTGCGTTCGATCCTGGGTCTTTTGAACTATTTCGGGAACTTCCTGCCTAACTTAAGCACATTGTTGGAGCCGTTACATGTGCTCCTGCATAAGGGTTGTGACTGTTTCTGGGGGGACTGTCAGGAACGGGCTTTCAACAGGGCTCAGAACTTGCTGTGTTCTAACAAACTGTTGACTTTGTATGACCCCTGTAAAAAAACTAGTTTTAATATGCGATGCATCATCATACGGGGTTGGGTGTGTGTTGCAGCAGAGAAATGACGATGGTCGACTACAACCGGTGGCTTATGCCTCCAGTCCGTTCTCCCAGGCAGAGCGTGGGTATGGCATGGTCGAAAAGGAAGCACTCGCTTGCGTTACGGTGTGAAAAAGATGCACCAGTATCTTTTCGGCAGACCGTTCGAGTTAGAAACGGATCACAAGCCGTTAACATCTCTGTTGTCTGACAGCAAGACTGTCAATGCCAGTGCGTCAGCTAGCATACAGTGATGGGCTCTCACACTGGCTGCGTATGACTACACCATACGACACCAGCCAGGCACTGAAAATTGCGCTGACGTGCTCAGCAGGCTTCCACTGGCCGCCACCGAGGGGGCAGCGGAGCAAAGCGCTGAGATGGTCATGGCCATTGAGGTTTTTGACACTGCAGGCTCCCCCAACACAGCCCGCCAGATCAAACTCTGGACCAACAGGGACCCCCTCCTATCCATGATAAAGAAATGTGTCCTGACTAGGGATTGGGCGCCCGCACACGGGGCGTGCTCCGAGGAAGTCAGGCCGTTTCAGAGACGGATGGATGAGCTCTCCATCCAAGCCGACTGCCTACTATGGGGCAGCCGGGTGGTCATGCCCCAGAAAGGAAGGAAAGCATTCATCAGGGAACTCCACAGCGAGCACCCTGGCATTGTGCTAATGAAGGCCATTGCACAGTCACATGTGTGGCGGCCGGGGATTGACTCAGACTTGGATCACTGGGTTCGACGTGTGCCAAGTTGGGCAATGCCCCCAGGGAGGCCCCGCTCAGCTCGTGGCCCTGGCCCACCAGGCCATGGTTATGCATCCACGTGGACTATGCGGGCCATTCATGGGGAAAAAGTTCTTGATTGTAGTCAATGCATACTTGAAATGGATCGAGTGCATCATATTAAACTCATGCACGACATCCATCACCGTGGAGAGTCTGCGCACGGTTTTCACGATCCACGGCTTGCTGGACATTCTGGTCAGCGACAATGGCCCGTGTTTCATCAGCCATGAATTCCAGGAGTTTATGTCGGGTAATGGCATTAAGCACATCCGGACGGCTTCCAATGGCCAGGCAGAACGTGCGGTCCAAATCATAAAACAAGGCATTCTCCATATCCAGGGACCCTCTCTTCAGTACTGCCTATCGCGCCTCCTGCTGACCTATAGGTCCCGCCTGTACTCACTCACGGGAGTCCCGCCAGCGGAACTCCTCATGAAACGCACGCTCAAAACGCAGCTGTCCCTCATTCACCCAAGCCTGGCAGACATTGTTGAGGGCAAGCGGCAGTACCAAACTGAGTGCCATGATCGAAACTCAAGGGGGAGGTGTATAGAAATGGATGACCCGGTATTTGTTCTTAACCATGCACTAGGACCCAAGTGGCTTGAGGGCACCGTAATTGGTAAAGAGGAAAATAGGGTCATAGTGGTCAGACTAAACAATGGGCAGATATGCTGCAAACATCTGGACCAGGTAAAGAAAAGGTTCAGCATGGACACTGAGGAACCTGAAATAGACCATGGGATGTCAACCACACCACTGCCAGTGAACGAGCAACAAGGACAGTCAACAGCATGCACAGTCCCTGCGGCTAGCCCGGATAGGCCAGAACCAACTCAGGCGACAGAGATGCATGCCATGGCTCAACCACCAGAGCCACAACTGCGGCGCTCCACGAGAGTGCGTCGACCGCCTGAAAGACTCAATCTTTGAGCCAAAGACATTGGGGGGGAGGTGATGTCATGTTTGTAACCTTCACATAACTGTAACCAATATGTAACAACACTGTACACTGTATACAACTGTGAAATACACATCTTGACCACAGGGGGTGAACTTGTGGGAGAACATCCTTACCTGGTCAGCCAGGTACTTAAAGGGAGGTTCCACGCAGGCTCAGCACTCCTTGGTCCGGGGAATAAAGGTGCAGGTCATGAGTGACCTTGTCTGCAGTATATGCCTCGCATGAATATGTTCCAGAGTTGAGAATTCTACACAGAGAGAGATGAGATTGAGGAATACTGTGAGGAGCGGGGTAATTGGAGTTGATCTACTACAAAGGGAAGGCCATGTGAGCCTGATGATCTTTTTCTTTTCCAGAATGTTCTTACATTCTCTAATTGTGAGTTGCATTGATTCTCTTTGTGTTGCTTCTTTTTCTCAATTCTTTATTTGTTTCTTTCTTTATTTCATATTTATTTCCTTCCATTCATTACTCCTTCCTTCTTTCCTTCCACTTTAAAGGGATAATTTTGAGCTTTAAAGATTTGCATATCGCAACAAGAAATGTCACAGGCTCAATAATTGGCTCCTCAAGCCATGGTGTCATTTCTGTGGCATACAGAAGCATGCAGGTATATTCTTGTCTTCATTGACTGAAAAAATGATAAAGACAGAGAAGATAGCATATAAGAGTAAACTAGTAAGATATATAAAAACAGACAGTAAGAACTTCTACAGGTATATAAAAAGGAAACGAGCAGCTAAAGTAAACGTTGGTGCCTTAGAGGATGGGACTGGAGAATTAATAATGGGAAACAGGGATATGGCAGAGACTTTGAACAAATATTTTGTATTGGACTTCATGGTAGAGGACACTAAAAATATCTCAATAATTGATAATCAAGGACCTATTGTTGGGGGGAGGGGGAACTTAAAACAATCACTATCACTAGAGATAAAGTATTAGGCAAACTAATGGGACTAAAGGTGGACAAGTCCCCTGGACCTGATGGACTGCATCCTAGGGTCTTAAAAGAAGTGGCTGCAGAGATAGTGGATGCATTGGTTGTAATCTACCAAAATTCCCTGGATTCTGGAGAGCTCCCAGTGGACTGGAAAACCGCAAATGTAACACCTTTATTTAAGAAAGGAGGGAGACAGAAAACAGGAAACTATAGACCAGTTAGCCTAATATCTGTCATTCGGAAAATGTTGGAGTCCAACATTAAGGAAATAGTAGTACATTTAAAAAATCATAATGCAGTCAAGCAGAGTCAGCATGGTTTTATGAAAGGGAAATCATGTTTGATAAATCTGCTGGAGTTCTTTGAGAATGTAACAAGCAGAGTGGATATAAGAAAACCACTTGATGTCATATATTTGGCTTTCCAGAAGGCATTCGATAAGGTGCCACACAAAAGGTTACTGCACTAGATAAAATTCACAGGGTTGGGGGTAATATATTAGCATGGATAGAGGATTGGCTAACTAACAGAAAACAAAAACTCAGGATAAATGGGTCATTTTCAGTTTCGCAAACTATAACTAATAGGGTGCCACAGGGATCAGTGCTGTGGCCTCATCTATTTACAATTTATATAAATTACTTATATGAGAGGACCGAGTGTAATGTAGCCAAATTTGCTGATGATACAAAGATAGGTGGGAAAGCAAGTTGTGAAGAGGTCGCAAAGAATCTAGAAAGGGATATAGATAAGCTCAGTGAGTGGGCAAAACATTGACAGATGGACTATAATGGGAAAATGTGAGGTTATCCACTTTGGTAGGAAAAATAAAAAAGCAAATTATTATTTAAATGGGGAGCGATTACAAAATGCTGCAGTACAGAGGGATCTGGGAGTTCTTGTGAATGGAATGCAAAGAGTTAGCATGCAAGTACAACAAATAATCAGGAAGACAAATGGAATGTTGGCCTTTATTGCAAAGGGGATGGAATAAAAAAAAAGTAGGGAAGTCCTGCTCCAACTGTACAGGGCATTGGTAAGACCACACCTGGAGTACTGCATGCAGTTTTGGTGTCCTTATTTAAGGAAGGATATACTTGATCGTTTGACTGTTCTGTTATCTTTTGCAGAACTTGAGGCCAACCCTGGCGATACAGAAGATTCAGACGAGGATGAGCCTGAAGAGGAGAACATCTTCTAATCCAACTCTCCAGACCAAGAACATGAGGGTGAGGGGGAGGGGATGGAGCTGGATGAAGCTTCTACTGTTGTACTGACTTTGGAGGAGGTGCCTCTCATGGAGGTGACTAGTGGTTTGAGTGTTGGTGGGACATTCCATGTTTTCACACCTTCTGAGGTTGCGGGTCCCAGTGGCGGGGTGCTGCGAGGCACACCCAGAACCCCACCATCCCAGGCTGCGGGTCCAAGTTTTGGGGTGCTAGCCCCACCCGTGGGGAGGAGGGGAAGGAGAGCTCGACCGCGCTCTCCTGAGATGCAAGATCTAACAGATGTGGTACAGATGATGCCATTGAGTGCGGGGAACATTGATCTTACCCGGATCACTCCTGGATGCCATCAGTGGGGTGAGTGATGAGGTAGCGGGACTGTCGGGAGAAATAACAGCAATGACACAAGAAATGGGAACGATGTCCGGGACCATCAGTGAGGGAATAGTGGCCATGAGGGAGGGAATGTCACAGGTAGTACAAATCACATCACTGACCATGGGTGAGGGAATGTTGCAGGTAATTCAGACAGTTTTTCTCAACGTGAGGGAGGGAATGTTGCAGGTCATTGAGACACTGTCAGGGCGCATGAGGAACGGCATGTTGGAGTTAGCTGCTGCAATAAGGGAACATGCCCAGACCCCGCGCCCATTGACAGAATCAACTGTCACTCCCACTCCAATCCCCACAGCAGCCTCTGAAGAGCCCCAAGCCGGGCCCTCCAACTTGACATCCAGCCCGCCCCCCAAGAAGTGCACAGTACCCGAGATGTTAAAAAGAATAAACTTGGTATCAAGCCCAGAAACACTGCGCCCCTGCCTGCAGGCAGGTGTGGGGGAGAGTCCAAGACCGAGCGCAGCGGGTGGTCTTACTTGGATGCAGCCTTTCTTTGCCGCTGCTATTGTTGTTGTTGTTACTGTTGTAACTGTTCTCAAATTAAAAGTTTTTTGTTGGTTATGTAAATTTACAAGTGTTTAAGTCATCATAAAGAGTGATCATAAAGCAAAGTTAGATACAAGAATAATTTTATTCAAGTTAAGTACATTGTAAACTTTTGAATAAAATATATTTTACATTAAAACTGAACCATGTTACGGAACAGCTCCAACCAGTAAACATGTCCATGTGGAATAGTGTCGCTGAGTCCTCAGGCATCAGTAAAGCGTTCACAGATGAGCTGCTGGCACAAGGTTCGAGCAATCGTTAAAGGAGCACGATGGCCCGCCCTCCTCCATCGTCGTCACCTCAGGCGCAAAAAAAGGCTGCAGCCATCTCTCATGACTTCCTCATTCTCATTCTCCTCCTGCTCATTACCTACATCTTCCACATCATTATCATCAGCCACTCTCACCGCAGGTGGGTCTTCCACTACCAGGTGCTGCTGACTCATGATGGCTAATTTATGCAGCATGCAGCACACAACAGTGAACTGACAGACAATCTCAAGGGAGTACCGTTTGTCTCCCAGTAGCCAGCTCTGCTATTCTGGCTGCTGCTAGAACATGGCAGATATAACGCTGTTGTGTAGGATGAACGTATCATGGATGCTCCCAGGGTATCTTGCATCGACTGACGTGATATGATGCATGTCGTCACACACGAGCTATATATTAATGGAGTGGAAGCCTTTTCTGTTCCTGTACATCTCGGAACCCTCCAAAGATGCTCGCAAGGCGATGTTGGTACAATCAATGCATCCCTGTACCTTTGGGAAGCCAGCAATCCTGGAGAAGTCCACAGCCCTGTCATGGATTGCTCGGGCGATCATGGGGAACTTTATGAAGTCATTCCTCCACGCATACAATGCAGCCATCACCTGGCGAATGCAGACATGTGTTGCATGTTGAGAGATGGCGCACACATCCCCAGTTGTAGCTTGAAATGAGCCAGAGACATAGAATGAAAGTGGAGCTGTAACCTTCACTTCAACTGATGTTTCTAGGTTGCAGGTCTGCTTTGACCAGCTCACAGATCAACTTCTTTGCAGAAACGCAGCCTTCTGACACAGTCTGCATCACTCAGCTGGAGGTACGAATGTCTGTCTCGATATACCCGAGGTGGGTAAGGCCTCCTGCCCAGCACCCTATGGGCTCTGATGTTCCTGATGTAATGAAGTTGAATTAATTGTCTCCTACTTAGCACCATGATGCAGAAGGTATGGCACTGTCAGTATTGTCCCCATGCTTAAATTTAACCTTTGAAAGAAGTTCAAAACAGGAAAGCAGGCAGGACAGGACAGATTCGCAGTTCTCTCTCTCTCTCCCCAAGGTCTGTATGGATGGACCACACCCAAAGGTCTTGTGACTTCTCCTCTCTCTCCACCCACCTTAACTAATTGGAGTCTTGTGACTTCTCCCCTTCTCTCTCTCCCTTCCTCCCCTCCCCACCCCCACTCATTGCAGTCTTCAGTGCAGAAGGCACCTCGCTCCCTGGGCTCCAAGCCTTCCGATCGGCACCTCGCTCTCTCTCTCTCTCTCTCCTCCACCCCCCACCCATGGCTTGTTTTGTAGCCAAGCCCCGAGCCCCTTTGTCCGGGTGCGGGGTTGATTCTGCCGGACAAAGCTACCACCTTCCATCCCTGCTTCAAGACGTTCGTTGGTGGCGTGTGAGTGATTAAAAAAATGAAAAAATTTCTGAAATCCAACAAATTTACACTTCGACTGTTATGTCTGTAATGTACTTATGAATGACTCCACAAGGCAACATGTTGTACTCAAACTGTAGTGACCTTGGTCCATTATTCCAAACTCCAGAGTGAGGCACAAGCATAGTGGGCAGCCTTTTATACTGGGCCCTGCACACCTATGCAGGTGACCCTCAGGTCTCCCACTGCAGTGCGCTCTGGTGGATAGCCTCTGCCACAGGGACAGGAAACCCAGGTCTCCACCAGTTGCACCCTCTAGTGGTGCCAGCATGGTATGTACACAGTGTAAACCTTATTGATAGTACATCAGGTAACAAGTCTCCATCTTATGCAACTATACAGTGACTACACAGAGAGTATATCTATAGTCTGCATATATAACATCACTCTCCCTCAAGTCCTTTGTGCCTATTACCTTTGCACTATGTGCTCTGGCTTAGCTCGCCCCAGACTTAAGTGCCAATAGCCCTTGCACCTTGGCTGTGCTTTGGCTTGGCTCTCTCCCTGTTAACCCCAAGTCCTTTTGCCACAAAGTTGTGTAGTGGTTACCAGTTTGGATGATTCGATGATGCAGTGGAGGTTCCAATGGGTTCTGGGTGTCATCCATGTGTGTGTCCATGGCTACATATATCCATTTCCCCCCGCCCCCCCGCCCGACAGCGAGATAACGCAACAGGCCCGTTACATTAACATACAGATTCAGACACAGTGCAAGTACAAAGAAAGGAAGAACATTTTGTATTGTGATACTGGTTCAGTGACATTTGTTACGTGTTACGGTCATGCACCTGGATTGGGTAGATTACATAATTAATTGAGTCAGGTCAGTACTGAGGTATGCGAGGACACAGGTTCAGAGCAACCTGACGGGGCCCTAGTCGTCTGATGGCAGTGCTGTGCCCCCTGCTAGTGGGGTGGGCTTGTTTCGCTCACCTTGCCAGGACTCAGGGCCTTTGCCATTGCTTAGTGGTCGGCAGAGCCACAGATGTGTGTGGCCTCCTTTGAGGGCTGCAGAGTCTTCTGCCTGCTCTCTAACGGTGTTAGGAACATGGCTGATCCAGGTCCCGTTTGGGGAACTCGTTGGTTCTGATCTTTCGCTCCCGGACATGGCTGAGGTAGTGACTGGGTCTGGGGGCTGTGCCGTCTACATCCGGGTGGTGGGCAACGGCGGCCGACTGCGCGTATTGGCACTGCTTTCGTTTCCAGGTCCGTGGCGAATAGTGCCATCGGGTGCCTGCAGCGTGGGATAGACCTGGGGCAGGGTATCAGCATCAGTGCCTTCACCCTCTGGGATTCGCTCGCTTGCCACTTTTGGGGACACTCTATTCCCAACATCTTGCAACAACATTTTGTTCTTTACATCAGGAATAGTACCAACATCTCGCAACAACATTTAGTTCACAATCTTAATTGGTTCGTTACATTGATTGCCATTCATACAATGTCTCTTTAAGTTCAGTTGGTTGCAGGTCTCCTTTAAGAGAACCCTGCTGGCTTTACCCCAATCAAATCCTTCGTTAGATACCACGTGTTGGTCCCTCAGCGTTGCACCTCATGGTCTTTTTATTCAGCCACGCTGCAGCTCGCTGCAGCAGGGATGCCATCTTGCCTCTGTCCTCGAGGTCGACTGCCTTGATCCTTCTCTCCCGCAATTCTGCCACAAAAGCTGGAAGAGTGCCTGTGAATTCGATTTCCTCCTTAGGAGTCCTGCCACTGGAGCAGTGAAGGTACTTTTCAGTCGCTCTGGTCGGATCATTGCCACGCAGTCGTGATGGATGGTTTGTACCTCAGGTGCTTCGCTGGTCTGTTCTCTGGTGCCTGGCCCAAGTGAAGGTGAGGTTTTGCTCTGCCTCTGAGCACGGGGGACATCGAATGCTCGAGTGAAGATATCTTCCCATTTCCACTGGAATTTCCTCATCCACCTTCTTTCGAGTAACATTGGACCATCACCTACAACAATCCACTGAGGTAACTGGTGCACCATGCCATTTTGGATTACACTTACATCCGCACTGCCAAAGACTGAGATCAGCTCCTTGATGTAGGTGCGCAACTTTTCCTGTACTGGAACCAGCTCGGGTCATTTTTTTGTTCCATAGCTTCTCAAAGGCATCCGGCTCATCACTACTTGCTCGCTCCCGTGTCCACTTCCATGAAGACTGGAACGTCGTTTATCTCGACTTCCATCTTCACTGGAGGACAATCGGTGGTGCAGGTGTACACTCCATACACTTCTTCTTGGGGCTGAGCTGTCTCTCTGGCCAAATCATCATACTCTCCGCTGGATTCAAAGTCATCTACCAACTCCTCTGCAGACGGTGAGTTGTATTTCTTTTACACATACGCTGGAGTTGGCCCTTCATGTTACAGGCTTTGCATAAGTACTCAGCAAACTGACACTGATGAGCCCTATGGTTTCCTCCGCAACGCCAGCATGGTGCTACTCGATAAGCACCTCTAGGCAGATTCTGAGTTCTGGAACCCTGAGGTCTGTGCTCTCTGCCCTGGGCAGAGCCACGTTCTACAGTCTTGCCTGTGAAAGGCACCATTCTGTGTACAGTACTTGCCGGGTTTGAGTCCACAGGCTGAATAACTTGCTTGGTGCTACAGGTCGAGGTCATGAATGCCTGACTGATGCTGATGGCCTTCTGCAGGTTGACTGTGGTGTCGGCAGATAATAGCTTGTGAAGGCGGCCCTTGTGGCCAATTCCCATAACGAAGATGTCAAAATCACACTGTGCCGCAAGTCTCCTGAGGTCAGCAGCATATTTTGCAATCTCCTGGCCCTCAGGTCTACGGTGAGTGTAGAATCTGTGCCTGGCTGTGAGGATGCTCTGTTTTAGTTTTAGTTGGTTGCGAATTAGTTCAGTCAGCTCATCGTATGTCTTATCCTTGGCCTTCGTAGGTGCCATCAAGTCTCTGACAAGGCGGTAGACATCGGGCCTACAACTGGTCAGCAGTATAGCCTTGCGTTTCTCTGCCAATATGTCCGTCTCCCCTGCCAGGTCATTTGCCACAAAATATTGCTCGAGCCTTTCCGCGAAGGCATCCCAATCATCACCTTCGGCAAAGTCTTTAAGTGTGCCAAAGGTAGCCATAATTGTGTGAAAGTCCGTATTCACGTCGCCAGTTGTTATGTCTGTAATGTACTTATGAATGACTCCACGAGGCAATGTGTTGTACTCAAACTGCAGTGACCTTGGTCATTTATTCCAAACTCCAGAGTGAGGCACAAGCATCATGGGCAGCCTTTTATACTGGGCCCTGCAAACTTATGCAAACATGGAGATATTACATTCAATTCTTTTGTCTACATCATTAATGTATATTGTAAATAGCTGGGGTCCCAGCACTGAACTTTGTGGTACCCCACTAGTCACTGCCTGCCATTCTGAAAAGGAACCGTTTATTCCTACTCTTTGCTTCCTGTCTGCCAACCAATTCTCTATCTAAGTCAATACATTACCCCCAATACCATGTGCTTTAATTTTACACACCAATCTCTTGTGTGGGACCTTGTCAAAAACCTTTTGAAAGTCCAAATACACCACATCCATTGGTTCTCCCTTGTCCACTCTACTGGTTACATCTCAGAAAATTCTAGAAGATTTGTCAAGCATGATTTCCCTTTCATAAATCCATGCTGACTTGGACCGATCCTGTCACTGCTTTTCAAAGGCGCTGTTATTACATCTTTAATAATTGATTCCAACATTTTCCCCACTACTGATGTCAGGCTAATCTGAAGAGGAGGAAGAAGAGGAGCAGGAGGTGGAGGAGGAAGTACAGGAGGAAGTACAGGCAGGACGTGGAGGAACAGGAAGAGGAAGGGATATAACAACATATAACAACATAGACAGCCCCTTTCTGCCCAGGCTCTACATGATGAAATAATTAATGAGCGATACCAGTATGCACCAACAGTCACACACTCCTTAGCTTTCCTCTATCACTGACCATCACAGTTTTCTCTTTCTGACAGCACAAAAATAACACCACTAGAAAATGCACATTTCAATCCAAGTTAAGAAATTTAATGACATGATGCATACAAAAATAAACTAATCACCCTTGTGCATTCCATTAGTGTGTCTTCCGTGTGCCTTTGTCTCCCCTGGTGCTCCTATGAGGTGCTTCCACAATGGCTACAGCATTGGCTAAGGGATAGAAAACAAAGAGTTGTGGTGAATGGCTGTTTTTTGAATGGAGGGAGGTATATATTGGAGTTCACCAAGGTTCAGTCCTAAGACCACTGCTGTTTTTGATAATTATTAATGATTGGACTTCAGGGTGCAGGGCACAATTTCAAAATTTGCAGATGGCACAAAACTTGAAAGTGTGATAAACAGTGAGAAAGATAGTAAAAGGGATGAGCAATAAATACTGGATTTGCCAGCGATGCCCACATCCTACAAATGGTGCGCTGATGGAGGTGACCACCAGTTTCATGTTGGAAAGGATGGGCTCCAAGCTCTCCACAAGGCTCTGTGCCAAGTTGTTGCCAGATACCTCCATGCTCCTCGACATTGAACTCAGGCTTTCTGGCAGGTTTCCCAGTGCACCAAGAATTTGGTTATGTACAATCATCAGCCTTTTTCTGTACAAAAGCAAAATACTACAGATGCTGGAAATCTGAAATAAAACAGAAAAAGTCCAAAATACTCAGCAGGTGAGGCAGCATCTGTGGAGAGAGAACTAAAGTTAGTTAATGCTTCAGGTCGATAACCTTTTCTCAGAACTGGAAAAAGTTAGAGATGTAACAGGTTTTAAGCAAGTGCACAGGCAGCAAAAGGGGCGGGGAGAGCAAAAGTGAAGGTCTGTGATAGGGTGGAAGAGAAGAGAGATTAAATGACAAAAGGGATGTTTGTACAAGGCAAAAGGAGATCGTAATGGGACAAGTAAAGAAACAAAATATGGGTCTAGAAGAGGTGTAAATGGGAATAGCAGAATCATCAACAAATTGGGGCAGAGGTTATAATCTGAAATTGTTGAACTCGATGTTGAGTCCAGATGGCTGTAAAGTGCCTAATCAAAAGATGAGGTGCTGTTCCTCATGCTTACGCTGAGCTTCGTTGGAACAGTGTAGGAGGCCATAGACGGAGAGGTCAGAGTGAGTGTTGAGCGGAGAATTAAAGTGACAGGAGTCCGGTAGCTGGCGGATTGAATGGCGCTCTTCTGATAAGAGGTCACCCAATCGTTACTTGGTCTCCCTAATGTAGAGGCGCTCAAATTGTAAGAAGTACAAGTAACTGTACTGGTCCAACCGATATTCTCTTCTGAGTACTGGTGGCGGGGATGGTGCCTCTGGGAGTGCAGCCAGAGCCAAGTCCACGGCACCATGGGTGGCTCAGCTGCACAAGGGAGGAAGAAGAATGGAAGCGCTATAATGGTAGGGTATTCACAGTCAGGGAAGCAGCCAAGCATTTCTGCGGCCGCAGACATGACTTCAGGATGGTATGTTGCATCCCTGGTGCCAGGGTCAAGGATGTCACCGAGCGGCTGCAGGGCATTCTGCGGGGAGAGGGTGAACAGCCAGAGGTCGTGGTCCATATTGGTACCAATGAAATCGATACAAAGAGGGATGAGGTCCTGCAGGCAGAGTTTAGAGAGCTAGGAGAGATTAAAAAGCAGAACCTCAAAGATAGTAATATCCGGATTACTCTTGGTGCTACAAGCTAGTGAGTACAGAAATAGGACAATAGAGCAGATGAATGCGTGGCTCGAGAGATGGTGCATGAGGGAGGGCTTTAGATTCCTGAGATATTGGGGACCGCTTCTAGAGGAGGTGGTACCTGTACCAGCCGGACAGGTTGCATCTTAACAGAGCCGAAATCAATATCCTCAAGGGGAGGTTTGCTAGTGCTGTTAGGGAGGGTTTAAACTCGCTTCGCAGGGGGATGGGAACCTGAGAATAGATTCAGTCGGGAGGGAAGTAAAGCTGGAATTGGAAAGCAAAAATGTAGAAAGTGAATTTGAAGGAGAGAGGAAACAAGGGCTAGAAAGTAGTCAACAAGGAGGTCTGGCTGTACTAAATAATATATACTTCAATGCAAGGAGTATAGCGAATAAGGCAGATGAGCTGAGAGCACAGGTCGACACCTGGGAGTATGATATTATAGCTATTACAGTGACATGGCTAAAAGAGGGGCAGAAATGGCAGCTCAACATTGTTCATTACAGGATCTTCAAATGGGATAGAGAGGGGGTAAAAAGGGAGGGGGGGTCGCGGTATTGATTAAAGAAACTATTACAGCTGTGAGGAGGGATCATCAAATGAGATCATATGGGTCAAACTGAAAAACAAAAAAGGGGCAATCACACTGCTAGGTGTGTACTATAGACCCCCAAACAGTGAGAGGGAGATAAAAGAACAAATATTAGGCAAATTTCGGAGAAGTGAAAAAACTATACGGCAGTAATAGTAGGAGATTTCAACTATCCTAATATTAACTGGGACAAAATTAGTGTGAAGGGTATAGAGGGTGCAGAATTCTTAAAATGCATTCAATAGAACTTTTATTAGCCAGTATGTAGCAAGCCCAACACGGGAGGGGGCGGTTCTGGATTTAGTTTTAGGGAATGAAGCTGGGAAGGTTGAAGGGGTATATCAGTGGGAGAGCATTTAAGTGCTAGCGACTATAATTCAATTAGATTTAAGGTAGTTATGGAAACGGAGAAGAATAGATCAGGCATAAAAGTTCTAAACTGGGGAAAAGGCAACTTTGCTAAGCTGAGGTGATTTAGCCATAGTAGACTTGAAGCTAAATCAGTGACAGAGCAGTGGGAGGCATTCAAGGAGGAGATCCAGAGTATTCAGGCCAAATACGTGTCCTTCAAGAAAAAGGGTGGGACTAACAAATTTAGAGCCCCCTGGATGTCTAGGGACATACAAGGTAGGATCAAGAAAAAAGGGAAGCTTATGACAGACAGCGAGGGCTAAATACTGCAGAATGTCTAGAGGAGTATAGAAATTCCAGGGGTGAAATTAAAAAGGATATTAGGAAAGCTGAGAGAGCATGAAAAATTCTTGGCAAGTAAAATCAAGGAAAACTCAAAGATGTTTTTAAATATATTAAGAGCAAGAGGATAACTATAGAAAGGGTAGGGCCTATTAGAGACCATGAGGGTAATCTGTGTGTGGAGGCGGAAGATGTGGGTATGGTTTTAATGAATACTTTGCATCTGTTTTCAAAAAGGAGAGAGGTGATGCAGACACTGCTATTGAGGAGGAGGAGTGTGAAATATTAGATGAAATAAACATAGTGAAAGAGGAGGCATTAAAGGGTTTAGCAGCTTTGAAAGTGGATAGCAGAGGCTTTGCCCATCATTTTCCAATCCTCTTTTGCTTCAGGTATGGTGTGAGAGGACTGGAGGACTGCTAATGTGGTACCCTTGTTTAAGAAGGGAGAAAGGGATTGACCGAGTAATTACAGGCCGGTCAGCCTAACCTCAGTGGTGGGAAAATTATTGGAAAAAATCCTGAAGGACAGGATAAATCTTCATTTAGTAAGACACGGATTAATCAAGGACAGTCAGCATGGATTTGTTAAGGGAAGGTCGTGGCTGACTAACTTGATTAAATTTTTCGAGGAGGTAACCAGGAAGGTCGATGAGGGCAGTGCATATGATGTGGTGTATATGGATTTTAGCAAAGCTTTTGATAAGATCCCACATGGCAGACTGGTCACGAAAGTAAAAGCCCATGGGATCCAGGGTAAAGTGTAAATTGGATCCAAAATTGGCTCAGAGGCAGGAAGCAAAGGGTAATGTGTTTATGTGATGTGTTTATGTGACTGGAAGGATGTTTCCAGTGGGGTTCCGCAGGGCTCAGTACTGGATCGCTTGCTTTTTATGGTCTACATCAATGATCTGGATTGAATATAGGGGGTATGATTAAGAAGTTTGCAGATGATACTAAAATCAGCTGTGTGGTTGATAATGAAGAAGGAAGCTGTGGACTGCAGGAAGATATCAATGAACTGGTCAGGTGGGCAGAACAGTGGTAAATGGAATTTAATCCAGAGAAGTGTGAGGTAATGCTTTTGGGGAGGGCTAGAATGGAAAAGGGAATACACATTAAATGACAGGACACTGAGAAGTGTAGAGGAACAAAGGGACCTTGGAGTGCACAGATCCCTGAAGGTAGCAGGCCAGGTAGATAAGGTGGTTAAGAAGGCATATGGAATGCTTGCCTTTGTTAGCCAAGGCATCGAATACAAGGGCAGGGGCATTATGCTTAAACTGTAAGAAACACTGGTTAGGCCACAGCTGGAGTACTGCGTGCAGTTCTGGTCACCGCATTACAGGAAGGATGTGATTGCACTGGAGAGGATACAAAGGAGATTTACAAGGATGTTGCCGGGAGTGGAGAATCTTAGCTATGAGGACAGATTGGATAGGCTGGATTTGTTTTCCTTCGAACAGAGGAGGCTGAGGGGAGACCTCATTGAGGTGTATAAAATTGAGAGGCCTAGATATAGTGGATAGAAAGGGCCTATTTCTCTTAGCAGAGGGGTCACCGAACAGGGTGTGTAAATTTAAAGTAATTGGTAGAAGGTTTGGAGGGGATTTGAGGGGAAATGTCTTCATGCAGAGGGTTGTGGTGGCCTGGAACTCACTGCCTGAAAGAGTGGTAGAGGCAGAAACCCTCATCACATTTAAAAAGTACTTGGATGTGCATTTGAAGTGCCTTAACCTGCAGGGTTACGGACCAAGAGCTGGAAAGTTGGATTAGGCTGGATAGCCTCTTGTTGGCCGGCATGGACACGATGGGCCGAAATGGCCTCATTCCATGCTGTAAATTTCTATCAGCCTGAACTTGGTCAAAGCTACGGCCCACCCAAGTGCTGCCCAAAGGACCACAGAGAGACCTGGCAGTACTTTGGCAGAGTGATTCCTTAAAAAGATCTGCAAAGACCGCCCGGCGGCAAAAAAACGAATTGCGCCCTGAATGTGGCTCGCAAGGGGGCGGGAGCTCCCAATCTCGACGGCAAATGTAATCCTCGCCAAAGTGCCACTGAGGATTGAGTTGGGCCCAGATGGGGGAACACATAAAAATAAAAATTTACACAAAAAAAACACTGGAAAACCTTCAGGAGACCCCATCCACCTGAATCGCTGTAAAGAAACATTTTTTTAAAGTTTACTAACCTTTTCTTGCAGGTCTTCATACTTACCATTGGGGTTAGACCTGCCTTGACGCAATGGTCCTTCCCCCTGCTGCCGCCAACTCCCGCCCGGAGGAATCTGGCAGCTCTGCGGACGAGAGGACACTTTCGCGCCTTGCGCGAGCGGACATCAGTGGGCAGTTCCCAGCGGTCCTCCTCTCCCACCGGCGGGATGCCTAGAGGAAACTGGAAGGAGTGCTTGGGACCCTGGACAGTGGGCAGGGAGGAGGTAAAAGGGCAGGTGTTGCATCTCCTGTGCTTGCACTGGAAGGAGCGTGGGGAGGAGAAGGGTTGTTGGGGGTGATTAAGGTGTGGACCATGTTGTCGCGGAGAGAATGTTCCCTTCGGAATGCTGAAAAAGGAGAACGAGGGAAGATGTGTTTAGTGGTGGAATCACACTGGTTGTGGCAGAATTGGCGGAGGATGATCCGTTGAATGAGAAGGCCAGTGAGGTGAAAGGTGAGGGCAAGGCGAGCACTATCGTGGTTCCAGGAGGGAGGGAGGGGAAGGGATGAGAGCAGAAATGTGGGAAATGTAGGCTCTGTGAATCATGGTAGAGGGGAATCATTGGTTGAGGAAAAAGAAAGACATATCGGAAGCACAAGTGTGAAAGGTGGCATAATCGGAACAGGTGCGAAGGAGACGGAGAAACTGGGAGAATGGAATAGAGTCTTTACAGCAAGCGGGGTGGGAGAAAGTGTAGTCAAGGTAGCTGTGGGAGTCAGTGGGCTTATAGTGGATGTTGGTCGATAGTCTATCCCCATAAATGGAGATAGAGAGGTCGAGGAAGGGAAGGGAAGTGTCAGAGGTGAACCATATGAAGGTGAGGGAAGCGTAGAAATTGAAAGCAAAGTTGATGACATTTTCCAGCTCAGAGAGCAGGAAACGGCACCGATACAGTCAGCAACGTACCAGAAAAAGAGTTGAGGGAGGGGACCCGAGGAGGAGTGGAATGAAGAATGTTCCACATATCCCATGAAAAGGTAGGCATAGCTATGACCCATGTGGGTTCCTATAGCAGCACCTTGAATTTGGAGGAAGTGAGTGGAGTCAAAGAAGAAATTGTTCAATATGAGAACAAGTTCAGCCAGGCGGAGGAGGGCGGTGGTTGATGGGGACTGTTGGGGCCTCTTTTCAATGAAGAAGCAGAGTGCCCACAGGCCATCCTGGTGGGGGATGGAGATGTAGAGGGATTGGACATCCATGGTGAAAAGGAGACGGTTAGGACCAGGAAACTGGGAACTGTTAAAGTGGTGGAAGGCATTGGAAGAATCGCAAATATAAATGGGAAGAGACTGGACAAGGGGATTGAAAAAATCAGTTCGGTTGGGCAATAGCTTTGTTCTGTAGCCTCGCCCACTGAAGTCCTTATCTGAGTCCTCTGCAGCAGAACTAGTGTGTGACCTCACCCTCTGGCGAGCTGGCACTTGCGCACTTTGCTCATGTCTCACCATGTACAGATCCTGCCTCTGTCCTATCCTCTAAATTACGCAGAGTCTCAATATCTGAGCAGCTGACTGTGTCAGTGATTAGGTATGCAGATACTCTTGTCATTGATCACATCAGTCCACCAGTGGCCATGGTCTCAGTGATGCTGCGTCCCATGATGGCCAGCACTATCCCCTCTGCTATGCTCATAATAAAGGATGAAACTGAGTCCTGTGTACAATGAGCAAGTGTGATCTTAGCTCCTTTAATAAGCTCCTGAGTGCAGGTATTTCATGGGAGGCCTGTTCATATACCATGCTCCCAAGGGATGCTGGGATCCCTTGGGACTCCAACAGGTAGGCCCTCTGGTGCTAGTGTAATACAGGTTACAAGGGGTTAAATACATAACATCACTCCCACGTGAGGTCAACAGTACACTTATTTACAGGGTGAGACGATCTTGGGCTTTTCGCTCCCTTGTCGATCGTCTCGGTACAAATGCGGGTGTGGGTGAGTTGGTTAGTTCTTCACTGGGCTGTTGGGCAGCTGTCCTTGCCGGGCTGCTGGGGATGGTGAGTTCGGCTTCGTGGTCAACCATGATGTCAATTGCCACCTGTGTGTGTGTTGGAGGGTCAAAGTTGGTGGTGTCATCTTCGGGTTGTTCGTAGCTGTTGGTGAACCGCAATTAGATTTAGTCCAAATGTTTTCTGTGCGTTTGTCCATTGGCCAATTTGACCTGGAACACCCTACTCCCCTCTTTGGCTGTGACCGTGCCAGCGAGCCATTTCGGACCATGTCCATAATTGAACACAAACACAGGATCATTGATCTCAATATCGCGTGACAAATTTGCGCCATCATGGTACACACTTTGTTGATGCCGCTTGCCCTCAACGTGATCATGGCAATCAGGGAGGAGAAGAGAGAGCCTTGTTTTTAGCGCCTTTTTCATGAGCAGCTCAGCTGGGGGAACCCCGGTGAGTGAGTGGGGTCTGGTGCGGTAGCTGAGCAGGTCTCGGGATAGCCAGGTTTGCAGGGAGCCTTCCGACACACGTTTCAAGCTTTGCTTGATGGTCTGAACTGCCCGTTGTGCCTGGTCTTGGATGCGGGCTTGAACGGGGCAGATGTGACGTGTTTGATCCCATTGCGGGTCATGAATTCCTTGAATTCAGTACTGGTGAAGCACGGCCCGTTGTCGCGAAGTAGGACATCAGGCAAGCCGTGCAAGGCAAACATGGCTCGTAGGCTTTCAATAGTGGCCGTGGACGTGCTTACAGATATTATCGCACATTCAATCCATTTTGAGTAAGCGTCCACGACAACCAAAAACATTTTGATTAGAAATGGGCCCGCATAGACTACGTGGATCCTCGACCATGGTTTGCAGCGCCACAACCACATACTTAACGGTCCCTCTCTGGATGCATTGCTCAGCTGAGAGCAACTATTGCACTGGCGCACGCATAACTCTCAATCTGAGTCAATGCCTGGCCATCACACATGGGATCTGGCTATGGCTTTCATCATTGCAATGCCTGGGTGGGTGCTGTGAAGTTCATATATGAACATGTCTCTGCCTTCCTTGGGCAAGAAACATAGAAACATAGAAACAAAGAAAATAGGTGCAGGAGTAGGCTATTCTGCCCTTCAGCCTGCAATACCATTCAATAAGATAATGGCTGATCATTCACCTCAGCATCCCTTTTCTGCTTTTTCTCCACACCCCTTGATCCCTTTAAACGTAAGGGCCATATCTAACTCCCTCTTGAATATATCTAACGAACTGGTATCAACAACTCTCTGTGGTAGGGAAATCCACAGGTTCACAATTCTCTGAGTGAAAAAGTTTCTCCTCATCTCAGTCTTAAATGGCTTACCCCTTATCCTTAGACTGTGACCCCTGGTTCTGGACTTTCCCAACATCGGAAAAATTCTTCCTGCATCTAACCTGTACAGTACTGTCAGAATTTTAAATGTTTCTATGAGATCCCCTCTCATTCTTCTAAACTCCAGTGAATACAGGCCCAGTCGATCCAATCACTCCTCACATGTCAATCCTGCCATCCTGGGAATCAGTCTGGTAAACCTTCGCTGCACTCCCTCAATAGCAAGAACGTTCTTCCTCAGATTAGGAGACCAAACGATTGGGCTAACCAAACTGGTAGCAATGCGGTGGAGGAGGATTTCCTGGAGTGTATTAGGGATAGTTTTCTCGACCAATATGTCGAGGAACCAACTAGAGGGCTGGCCATCCTAGACTGGATGATGTGTAATGAGAAAGGGCTAATTAGCAATCTTGTTGTGCGAGGCTCCTTGGGGAAGAGTGACCCATAAAATGGTAGAATTCTTTATTAAGATGGAGATAGACACAGTTAATTCAGAGACTAGGGTCCTGAACTTAAGGAAAGGTAACTTCGATGGTATGAGACGTGAATTGGCTAGAATAGACTGGCGAGTGATACTTAAAGGGTTGACGGTGGATAGGCAATGGCAAACATTGAAAGATCACAGGGACGAACTTCAACAATTGTACATCTCTGTCTGGAGTAAAAATAAAATGGGGAAGGTGCCTCAACCGTGGCTAACAAGGGAAATTAAGGATAGGGTTAAATCCAAGGAAGAGGCATATAAATTGGCCAGAAAAAGCAGCAAACCTGAGGACTGGGAGAATTTTATAATACAGCAGAGGAGGGCAAAGGATTTAATTAGGAGTGGGAAAATAGAGTATGAGAGGAAGCTTGCTGGGAACATAAAACCTGACTGCAAAAGCTTCTATAGATATGTGAAGAGAAAAAGATTAGTGAAAACAAACGTAGGTCTCTTGCAGTCAGTTTCAGGTGAATTTATAATGGAGAACAAAGAAATGGCGGACAGTTAAACAAATACTTTGGTTCTGTCTTCACGAAGGAAGACACAAATAACTTTCCGGAAAAACTAGGGAACCGAGGGTCTAGTGAGAAGGAGGAACTGAAAGAATTCCTTAATAGGCAAGAAATTGTGATAGGGAAATTGATGGGATTGAAGGCCGATAAATCCCCGGGGCCTGATGGTCTGCATTCCAGAGTATGTAAGGAAGTAGCCCTAGAAATAGTGGATGCATTGGTGATCAGTTTCCAACAGTCTGTCGACTCTGGATCAGTTCCTATGGACTGGAGAGTAGCTAATGTAACACCACTTTTTAAGAAAGGAGGGAGAGAGAAAACAGGCAATTATAGACCAGTTAGCCTGACATGAGTAGTGGGGAAAATGTTGGAATCAATTATTAAAGATGAAAAACACAATATTCCAGTTGAGGCCTCACCAAGGTCCTGTACAACTGCATTAAGATCTCCCTGCTCCTATATTCAAATTCTACTCACTATGAAGGCCAACATACCATTTGCCTTCTTCACCGCCTGCTGTACCTGCATGCCAAATTTCAATGACTGATTTACCATGACACCCACCTCTCGTTGCACCTCCCCTTTTCCTAATCTGCCGCCATTCAGATAATATTCTGGTTTCATGTTTTTGCCACCAAAGTGGATAACCTCACATTTATCCACATTATACTGCATCTGCCATGCATTTGCCCACTCACCTAACCTGTCCAAGTCACCCTGCAGCCTCTTAGCATCCTCCTCACAGCTCACACCGCCACCCAGCTTAGTGTCATCTGCAAACTTGGAGATATTACACTCAATTCCTTCATCTAAATCATTGATGTATGTTGTTAAAAGCTGGGGTCCCAGCACTAAGCCCTGAGGCACCCCACTAGGTACTGCCTGCCACTCTGAAAAGGACCCGTTTATCCCGACTCTCTGCTTCCTGTCTACCAACCAGTTCTCTATTCATGTCAATACATTACCCCCAATACCATGTGCTTTAATTTTGCACAACAATCTCTTGTGTGGGACCTTGTCAAAAGCCTTTTGAATGTCCAAAATACACCACATCCAATGGTTCTCCCTTGTCCACTCTACTAGTTACATTCTCAAAAAATTCTAGAAGATTTGTCAAGCATGATTTCCCTTTCATAAATCCATGCTGACTTGAACCGATCCTTACTGCTTTCCAAATGCGCTGCTATTTCATCTTTAATAATTGATTCCAACATTTTCCCCACTACCGATGTCAGGCTAACTGTCTATAACTCCCCGTTTTCTTTCTCACTCCTTTTTTAAAAAGTGGTGTTACATTATCGACCCTCCAGTCTATAGGAACTGATCCAGAGTCGATAGACTGTTGGAAAATGATCACCAATGCATCCACTATTTCTAGGGCCACTTCCTTAAATACTCTGCGATGCAGACTATCAGGCTCTGGGGATTTATCAGCCTTCAATCCCATCAATTTACCTAACATAATTTCCTGACTAATAAGGATTGCCCTACAACAGAGAGGCCGCCTGCAGGGACAGCTCATCTTTGCGCCTGTGGAACGGCTTAATCGCTTCCTGCATCTCCACTGGGGCACTGGACCAGCTCCCATGGAGGACACAGTTTTTTTACCAAGGACAGTAAAGGATCCTGGCTGGTACAGGTCCTGATCTGGCGGGTTGTAACGGGGGACTTTTCATTCTCGAATGACTCCATGACCATGAGCAAGTTCGCTGGCTGTGCCATTTCCACCCCGGTGGTGGGCAATAGCAGCCGACTTAGAGCATCTGCGCAGTACCCTGTGCCCGGTCTGTGGCGGATTACATAGTTGTATGCCGACAGCATGAACGCCCATCTTTGGATGCAAGCAGAGGCATTGGTGTTAATCCCTTTGCTCTCAGAGAACAGCGATATGACTGGCTTGTGGTCAGTTTCAAGCTCAAACTTGAGGCCAAATTAGTACTGGAGTATTTTTTTTACCCCATAAATGCACGGCAGAGCCTCTTTTTCAATCATGTTGTAGACCCTTTCGGCTTTGGACAAACTCCTGGCGTATAGGCAACCGGTTGCAAGATCCCCGATTCGTTAGTCTGTTGTAACACACCCGACCCCGTAGGACGACGCATCACAAGCTAGTACTAATCTTTCGCAAGGGCTCTGCAGGAGTAGCTGTTTGTTTGAACACAACTGATTTCTGGTTTTCTTAAAGACAGCCTCTCGTGAATTGCCCCATACCCAGTCGTCTCCCTTGCGCAGTAGCACATGTAGGGGCTCCAGCAGAGTGCTTAACCCAGGTAGGAAATTATCAAAATAATTAAGGAGTCCGAGGAACGACCACAGCTCCATCATATTCTGTGGTCTCGGCACGTTCTTGATGGCCTCAGTCTTGGCATCGGTGGGCCTGATGCCGTCTGCCGTGATTCTTCTTCCCAAGAACTTGACCTCCTGCGCCAGGAAAACACACTTTGAGCGTTTCAACCTGAGCCCCACGTGATCCAACCAACTAAGAACCTCTTCCCGATTCTTCAAGTGCTCAATGGTGTCCCGACCTGTAACCAGTATGTCATCCTGGAAAACCACGGTGCAAGGAACCAACTTTAGCAGGCTCTCCAAGTTCCGTTGGAAGATTGCCGCGGCCGAACGAATCCTGAATGGGCACCGGTTATAAATGAACAGACCTTTGTGCGTGTTGATGCAGGTGAGGCCCTTCAAAAACTCCTCCAGCTCCTGCGTCAAGTTGGTGAAGGTCAGGTCCAGCTTGGTGAATGTCTTCCCTCCAGCCAGGGTCGCGAATAGGTCGTCTGCCTTGGGTAGCGGGTACTGGTCCATTAGTGAAAAACGGTTAATCGTTACTTTATCGTCCCCACAAATTCTAACCGTGCCGTCCTCTTTAAGTACCAGGACAATCGTACTAGCCCACTCTTTGAATTCCACCGGCACGATGATGCCTTCCCGCTGCAGCCTGACCAACTCAATTTCCACTTTCTCACGCATCATGTACGGTACCGCCCGTGCCTTGTGGTGGATGGGTCGCGTACTGGGAACCAAATGGATCTGCACTTTCGCCCTGAAAGCTTCCAATGCCTAGGACGAAAGTGCTCCGATGTCGTCCTAGTTCCAGCGGATTTTCCCCAGCCAGCTTCTGCCAAACAACATGGGGCCATCCCCTGGCACAATCCACAGCGGGAAGTTGTGTACTGCTCTGTCATAAGAGACTTTGACTTCTGCACTGCCAATTACAGGGATTAGTTCCTTGGTGTAAGTCCTTAGTTTGGTGTGAATGGGGCTGAGCTTGGGTACAGCAGTCGGGGAATTGCCTCAGCTGGCGCTATGGGTAGTTTGCCCAAATGAAGCGAATGCAGCCCGTGGCCTTTCAGGGAAGTGCCAGCCTCACAGTAGAGCACACACTCTGGGCATACCATCATCTACATGTCCGAAAATGGGTCGTAGCTTATTTATACCCCTTTGTCCAGCTTCCAGCAGTCAGTAGCACCTGGATAGTCATATCATTGAATCGTACAGCACAGAAGGAGACCATTCGGCCCATTGTGTATGTGCCGGCTCTTTGAAAGAGCTCTTGAATTAGTCCCACTTCCCTGCTCTTTCCCCAAAACCCTGCAAATCTTTCCTTTTCAAGTGTTTATTCAATTGGTGTAACTATTTGTACAGCACTTTTTTTTGACTGACAGGCGACAAGCTCTGCCCATGTCAAGCTTCACCCCCCCACCCCCCACCCACCCCCGCCCCGGCTCAAATCATTCCATGTACGTGATGCCGAGAAGCAGGACCTGAGGCTTAGACTCTCTTCCCCCCCAGCTGGCGTGGGCCCAAGAGTGGCCGGCCGGCGGGGGGCTGATAGCAGCCGGCGTGGGCCCGATAGTGAGGGAAAGGCTGGGGGGAGAGAGGATGGGGAGGGGAGTGGGGAGAGAGGCTGGGGTGGGAGAGAGGCTGGGGGGGGCGGGGAGAGGCTGGGGTGAGAGAGAAAGGAGGGGGGAGAGAGAGGCTGGGGGTTGGGAGAGAGGCTGGTGTGGGAGAGAAAGGCTGCGGGGGGAGAGAGAGGCTGGAAGGGAGAGAGGCTGGGGAGGAGAGAGTCTGGGGGGAGGAGAGAGTCTGGGGGGAGGAGAGAGGCTGGGGGTGAGAGAATCTGCGGGGGGAGAGAGACTGGGGAGGGGGAGAGAGAGGCTGGGCGGGGGAAGAGAGAGGCTGGGATGGGAGAGAGGCTGGGTTGGAAGTGAGAGAGGCTCAGCGGGAGAGAGGCTAAGGCGGGGCAAGAGAGGCTGGGGGAAGAGAGTTTGGCAGGGAGGAAGAGAGGCTGGGGTCGGAGAGAGGCTGGGGGGGAGAGAGGCTGGGGGGTCGCGGAGAGAGGCTGGGGGGAGAGCGAGAGAGAGAGGTGGGAGGAGAGAGAGAGGCTGGGGTGGGAGAGGGAGAGGTGGGGGGGGAGAGCGAGAGGGTGGGGTGGGAGAGAGAGGCTGGGGAGAGAGAGAGGCTGGGGTGGGAGAGAAAGGCTGGAGGGGAGAGAGAGGCCAGGGGGGGAGAGAGAGGCTGGGGAGGAGAGAGGCTGATGAGAAGACAGGGGTGGAGAGAGAGGCTGAGGGGGAAGAGATGCTGGGAGGTGAGAGAGAGGCTGGGGGGGAATAAGAGAGACACGGGTGGCGGGGGGGAGGGAGAGACGTGGGTGGGGGGGGAAGACAGATCACATTCTTCCAACCCCCACAATGGACATTGTTGGAGTGGATGATATCCAGAAGTCATCACACTGTCACTATTCACTTCCTACCAATAAACAAGTTACCAATCTGTACACAATGCCTGCCCCATCTATGATGGGTGGGTGGGAGATGGGGGACAGGGGGAGGATGCACTTGCCCTGGGATAAGGCATGGTCTGCAGCAGACCGTGACCTAGGTCGGCGCTCGTCCTCGATAGCTGGACCATCTCATGATGAGCGGCGAGCCGTCCTGCATCCTCTACTGCTTGTTGGGTGCTTTGTGGGTTGACGCGCCCTGGTTGGTTCAATGTCGCGGTCTCTACACTTAGCGGCGCTTCCACGTGTTGCATCCGATTCAAAGCACAAGATTTCGGAGCCCGATGCCGAGGTTCTCTGGACAGGTGGCACACATGGCAGGCGGCTGGTCTCATCCTCTTCCAGCTCCTCTACCTCAAGGGCTCAAACACGGGCCCGTCTCCCTCCTATTCTTTGTGACTCTGGGCGGCGGAGTTGGGTGCAGTGGAAATGGTTGGTCTTTGTGCGGGGGGAGGGATTGGAGGAAGGAGCCGCTGTCTTGGGCTGGGGACAACGTCGGAGTGGAAGACGTTGAAGTCACACTCCTCCTTTGAGTGCCAGAGATGGATGGCGTGCATTGCTCGGTGCTGTCCGACTCACCATCTGCAAATAGAGGCCAACATTTCAGTCTATAGGGGGGCGGGGAGGTTGGGGGTGGGTGCGGTTTGGTCAAGCTGGCATGTGAGCTGTCTCATCTCACATTGTGCCATCAAAGAGTTCCATTCTACATTGGCACATCAATAATGGCCAATAAACTGTGCATTAAACCGCATTTGCCTTGACATTGCATGACCTTTCATGCCATGAGCGTTACTCACACCGGAGATTATTATAACCTTACCATGCATCACCCTTTGTGGTTGCACGGCAGCAGTCACCCACCAATGCCAAGGCATGCTCCTCCAGGCTGCTCAACTCTATCACCTCTGTTAGGCCCCCTCCCGTGGCACTGAGGCTTGCTCTCTTGGAAGTATTTTTCTGCTGCAGAAAGAAATGTTGCAGCCTTTACCCGCTTTGCTCATGCCCCACACACACACTTCCACACACACACACACACATCTGGGGCATAACCTTTTGCAGTTGTACGGGAGGGGGTCCCATAAATGTTTACTCACTCTTGCTGATGCCACCACATCGTTCCAATGTTTCCTACATCGGTCTCCATCCTGCTCAATGTTGCCCATTGAGGACATGGCCTCACCAATCTCCCTCCAAATGCGTCTGTATTGGAGTGGTGGAGGTTTGCCATGACCATCCCGGGTGAGGTCTGCGCTCCACCTCTGATACACCTTCTCCAGTTCCTCATCAGCTCTGGGCCTGGTCTTAACAGTCTTCTTTTTTACACTGATGTTAAATCACTTAAGTAATGGCTTATGAAAAGTTTGCAGCTCTGTATGTCCAACACTCTCTCCTCTACAACCGGCTGGTGCAAGAGAGTGATCACTATTTAAGCACATGCGCAGATGTCCCAGCAGCCTCAAACGCGGCAAAACTGACGTCAGGTGTGTCATGTTTGTAACCTTCACATAACTGTAACCTTTATGTAACAACACTGTACACTGTATACACCTGAGTAATGCATACCTTGACCACAGGGGGTGAACTTGTGGGAGACACTCCTCACCTGGTCATCGAGGTATATAAAGGGAGGTCCCATGCACGGTCAGCACTTCTTGGTCCTGGAAATAAAGGTTCAGGTCACATAGTGACATTGTCTGCAGTACATGCCTCGTGTGATTCTATAGTAAGGTGTAAGGGCACTACAAGGTGGATAATAAAACTAAAAAAAAATCTTGCGCATGCGCGTTGCAGGGCCTCCGAATTTTTCCGATTCGAGAGGCCCACACCTCCCGCCCACTGATCCCGCCACCCGCTGACGCCTGCCCACCGACTCCCGCTGCCTGCTGCTGTCACTATCGCCCACAATACCGAGGCGAAACTGGCTCCCGAATGGACCTAGTAGCAGCGGACGTCAAAAAGGTAGGTGCCACCCGGGGACTGCCGGAAAATGGGCGGGCCTTACAGGTCATCAATATTGGGGCCTATTTTTTGTTTTTCACTAATTTTAAGAAGGCTGAAATTATAATCACATTTTCAACTGAAGCACTGAGTTATAAAAATACTTCAAGTATAGTAGGAGCATCTTTCATGCATATTTATTTATAGTTACAGTTGTAAATTAAAATGTAAAGCTATTATCACCATGTATAATCCGAAAGTTTTTGTGGCAATGATATTTGGTCAGGGCAAACATCTTTCAGAAGATCAGAAACATTCAGAAACATTCAAGATCTTCAATAACTCACAACCTTCCAACTCAAAAGCAAGAGTTCTACTAACTGAGCTACTGATGACAAATGTAGATGTAAAAGATCCCATGGCACTATTTGAAGAAGAGCAAGGGAATTCTCCCTGTGTCCTGGCCAACATTTATCTCTCAACCAACATCACTAAAAACAAATTATCTATTCATTAACTCATTGCTGTTTGTGGGACCTTATTGTGTGCAAATTGGTTGCCGTATTTTACCGCATTACAACAACGACTATACTTCAAAAATACATCATTAGGTTTGTAACATTTTGGGACGTCCAGTAGTTGTGAAAGGCGCTATATGAGAGGTAATCTTATTGAAACATATAAGATTCTAAGGGGGCTTGATAGGTTAGATGCAGGGAGGATGGTTCCCCTCGTTGGGGAATCTAGAACTAGGGGGCATAGTTTCAGAATAAGGGGTCGCCCATTTAAAATGGAGATGAGGAGGAATCTTCTCTCACAGGTTTGTAAATCTTTGGAATTCTCTAGCCCAGAGAGCTGTGGAGGCTGGGTCATTGAATATTTTATAACAATGCTTATTCATTTATTCATTAAAGAAAGGATGGGTTTATCATTGGGCAGCAATAACTGGGATCTTGAATTCCCTTCATTGCAATGCCCATTCCACATGAGGTGGCTGGGAATCCTCATCCGCTGATACAAAATATTTGTTCAAAGTCTCCGCCATTTCCCTGTTTCCCATTATTAATTCCCCAGTCTCATCCTCTAAGGGACCAACATTTACTTTAGCTACCCTCTTTCTTTTTATATACCTGCAGATTATTGTAAATCTTGTTACAATTGTACAGGGCGTTGGTGAGACCACACCTGGAGTACTGCGTACAGTTTTGGTCTCCTTATTTAAGGAGGGATATACTTGCATTAGAGGCAGTTCAGAGAAGGTTCACTAGCTGGATACCTGAGATGAAGGGGTTGTCTTGTGAAGAAAGGTTGAGCAGGTTAGGCCTATACTCATTGGAGTTTAGAAGAATGAGAGGTAATCTTATTGAACCATATAAGGGGGCTTGACAGGGTAGATGCAGGGAGGATGGTTCCCCTCATTGGGGAATCTAGAACTAGGGGGCATAGTTTCAGAATAAGTGGTCGCACATTTAAAATGGGATGAGGAGGAATCTTCTCTCAGAGGGTCATAAATCTTTGGAATTCTCTAGCCCGGAGAGCTGTGGAGGCTGGGTCATTGAATATATTTTAAGGTAGAGCAAGACAGATTTTTGAAAGATAGGGGAGTCAAGAGTTATGGGGAGTGGGCAGGGTAGTGGAGTTGAAGCCAAGATCGGATCAGCCATGATCTTACTGAATGGCGGAACAGGCTCGAGGGGGCAAATGGCCTTACTCCTGCTCCTATTTCGAATCTTAACTTATCTAACAGAGTGGGTGCATTGTGCAAAACGAAATATTGACTGCATAAATCTGTGGAGACTGGCAATAAGTGGGACAAAATTGCCATGTGCCCCGATTGGGGGCGGTAACCATCTGGACCCGGGACTTTCTGCAACCAGGGCAGATGTCCCGCCCCGCTGTGGAATTGTCCATACCTCAAAGGAAGCGCCCCACATTTACCGGGGTGCCACTGGGGCGGTGAGTAAAGCACTACACAGAGATGTGCTTCAATGTCCCTTTCCTTTGATTAAAGGGGAGGGCCACTGTGCATTCTGCTATTCCTCTGATGGCCTCCACTAGGCTATCCTAGGGCTGCCATCTATGAGTCTACCCAGCAGATGGCAGGCAAAAAAAGAAGGCGGCTGGGAATTTCCATGGGGGGTCGCCGCTTTTGGTGGTGACGTCATCGCCGGTTGCGCGGTGGCCTGGTGCACTAACTGCGGGGGAAATTTCCTGGTAGGCGATAGCACCCCACCCACCTCCAGGCAAAAAGTTTCTGCCGCCCGTCTCCAGGAACATCTCCAGTATTCAGTGATTTCTGGAACATTTGTGCCAGAGATACTACAATTTATTTCCTTAGTTCCTGAAGAATCCTCAAATGCATCTTATCTGGTCCCTCAAATTTATTAATCTTAAGTTTGTACAGCTGGTAGTAATGTGAATTGTGTCACAACTTAACTTTGCAACACCCTCTGGGTCATTGAATATATTTAAGGTGGAAGTAAACAGATTTTTGAATGATAAAGGAGGTGAGGTTTATGGGGAGCAGGGGGGAAGTGGAGTTGCGGCCAGGATCAGATCAGCCATGATCTTATTGGATGGCGGAGCAGGCTTAAGGGGCCAAATAGCCTTCTTCTGCTCCTATTTCTTATGTTCTTATGTTCCCTTTTCAGATCAAATTTAGCTCCTTGGTAAAATCTGAAACAAAAAATAATTTTGCAGCCTGTGTAGCATCAGTTGTCATGCCGTCATCTGCTCCCACTTTCAGTGGCCTCCACTCCATCCTTCATTTTACTTTTTCTCTTAACATAATTAAAAATCTTGTGATAATTATCCTTCACGTCTCTTTTCAATATTCAATTCAAAATTGTTCTTTGCCATTCAGATGCTTTTTTGCACTCTATCATTCCTTTTGGTATTGAATCTGTCCTAATTCTGTGTCATAAAACATAGAAACATAGAAAATAGGTGCAGGAGTAGGCCATTCGGCTCTTCGAGCCTGCACCACCAATCAATAAGATCATGGCTGATCATTCATCTCAGTACCCCTTTCCTGCTTTCTCTCCATACCCCTTGATCCCTTTAGCCGTAAGAGCCATATCTAACTCCCTCTTGAATATATCTAACAAACTGGCATCAACAACTCTCTGTGGCAGGGAATTCCACAGGTTAACCACTCTCTGAGTGAAGAAATTTCTCTTCATCTCAGTCTAAATGGCTTACCCCTTATCCTGGTTCTGGACTTCCCCAACATCGGGAACATTCTTCCTGCCTCTAATCTGCCCAGTCCCGTCAGAATTTTATGTTTCTGTGAAATCCCCTCTCATCCTTCTAAACTCCAGTGAATAAAGGCCCAGTTGATCCAGTCTCTCCTCATATGTCAGTCCCGCCATCCCGGGAATCAGTCTGGTGAACCTTCGCTGCACTCCCTCAATAGCAAGAACGTCCTTCCTCAGAGTAGGAGACCAAAACTGAAAACAATATTCCAAATGAGGCCTCACCAAGGCCCTGTACAACTGCAGTAAGACCTCCCTGCCCCTATACTCAAATTCCCTAGCTATGAAGGCCAACATACCACTTACCTTCTTCACCGCCTGCTGTACCTGCATGCCACCTTTCAATGACTGATGTACCATGACACCCAGGTCTCGTTGCACCTCCCCTTTTCCTAATTTGCCGCCATTCAGATAATATTCTGCCTTTGTGTTTTTGCCACCAAAGTGAATAAACTCACATTTATCCACATTATACTGCATCCGTGCATTTGCCCACTCACCTAACCTGTCCAATTCACCCTGCAGCCACTTAGCATCCTCCTCACAGCTCACACCACCACCCTGCTTAGTGTCATCTGCAAACTTGGAGATATTACACTCAATTCCTTCATCTAAATCATTAATGTATATTGTAAATAGTTGGGGTCCCAGCACTGAGCCCTGCGGCACCCCACTAGTCACTGCCTGCCATTCTGAAAAGTCCCTGTTTATCCCAACTCTCTGCTTCCTGTCTGCCAACCAATTCTCTATCCATGTCAATACATTACCCCCAATACCATGTGCTTTAATTTTGCACAACAATCTCTTGTGTGAGACCTTGTCAAAAAGCCTTTTGAAAGTCCAAATACAGCACATCCAGTGGTTCTCCCTTGTCCACTCTCCCAGTTACATCCTCAAAAATTTCTAGAAGATTTGTCAAGCATGATTTCCCTTTCATAAATCCATGCTGACTTGAACCGATCCTTACTGCTTTCCAAATGCGCTGCTATTTCATCTTTAATAATTGATTCCAACATTTTCCCCACTACTGATGTCAGGCTAGCCGGTCTATAATTACCCATTTTCTCTCTCCCTTCTATCTTAAAAAGTGGTGTTACATTATCTACCCTCCAGTCCATAGGAACTGATCTAGATTCGACAGAATGTTGGAAAATGATCACCAATACATCCACTATTTCGAGGGCCACTTCCTTAAGTACTCTGGGATATAGACTATCAAGCCCCGGGAATCTATCGGTCTTCACGCCCATCAATTTCCCTAACACAATTGCCCCCCAATAAGGATTTCCTTCAGTTCCTCCTTGTCACTAGACCCTCCAGAAGGTTATTTGTGTGGTTATAAGCTTGCGCAGATTGGTCCATAACATTCAGAATCACCACGTTGAAGGAACTCCACAGCTCCTCCACTCCTCTAGCAATATTCAATCCGTCCAGGCCCACATTGGCAACACTCTTCAACTGCTTAAAGTTGGTACTATTAAAATTTGGGAATTTGGTTTAGGTTTTAGTAACTATTCCAATTCTTGTTACGTCAAATGTGATCACATTATGATCACTGGTACTTAAAGCTGCGCCCACTTTTGTGTTGGAGATTAGATCGTTCTTATTACTCATAATCAAATCCAGATGTTTTCTCCTTTTGTTGTCTCTTTTACAAACTAAGTCATAAAAGATTATTCCATTAACTCTAGAAAAGCCTTTCCTGACTTACCAGTAGAGACATTATTGTTTCAGTCGAAATCTCCAACTGGACATGTATTAATTGCTTTCCTTATCTTATTCCACAGTTGCAGATTAAGGGCTGAATGTTGGGCTTTTCTGTTTATGGGGCAAAAATGGAGGTGGGGCGGGTACGTTACCAGCTGGGAATAGACTGCACTTTGGTAAGCAATTTTCACCATCTGAGCCCTGCGTCAGGGGGCGCATCGTGAAGGGAGGTGTTGTACACTTTTCAAGGTGCAAATATGGTAACCTCACGAATTAAAGTGTCGGGCCATCTGCGCTCCGAGGACTGTGGGGGAGGAACCTTAAAAAAAATACACAATAACATTCCCAAAATATTGCCCACGCCACCACAACACAAATTGCTCAAAGAATTAAAAGAACAAACACTCGTTCTTACTTGTACAGCACTTCATCACTGCCGCTGGCATGGTTGGACTGCACTGATTTCCCAGGTGGTCATTGCAAGGCGCGATTCTAGGGGTATAGGCTGGGCAGGACTCAAAACTCGGACGGTATCGCAATGAGACAGCTCTTCCCAGTGGTGCTGCTGGGCGCCACTACAAAAACAGACCGGAGGATCGCGAAAGGTCGCAGGAGACCTGAACGCCGCCTTTCACGCCGCTCTGGGGTGAAACCTGGAGCACAAAGGACTCTACCCAATGTGAATCTGTGTTTGCCCTATCCCTTTTTTATAACCTCTCTCACATGCCTCAATACTGCCAAACCATCGCCTTTTCTGCTGATACGGTCTCTTCTAAACAACTTATATCCTTTCAGATATGCATCGCATTGATTGCAATCCTTCCACCATGCCTCTGTCGTACTCATGGTGTCCAATCTATCACCCCCACAAGACCTTCCAGATGATGCATTTTATTTTTCAGACTTCTTGCTTTCATGCAAGCACAGCTCCAATATTTTTTTCCCTTTCTCATTGACTTTGTTTTTCTCCCACCATTGGAATTAGACTTATTAAACTTTGATTAGTGTTTTCACTGCTGCATTTGAAGGTTTGCTCCAATCGATATGTGTATTCTCATACAATTACTGCAACCAGACTACCTGCATCCCCCTCCCCAAGCCCCCAACACACCATTCGATCTATTCAGCTTGCCAACATCTCTTTGTTTAGGTCTGTAAAGTTTCCCCTATTCCAAAAGGTATCCCACTATTTCTGGAACTGAAACCCTAATTCCCTGCACCAAAGCCATAGCCATGTATTAGTCTGCCTAATTATCGTCTGTCTCTCTTCACTAGCATGTGGAAATATTTCAGAAAATGCTACACTTGAGGTCCTTCCTTTAAGCTTCCTTCCTAATGCATTAAATATAGCATGAAGGATCTTTGCTCTACCTCTTCCTATGTTATTCATTGTCACATTTGGTTCCTCCGCTGATCCCTCTAGCAACCCAAGTCATCAGATCCTTGACCTGTGCACCCAGGGAGCAACATACCATTTGCTTATCTGGAACAAGTTTGTCCAAAATGTTATCTGTAAACCAAATAATCAAAACCCCCAAGACCACTCTTTCTCTTTTCCCTCCTTCTCTGACAGGCTGCTGGATTGTCTGAGTGCATGGCCTGTCACAGCCACTTCTTGAGTCTCCACATCATCTCTGTCCAGAGATGAGAAACTATTGGGGATCACCAAGGATGGCAGCCTCTGCCCCATTACCCGATCATGACTTCTGACGCCCTTTCAAACAGAGAACCAACCTCCCCCTCTAGGTATGGGGGACTCCTCTCCTACTCCAATCCCCAGTGTCGTCTTCTCCCAAACCTCATCTATCCAAATTTCTCATTTCCTGATATTTTGATGTGCAGCCAGTTACTGGCTAAGGCTGATTACTTCAGCTTTGAATACATTGACCACTTTAGCCTTGAATACATTGACCAGCTTGTAGTTGTTATAGATAAAAGCCTCAACCATGCGAGCCTGGAAGGCACACATTTCACAGCTGCTACAACGCACTAAGTATTCCAGTTTCATTATTTCTCGGTAGATATGACAGAGTCTGTTAGATATGGTTGATGACATCATGGTGAGTGTAGCCAACCTGGTTCTGATGTCTGCTAATCTCTGTGGCATGCTGCCTTTCATCTAATGCTGCTGAAAGCTACAATTGTAATACTGTGATTGAGATTATTTCGTAGTAATTTGCGGTTAATGGGAGATTTAATAGTTTTTCAGAATCACGAAAAGTAAACTATTTCCGCTGGCAGAAGAGTCAGTCGCCAGGGGACACTGACTTAAGATAATTGGCAAAATAATCAGAAGTGACAGGAAGAAATAAAAATTTACGCAATGAGTTATTATGATCTTTAATGCACTGCCTGAAAGGGTGATGGAAGCAGATTCAATAATAAATTTCAAAAGGGGATCATTATATGTGCAGTATACTTATGAATGAATCCACGAGACAATGTGTTGTACTCAAACTGTAGTGACCTTGGTCCTTTAATCCAGAGTGAGGCAGCCGCATGGGGGCTCCCCTTTTATACAGCCCCATCACCAGGGCAGGAAACCCCGGACTCCAACAGTTGCACCCTCTAGTGGTGCCAGCATGTATATACATAGTTTAAACCTTATTGATAGTACATCAGCTAAACAAATCTCCATCTTATGCAACTATACAGTGACTACACAGAGAGTATATCTATAGTCTGCATATATAACATCACTCGCCCCGAAGTCCTTTGTGCCTATTACCTTTGCACTATATGCTCTGGCTTAGCTCTCCCCAGACTTAAGTGCCAATAACCCTTGCACCTTGGCTGTGCTTTGGCTTGGCTCTCTCCCTGTTAACCCCCAAGTCCTTTTGCCACAGCATTGGGTAATGGTTACCAGTTTGGATGCTTTGATGATGCAGTGGAGGTTCCAGTGGGTTCTGGGTGTGATCCATGTGTGTGTCCATGGCTACATACATCCATTTCCAGCCCCCCCCCCCCCCCGCCCTGTCCCCCCCCCGCCACAACGAGATCATGCAGCAGGCCCATTACATTAACATACAGGATCAGGCACAGTGCAAGTACAAAGAAAGTAAGAAAAAAACATTTTTTTTTACAGTTTTTATGATGACACCTTGGTTCAGTGACTTACATTCGTTACGTTTTATGGTCGTGCGCCAGGATTGGATAGATTGCATTCATGGTTCATTCATGGTCAGTGCTGAGGTAGCAGTACAGGTATGCAAGGATGCTAGTTCCAAAGCAACTGGACGGGGTCCTAGTTGTTTGATGGCAGTGCTGCCCCCCCGCTAGTGGGGTGGGCTTGGTTCGCTCACCTTGCCAGGACTCAGGGCCTTTGCGTTACCTAGTGTTGGGCAGAGCCACAGCTGTGTGTAGCCTCCTTGTCCTCCTTTGAAGGCTGCAGAATCTTCTGCCTGCTCTCTAATGGTGTTGGGAACCTGACTGTTCCAGATCCCGTTTGGGGAACTCATTGGTTCTGACCTTTCGCTCTCGGTCATGGCCGAGGTAGCAACTGGGTCTGGGGACTGCACCGTCTCCACCGGGGTGGTAGGCAACAATGGCCGACTGCGCGTATTGGCCCCATTTTCGTTTCCAGGTCCGTGGCAAATAGTGCCATCAGGTGCCTGCAGCGTGGGATAGACCCGGGGCAGGGAATCTGGATCAGTGATTTTATCCTCCCGAATTCGCTCACTTGGTACTTTTGGGGACACTCTATTAACGGCATCTCGCAACAACATTTTGCTCTTTACATTCTTAATCGGTTCGTTACATTGTTTGCCATGCATACAATATCTCTTTAAGTTCAGTTGGTTGCAGGTCTCCTTTAAGAGAACCCTGTTGGCTTTACCCCAAATAAATCCTTTGTTAGACACAACATGTTGGTCCCTCACGTTGCACCTCATGGTCTGGCCATGGCCATCTTTTTTTTCCACCACGCTGCACCTTGCTGCAGCAGGAACAACATCTTGCCTCTGTCCTTAAGGTCAACTGCCTTGATCTTTCTCTCCCGCGATTCTGCCACAAAAGCTGGAATAGTGCCTGTGAATTCGATCTTCCTCCCCAGGAGTCCTGCCACTGGAGCTGAGAAAGTACTTTTAGGTTGTTTCGGTCGGATCATTGCCATGCAGTTGTGATAGACGGTCTGAGCCTCAAATGCTGTGCTCATCTGTTCTCTGGTGCCTGGTACAAGCGAAGATGATGTTTTGCTCTTCCTCTGAGCACAGGGGATATCGATTGCTGGAGTGAAGAGGTCTTCCCATTTCCACTGGATCTTCCCCTACCACCTTCTTCTGAGTAGTGTTGGACCATCACCCTCAACAATCCACAGAGGTAACTTGTGCACCACGCCATTATGGATTAAACTTACTTCCGCACTACCAAGGACTGGGATCAGCTCCTTGGTGTAGGTGCACAACTTTTCCTGTACTGGAACCAGCTCGGGTCGTTTTTCATTCCATAGCCTCTCAAAGGTATCCTGGCTCATCACTGACTGGCTCGCTCCCGTGTCCACTTCCATGAAGACTGGAACGCCGTTTATCTCGACTTCCATCTTCACTGGAGGACAATCGGTGGTGCAGGTATACACTCCAAACACTTCTTCTTGGAGCTGAGCTGCCTCTCTGGCCAAATCATCATACTCCCCGCTGGATTCAAATTCATCTACCGCCTCCTCTGCTAGACAGTGAGTCGTATTTCTTTTACACATACACTGGAGATGGCCCTTCGTGTTACAGGCTTTGCATAAGTACTCAGCAAACTGACACTGGTGAGCCCTATGGTTTCCTCCGCAATGCCAGCATGGTGCTACTCGATTAGCACCCCTCGGCGGACTCTGAGTTGGAACCCTGAGGTCTGTGCTCTCTGCCCTGGGCAGAGCCACGTTCTACACTCTTGCCTGTGAAAGGCACCATTCTGTGTACAGTACTTGCTGGGTTTGAGTCCACAAGATGAATAATTTGCTTGGTGCTGCAGGTCGAGGTCATGAACGCCTGATTGATGCTCATGGCTTTCTGCAGGTTGACTGTGGTGTCGGCAGATAATAACTTGTGAAGGAGGCCTTCATTGCCAATTCCTAAAACAAAGATGTCTCGCATTGCTTCGTTGAGGTGCATGCCAAAATCACATGGTGCCGCAAGTCTTCTGAAGTCGGCAGCATATTTTGCAATCTCCTGGCCCTCAGGTCTGCGGTGAGTGTAGCATCAGTGCCTGGCCATGAGGATGCTCTCTTTTGGTTTTAGTTGGTCGCGAATTAGTTCAGTCAGCTCATCGTATGTCTTATCCTTGGCCTTCGTGGGTGCCAGCAAGTCCCAAGACCTCGGGCCCACAACTGGTCAGCAGTATAGCCTTGCGCTTCTCCGCCGATGCGTCCGTCTCCCCTGCCAGGTCATTTGCCACGAAATATAGCTCGAGCCTTTCCGTGAAAGCATCCCAATCATCACCCTCTGCGAAGTCTTTTAGTGTGCCAAACGTAGCCATAATCGCGTGAAAGTCTGTATTCTCATCGCCAGTTGTAATGTCTGTAGTGTACTTATGAATGGCTCCACGAGGCAATATGTTGTACTCAAACTGTAGTGACCTTGGTCCTTTATTCCTAACTCCAGATTGAGGCAGCCACATGGTGGCTCCCCTTTTACACAGCCCCTGCCACCAGGGCAGGAAACCCAGGTCTCCACCAGTTGCACCCTCTAGTGTGCCAGCATGAATATACACAGTGTAAACCTTATTGATAGTACATCAGGTAAACAAGTCTCCATCTTATGCAACTATACAGTGACTACACAGAGAGTATATCTATAGTCCGCATATATAACAGGGATTGCATAAATATTTGAAGTGGAAACATTTGCAGGGTTATAGGGATGAGCAGTGGGATGGAACTAGTGGATTACTCTTTCAAAGAGCCGGCGGGTTGAATGGCCTCTAACTCACTGTTTTCCACCATCAGTGTTCTCGATCGGGCCAATATCCCCAGCATCAAAGCACTGACCACACTCGACCAGCTCCATTGGGTGGACCACATTGTCCGCATGCCCGACACAAGACTCTCAAAACAAGCGCTCTACTTGGCAAGCGAGCCCCAGGTGGGCAGAGGAAATGTTTCAAGGGCACCCTCAAAGCCTCCTTGATAACGAGCAACATCCCCACCAACACCTGGGAGTCCCTGGCCAAAGACTGCCCTAAGTAGAGGAAGAGCATCCGGGAGGGCACTGAGCACCTCGAGTTTCATCACCGAGAGCATGCAGAAAACAAGCGCAGGCAGCAGAAGGAGCATGCAGCAAACCAGACTCCCCACCCATCCTTTCCTTCAACCACTGTCTGTTCCACTTGTGACAGAGACTGTAATTCCTGTATTGGACTGTTCAGTCAGCAGAGACTCACTTTTAGAGTGGAAGCAAGTCTTCCTTGATTTCGAGGGACTGCCTGTGATGATGATGGCCTCTAACTGCGCTATATCATTCTATGATTCTATAATTAAATCAATACAGAGCAGTTTCATTCCCCGCTCACCTGATTCCCACTGATGCTGCAGATATTGGTGGAAGGTGGAAAATTGCTGATGTGCACTTTGTCATTCCCATGCTGTTGAATCTGCCTTGCAACATACATGAGTCAGACTCTATTGCACCCACAGCCTCAGGGCCGTCAATGTGAAGAGGGCAAGAATGAAATGCCTTTGTGCTATTTGATAGTTTACCAAGTTCAGTAATGGCAATTCTCCCAACCTTTTTGAAGCTCATAGGAATTTTTATTGAAATAGCCTTGTGGAATCTGCTTTAGGATTTATCCTCTTGTACAGATAGAGGAGGATACTGTGCACTATGCTGAGCAGGTCAGCAATTCTTCTCTGAGAGGTTCGGCTCATAAATAGTTTAAGAAGTGGGGCTCTGAACTGAAAATATATCTGAAAGGTTAACTTGGGCAATAAGAACATTTTACTGCATCATACAGTTCTTAATTCATAGAGGATGTTTTCTATTATGTTTCAAACATAGAAACATAGAAAATAGGTTCAGGAGTAGGCCATTTGACCTTTCGAGCCTGCACAACCATTCAATAAGATCATGGCTGATCATTCACCTCAGTACCCCTTTCCTGCTTTCTCTCCATACCCCTTGATCCCTTTAGCCATAAGGGCCATATCTAACTCCCTCTTGAATATATCCAATGAACTGGCATCAACAACCCTCGGCGGTAGGGAATTCCACAGGTTAACAATTCTCTGAGTGAAGAAGTTTCTCCTCATCGCAGTCCTAAATGGCCTACCCCTTATCCGAAGAATGTGTCCCCTGGTTCTGGACTTCCCCAACATCGAGAACATTCTTCCTGCATCTAACCTGCCCAGTCCCGTCAGAATCTTATAAGTTTCTATGAGATCCCCTCTCATCCTTCTAAACTCCAGTGTATAAAGGCCCAGTTGATCCAGTCTCTCCTCATATGTCAGTACCGCCATCCCGGGAATCAGTCTGGTGAACCTTCGCTGCACTCCCTCAATAGCAAGAACGTCTTTCCTTAGGAGACCAAAACTGAACACAATATTTCAGGTGAGGCCTCACTAAGGCCCTGTACAACTGCAGTAAGACCTCCCTGCTCCTATACTCAAATCCTCTAGCTATGAAGGCCAACATACCATTTACATTTTTTATCGCCTGCTGTACCTGTATGCCAACTTTTAATGACTGATGAACCATGACACCCAGGTCTCGTTGCACCTCCCCTTTTCCTAATCTGCCGCCATTCAGATAATATTCTGCCTTCGTGTTTTTGCCCCCAAAGTGGATAACCTCACATTTATCCACATTATACTGTATCTGCTATGCATTTGCCCACTCACCTAACCTGTCCAAGTCACACTGCAGCCTTTTAGCTTCCTCCTCACAACTCATGACGCCACCCAGTTTAGTGTCATCTGCAAACTTGGAGATATTGCACTCAATTCCTTCATCTAAATCATCAATATATATTGTAAAGAGCTGGGGTCCCAGCACTGAACCCTGCGGCACCCAACTAGTCAGTGCCCGCCATTCTGAAAAGGACCCGTTTATCCCGACTCTCTGCTTCCTGTCTGCCAACCAGTTCTCTATCCACGTCAGTACATTACCCCCAATACCATGTGCTTTGATTTTGCACACCAATCTCTGTTGTTGGACCTTGTCAAAAGCCTTTTGAAAGTCCAAATACACCACATCCACTGGTTCTCCCTTGTCCACTCTACGAGTAACATCCTCAAAAAATTCCAGAAGATTTGTCAAGCATGATTTCCCTTTCATATATCCATGCTGATTTGGACCGATCCTGTCACTGTTTTCCAAATGCACTGCTATTTCATCTTTAATAATTGATTCCATCATTTTCCCCACTACTCATGTCAGGCTAACCGATCTATAATTACCCATTTTCTCTCTCCCTCCTTTTTTAAACAGCGGTGTTACATTAGCTACCCTCCATTCCATAGAAACTGATCCAGAGTCAATAGACTGCTGGAAAATGATCACCAATGCATACACTATATCTATGGCCACTTTCTTAAGTACTCTGGGATGCAGACTATCAGGCCCCGGGGATTTATCGGGCTTCAATCCGATCAATTTCCCTAACACAATTTCCCGCTTTATTAGGATTTCCTTCAGTTCCTCCTTCACACTCGACCCTCGGTCCCCTAGTATTTCCGGAAGGTTATTTGTGTCTTCCTTCATGAAAACAGAGCCAAAGTATTTGTTTAACTGATCTGCCATTTCTTTGTTCCCCATTATAAATTCACCTGAATCTGACTGCAAGGGACCTACGTTTGTTTTCACTAATCTTTTTCTCTTCATATATCTATCGAAGCTTTTGCAGTCAGTTTTTATGGTCCCAGCAAGCTTCCTCTCATACTCTATTTCACCCCTCGTAATTAAAACCTTTGTCCTCCTCTGCTGTATTACAAAATTCTCCCAATCCTACATAAGAACATAAGAACATAAGAATTAGGCACAGGAATAGGCCATCTAGCCCCTCGAGCCTGCTCCGCCATTCAATAAGATCATGGCTGATCTGGCCGTGGACTCAGCTCCAATTACCCGCCCGCTCCCCGTAACCCTTAATTCCCTTATTGGTTAAAAATCTATCTATCTGTGACTTGAATACATTCAATGAGCTAGCCTCAACTGCTTCCTTGGGCAGAGAATTCCACAGATTCACAACCCTCTGGGAAAATAAATTCCTTCTCAACTCGGTTTTAAATTGTCTGCCCCGTATTTTGAGGCTGTGCCCCCTAGTTCTAGTCTCCCCGACCAGTGGAAACAACCTCTCCGCCTCTATCTTGTCTATCCCTTTCATTATTTTAAATGTTTCTATAAGATCACCCCTCATCCTTCTGAACTCCAACGAGTAAAGACCCAGTCTACTCAATCTATCATCATAAGGTAACCCCCTCATCTCCGGAATCAGCCTAGTGAATCGTCTCTGTACCCCCTCCAAAGCCAGTATATCCTTCCTTAAGTAAGGTGACCAAAACTGCACGCAGTACTCCAGGTGCGGCCTTACCAATATCCTATACAGTTGCAGCAGGACCTCCCTGCTTTTGTACTCCATCCCTCTCGCAATGAAGGTCAACATTCCATTCGCCTTCCTGATTACCTGTTGCACCTGCAAACTAACTTTTTGGGATTCATGCACAAGGACCCCCAGGTCCCTCTGCACCTCAGCATGTTGTAATTTCTCCCCATTCAAATAATATTCCCTTTTACTGTTTTTTTTCCCAAGGTGGATGACCTCACACTTTCCGACATTGTATTCCATCTGCCAAACCTTAGCCCATTCGCTTAACCTATCCAAATCTCTCGGGTTTGCTCCTTTTTCTGGCCAATTTATATGCCTCTTCCTTGGATTTAACACTATTCTTAATTTTTCTTGTTAGCCACGGTTGAGCCACCTTCCCCATTTTATTTTTACTCCAGACAGGGATGTACAATTGTTGAAGTTCATCCATTTGATCTTTAAATGTTTGCCATTGCCTATCCACCGTCAACAATTTAAGTATCACTCGCCAGTCTATTCTAGCCAATTCACGTCTCATACCATCGAAGTTACCTTTCCCCAAGTTCAGGACCCTAGTCTCTGACTTAACTGTGTCACTCTCCATCTTAATAAAGAATTCTAACGTATTATGGTCACTCTTCCCTAAGGGGCCTCGCACAACAAGATTGTTAAATAGTCCTTTCTCATTACACATCTCCCAGTCTAGGATGGCCAGCCCTCCAGTTGGTTCCTCGACATATTGGTCTAGAAAACCATCCCTAATACACTCTAAGAAATCCTCCTCCAGTTTGGTTAGCCCAGTCAATATGTACATTGAAGTTGACCATGATAACTGCTGTACCTTTATTGCACACATCCCTAATTTTTTGTTTGATGCTGTCCCCATCCTCATTACTACTGTTTGATGGTCTGTACACAACTCCCACTAGCGTTTTCTGTCCTTTGGTATTCTGTAGCTCCACCCATACAGATTCCACATCATCCAAGCTAATGTCCTTCCTTACTATTGCACTTATTTCCTCTTTAACCAGCAACGCCACCCCACCTTCTTTTCCTTTCTGTCTATCCTTCCTAAATGTTGAACACCCCTGGATGTTGAGTTCCCAGCCTTGGTCACCCTGGAGCCATGTCTCCGTGATGCAAATTATATCATATCCGTTAACTGCTATCTGCGCAGTTAATTCATCCACCTTATTTCGAATACTTCTCACATTGAGGCACAGAACCTTCAGGCTTGTCTTTTTAACACCCTTTGCCCCTTTAGGATTTGCTGTAATGTGGCCCTTTTTCTTTTTGCCTTGGGTTTCTCTGCCCTCCACTTTTACTTTTCTTCTTTCTATCTTTTGCTTCTGATCCCATTCTACTTCCCTCTGTCTCCCTGCATAGGTTCCCATCCCCCTGTCATATTAGTTTAACCACTCCCCAACAACACTTGCAAACCCTCCCCCTAGGACATTGGTTCCAGTCCTGCCCAGGTGCTGACCGTCCGGTTTGTACTGGTCCCACCTCCCCCAGAACCGGTTCCAATGTCCCAGGAATTTGAATCCCTCCCTTCTGCACCACTCCTCAAGCCACATATTCATCTGAGCTATCCTGCAATTCCTACTCTGACTAGCACGTGGCACTGGTAGCAATCCTGAGATTATTACTTTTGAGGTCCTACTTTTTAATTTAGCTCCTATATATAGCTGGACTTATTTTATTGTTGTTGATTTTAATTTTAAAAGTTTGTGAAATGGGAAAAGGTACCCACTCATTCCAACAACAACTTAATGCTCACATGCAGGAAAGTGTCCTAGAACATTTTACAATCAGGAAGCAAGGGTCAACAAATGTGGGTCGGGGAAAGGAGAAGCTAGATGGCTACTGAAGGCATGATCCAAGAGGAAAGTTTTGAGAATGTTGATAGGAATTATGGAAGACACAAGGCAGAGCATTCAAGAGCATATCAGCTGGTGGAGCAGAGGGAGTGAGGGTGAGGTTGAGGTGTGAAGTTCGAAGAGCGGAGGATTTGTGCAGGAAAATAAGGCAAGAGGAGATAACTAGATACGGTGGGCCTATACTATCTGGAGTTTTGAAACATATAAGATTCTGAAGGGGATTGACAGGGTAGAAGCTGAGAGGTTGTTTCCCCTGGCTGGAGAGTCTCAGGATAAGGGGTCAGCCATTTAAGACTGAGATGAGGAGGAATTTCTTCACTCAGAAGGTTGTGAATCTTTGGAATTCTCTACCCCAAAGGGCTATGGATGCTGAATCATTGAGTATATTCAAGGCTGAGAAAGATAGATTATTGTACTCTAAGGGAATCAAAGGAGATGAGAATCGGGCGGGAAAGTGGAGTTAAGGTTGAAGATCTGCCATGATCTTAGTGAATAGTGAAGCAGGCTCGTATGGCCTACTCCTGCTCCTAATTCTTATGTTCTTATGAGAATTGAGTGATTTGAAAACAAGGACAAAGCCATGCGCAAAGATCCTTTATAGAAATAGAGAAACATAGAAAATAGGTGCAGGAGTAGACCATTCAGCCCTTCGAGCCTGCACCACCATTCAATAAGATCATAGCTGATCATTCCCTCAGTCCCCATTTCTTGCTTTCTCTCCATACCCCTTGATTCCTTTAGCCGTAAGGGCCATATCTAACTGCCTCTTGAATATATCCAATGAACTGGCATCAACAACTCTCTGCGGCAGGGAATTCCACAGGTTAACAACTCTCTGAGTGAAGAAGTTTCTCCTCATCGCAGTCCTAAATGGCCTACCCCTTATCCTTAGACTGTGTTTCCTGGTTCTGGACTTCCCCATCATTGGGAACATTCTTCCTGCATCTAACCTGTCCAGTCCCATCAGAATCTTATATGTTTCTATGAGATCCCCTCTCATCCTTCTAAACTCTAGTGTATAAAGGCCCAGTCGATCCAGTCTCTACTTATATGTCAGTCCAGCCATCCCGGGAATCAGTCTGGTGAACCTTCGCTGCACTCCCTCAATCGCAAGAACGTCCTTCCTCAGGATCCTTATCGAGGATTCTCATTTCCTATGTGGAATTGCTGCCTGATCAAAGGAGATGAGAATCGGGCGGGAAAGTGGAGTTAAGGTTGAAGATCTGCCATGATCTTAGTGAATAGTGAAGCAGCGTGATGTCCAGATTTTGGAACATTACAAGATTTGGAACTCCGGATTTCGGACACACAACCTGTACTATTTCAAGTGAAACCATTTCTTTAATGTTAATTGCGAGCATTGCAGTAGCTTATTCCCTGACCTTGCACAAATTAGATAGTTGAGCAAAACTCCAGAATATCTAGTAGAATTACAGAGATTTAAGAGCTAAAGCACTTGATAAAAAAATATTCCCAGCATTTTGGTGCAAAACATCCACTTGTGTTTGCTGATAGACGGTGCTATCATTCTTACAAGATTCCCTAGGCCCAACTTGCAGCAGTAATCGGTTTAAAAAAATGTCCGGATTTTGGAACATTTTCTAGATTCCGGACAACCCCTCCACCGATCAGCGTGATGTCCAGATTTTGGAACATTACAAGATTTGGAACTCCGGATTTCGGACACTCAACCTGTACTATTTCAAGTGAAACCATTTCTTTAATGTTAATTGCGAGCATTGCAGTAGCTTTTCTGCATCAAAATAATATCTGTTAAAAGAGTTGTTGAACAGAAAATGTATACTTTATCTTTAATAGATGAGGACAATTTGATTGGGTTTGAGAATTGTGAGGTTCTGGTACAATACAGGGGTTCCATTGAATGTCTCTCACATCTGAGGAAGCCTGCAGAACCAGAGATAGACTTCTCAACTCACCCTACTCTATGAATCAGTATGTAAAAGTACCAGCAAGTCTTTTACTGATCCATGTATGAAGGTATCAAAAACAGAAAATGCTGAAAGTACACCGTAAGTCAGTCAGCACCTGTAAAAAGGATCGACGGCTGGAGTACTGCGTACAGTTTTTGTCTCCGTATTTGAGGAAGGATATAGTTGCATTGGAGGCTGTTCAGAGAAGGTTCACTAGATTGATTCCGGAGATGAGGGGGTTAACATGAAGATAGGTTGAGTAAGTTGGGCCTATACTCATTGGAGTTCAGAAGAATGAGAGGTGATCTTATCGAAACATATAAGATAATATACAGCGCAGCTTCGATCGCCTGAGGAAGAGAGTGTTTGAAGACCAGGAGCTAGAATCTCCACTTTCGTGCTTATCACCCAAAAATGGGTGTTATTTCCGATGTGGGCATTATAAAAGGGTTTTCAACTTGCTGGCTTCTCGTCCATTCTTAAAACACCTAGTTTCCATTTTTGAAAATGGACATTACCGCGAACGATATGAAATGGGCGGTAGCGTTAAATATTTTTGACCTTCCACCGTAAAGTGTGGCCGTCCTTAACAACAGCATGGCAACGCCCGTTTCCCGCGATTCAGGAGGTCAAGGGTCATCATGACATGTGCGGAAGAGGAGACAGAGAGGGAACTCAGAGGGACTGAAAGCATGTGTGGCTGTGGTGTGTGCTTGTCTGGCTGTTGTGGGAGAAACGACGGAGATTCACCAGTAGCAAATAGCCGACTAAGCACCAAGAACATAGTTGGCACCGAGTTTTTGTCCAACAAATAAGATATAACATGGAAGGGATGGAGGAGGCCCTGGAGCTGGTAGCTAGGAACACTGGTGGCCGAGGGCTCCCAGTGGTCCCGGAGCACTGCACTGCACCCCAAGGTGCTGCACCCCCATTGCCAACCACACATGAGAGCCAACAGCAACATCTTGCTTCTGGCTCAGATCACGTTCCCACCTCGGGACCGTCCTCTCCTGTATCCGTCCAAGCAGCGCTTCAGCCATCACCCCCCCCCCAATGAAGCATCACCTAAGGACCTCCTCGGCCAGGCGGCTTGGAGTCAGGAGGGGAAGGGGTACAGGTGGGGAGGAGAAGCAGCGGTGGTCGGGGCGGGAGGAGGGTTGATTTGGACACAAATACTGATGATTTCAGACAAATGTTCGGTTTAAATGTTTTGCATTTAACAAAACCTTGTAGCACATTGGCTTAGATAGCTGCACCATTACACACTGGTGATTCCTTAACATCAAAAGGTATAATCACACTTAACTTCAATCAACTTAAACTTTAACTGTCACCAAGGTGATGCCCACCATTGATGTATGACCTGCACACCCAGCAGTATGTCAACTTTGTAAATAACACCAATGTTCTTTCAGGCAAAGCGATCATTGATGAGCTCCTGACGTAAGGTTCTTGCAGCTATCGTGCAACCATGAGTCCTTTCATGCGGTCTACAGGGGGGCGGGGGCATGGCTTCAGCGTCAGCCTGATTGTCTGGGCCAATGTCAGCATCCGCCTCCTCGTCCTCCTCTTCCTCTCTCTGGTGAGGTGGACTGTCAGGCTCATCAGGCAATTCTTGTCCCCTCCTGATAGCCAAGTTGTGTAGCATGGAGCAGACCACCACGAATTGAGCTAGCTGCTCAGGGTGGTATTGGAGCTCGTCTCCTGAGTGGTCCAGGCATCTGAAACGCTGCTTCAGCACTCCAATGGTTTTCTCCACAATATTGTGAGTTGCTCTGTGGCTCTCGTTGTATCGCCTCTCGGCTTCAGCATGGGTGCCATGCAGGGGCGTCATCAGCCAGGTGGCGAGGCCATATCCTTTGTCACCAAACATCCAGCATTGACCTTGTGGCTCATTGTTAAGCAAGTCAGATACAGTGCTCTCACACAAGATGTGAGCATCATGGATACTGCCCGGAAATTGAGCATTCACTGCCAGTATAATTTGCAGTCTCTGAAGGCAGGTGGTGTTGGGCAAGTCGAGGTAAGAACGCTTCTCTTTGTACTTGCAGGGGGTGTAATGTCTGGTCTTCCTCATCTGTCTGTCACGTCTTACATTGGGCACATAATGCAGTGGAACATTCCTTCGGCGATGTCAAGACTGCTGCATGTAATTGGCCACCAAGAGAGGGTGAGAAAGGACAGGCCTCATTGCAGTAGCTCTCTGTTTTCCACCGATTGGTCACAAACAAGGAATGTCCCGACGAAGACACCTCTTCAATTACAATCGGTCACAGTGTGGTCAAGATGTTTTTAGAGATGTTCACATCAACTCTAATGACCTGCAGAGTACATCCAAACTCGCCGAGGTTGAAGCACAACAAGACGCGACATGTGATCTAGAACATGGCGTCCATAACGCTGTGATTCATTCCGGTTAGTTCCACTTATTCTGGGCGTTTTTTTAGGCGAGCGATATTGTGGGCGATATGTGTGTGAGGTGGTGAAATTGAAACAGGGCGATCTCATGGCTGCGAGTTTCAGTAATTATGCTCTTTACAACAAAAAAAAGTGGGCCGGCGTTAATATTGAATCTCGGCGTCAAATCCGTGCGGTAATAGTATGGCCGTTGAATTCGCCCATTCTGCTGATTCCGCCCAAAGAAAGTGGGCGGGTGGTAATATTTTTTCCCGGTGTTAAGCACATGGGGAAAGTAACGCTCAGTGATAAGTTTTTGAAAAATGCCCGCCAGTTTCAATTTTGTGCCAAAATGGATGATATATGGGCATTATATGTCAATTCAGCGGTAAAATGGGCATTAAGTGGGCATTAAGCATGCAAAAAAAGTGAAGGTTCTAGTCCTAGGACCTCAAATCTGGCACCAAGCTTCTGGCCTACAGGACAGTAGTGATATCAGCCCTCCTATATGGCTCAGAGACATGGACCATATACAGTAGACTAGTCAAAGCGCTGGAGACATACCAACAGTGCTGCCTCCACAAGATCCTGCACATCTACTGGGAGGATAGACACACCAACATCAGTATTCTCAATCAGACCAATATCCCCAGCATCGAAGCACTGACCACACTCGACCAGTTCCGTTAGGCGGGCCACATCGTCCACATGCCCGATACGAGACTCCCAAAGCAAGCGCTTTACTCGGAACTCCTACATAGCAAACGAGCCCCAGGTGGGCAGAGGAAACATTTCAAGGACACCCTCAAAGCCTCCTTGATAAAGTTCAAAATCCCTACTGACACCTGGGAATATCTGGCTCAAGACCGCCCAAGTGGAGGAAGAGCATCCGGGAGGGCGCTGAGCACCTCGAGTCTCGTCGCCAAGACCATGCAGAAACCATGCGGACAACGGAAGGAGCATGCGGCAAACCAGACTCCCCACCCACTCTTTACTTCAACGACTGTCTGTCCCACCTGTGACAAAGTCTGTAATTCCCATATTGGACTGTACAGTCACTTGGGAACTCACTTTTAAGTGGAAGCAAGTCTTCCTTAATTTTGAGGGACTGCCTATGATAATGATAAGATAATGAGTGGGCTTGACAAGGTGGATGCAGAGGATATTTCCACTTTTAGGGGAAACTAAAACTAAGGGCATAGTCTCAGAATAAGGGCCGCCCATTTAAAACTGAGATGAGGAGGAATTTCTTCTCTCAGAGGGTTGTAAATCTGTGGAATTCTCTGCCCCAGAGAGCTGTGGAGGCTGGGTCATTGAATATATTTAAGGCGGAGATAAACAGATTTTTGTGTGATTAGGGTGTAAAGGGTTATGGGGAGCGGGCAGGGAAGTGGAGCTGAGTCCATGATCAGATCAGCCATGATCTTATTGAATGGTGGAGCAGGCTCGAGGGGCTAAATGGCCTACTCCTGCTCTTTTTTCTTATGTTATATTCTTAATATTTCAGGTGCAAGCCTTCATTAAGACTATAAACTGAAAGATTAGAATCAGAAAAAAATGCAGAGTAGCAAAAATTGATGACTCTCAGCTACAGAGAGGAAGTTAATGGCTTAAATGATTTTCACTGTTTCCAAGAAAAGCAGAATATATTTTAAATTATATAAAAGATTATCTGAGTGAGGCAATGGAAAGACATTAAAAAAACAGCAGAAGATGCATTGCTTGCTGTGGTGATGAGAGAACAAATCAAGGACAAAGATGAGGAACTAGGGGACACTGGAAATCAAATTAGGGAAATCCTGCAGCTGCAGGTCTAAAATAACAGGTGGAATACTCGGAGCACACAATGGGTATGTCAGAACTGCACATAGCAAATACAGGCCAACACCAATGGTGCAATTTCTTCACATTACCAAAACTGTGTGCTGATAATGGGTCTGCACTGAACATCAACCCTCGGCACTGACAGGCTCACCGCACCCCCCCGCCCACACTCCCATCACAGCACTACTTGCTGTAAAGAAGTGATACAGCCGATGCCTGGCATTATTAAAATCAAAGTTCAGACTTGAGGGCTGCAAAATACTCAGGAGAAAGATGAGATTGCTTGCGGAAGACAGGATCAAACAAAATCAAATCATTTTGGAGGGCTCCTGGTGATAATCCAACATGTGTGGGAATGTAGAAAATGACCGCTGCAGTCTTTGAGTGCCTGCAGCAAAGGAGCAGGCTCAGCTGCCTGAGGAGTTATAGGCCTAGAAACGCTAGCGTGAAACAATGGGCGCAGGCACCGTGATGCCAGATATACCGCCGCCCATTTAAAGAGTGCAGACAGCATGTCAATTTTGTGCTGCCTGCTAATTATAATGATTGCAGTACACAACATAGTGTTGAACACATGGCTGACAGGCTGTGTGCTCAGTGGGGGCCTGAAGTTCGCATTGTTCCAGTGAGGCTAGCTTTACCTAAAGCTAGCCTGCTCCTCATAAAGGAGCAGTCTGCACCTGTTAAAGGTGAGCTGCCTTCTGCTGATGAAAAATGGTAGAAGTGCTTCAGCACTAACCCAAATGGCACAATGGGCCAGCAAAAGGGCATCCAGGGTTTTGGGCACAGTACTTGAGCTTTGTGCAGGGGGCCAACACTGGAAGAGAGGTTTTCTACCACATGGGGCCAGGAAGCCCTCCAGAGAGAAGGATGTGGGACCAGATCACCGAAGCTGTCACTGCCAGCAGATTCGCATCCAGGATCTGGCTCCAGTGCCCAAAGAAGTCTCATGACCTCAGACAAGTGGCCAAGGTCAGTGAATACATTTTCAAAAGCCATCTCCTATCAACTGCACCACCAGCCTCACACACCGCTCAATACACGAAACCCCATCCATCATTCACCTACCAACAACTCTACCAAACACGAGGCACACCTCACATTCCTAACTTCACCTCACCCCTTGGAGGAGACGGTGCTGGCCATTCTTGGCAGGGGCATGGCTGAGCCTTCTGCAACGTGATGTGTCGCAGCACGTTTGCACATTCGCTGGAGGTGCCCTATTGTTGCACAGCCTTTGCACACATAGGGTCCAAGTTTCCACACAATAAAAAACGGGCGCCCCTCCGAGCTGGGCGCCCGTTTTTCGCGCCTAAAACGGCGCCTAAAAAAAACCACGCTATTCTCGAGCGCCCTGCAGCTCCTTGTCTGCCTGGCGCGGTGCCCAGGGGGGCGGAGCCTACACTCGCGCCAATTTTGTAAGTGGGAGGGGGCGGGTACCATTTAAATTAGTTTTTTTTCCTGCCGGCAACGCTGCGCGTACGCATTGGAGCGTTCGCGCACGCTCAGTGTGAAGGAAACATTGGCACTCGGCCATTTTTGTAGTTCTTTGTAGCTGTTTAATTTTTGAACATTTTTTAATAAAAGCACATTGCCCTTCCATGATCAGCACTGAGGCTTCTTGCAGCAGTGAGAAGGCTGCAGGAAGCCTCAGAAAGTTGAGGCAGCCGTTTTCCTCCCCGCCCCCGCCCGCCGTCGGGAACGAACGGAACGGCTCCCCCCCCGCGGGAACGAATGGAACGGCTCCCCCCCCCCCCCCGCGGGAACGAATGGAACGGCTCCCCCCCCGCGGGAATGAACGGAACGGTTCCCCCCCCCGCGGGAACGAACGGAACGGCTACCCCCCTCCCCCCCCACGGGAACGAATGGAACGGCTCCCCCCCCGCGGGAATGAACGGAACGGTTCCCCCCCCCCGCGGGAACGAACGGAACGGCTACCCCCCTCCCCCCCCACGGGAACGAATGGAACGGCTCCCCCCCCCCGCGGGAACGAACGGAACGGCTCCCCCCCCCCCTCCGCGGGAACGAATGGAACGGCTCCCCCCCCCTCCCCCCCCGCGGGAACGAACGGAACGGCTCCCCCCCCCCCTCCGCGGGAACGAATGGAACGGCTCCCCCCTCCCCCCCCGCGGGAACGAATGGAACGGCTCCCCCCCTCCCCCCCCGCGGGAACGAACGGAACGGCTCCCCCCCCCCCTCCGCGGGAACGAACGGAACGGCTCCCCCCCCCCCTCCGTGGGAACGAATGGAACGGCTCCCCCCTCCCCCCCCGCGGGAACGAATGGAACGGCTCCCCCCTCCCCCCCCGCGGGAACGAATGGAACGGCTCCCCCCTCCCCCCCCGCGGGAACGAATGGAACGGCTCCCCCCTCCCCCCCCGCGGGAACGAATGGAACGGCTCCCCCCCTCCCCCCCCGCGGGAACGAATGGAACGGCTCCCCCCTCCCCCCCCGCGGGAACGAATGGAACGGCTCCCCCCTCCCCCCCCGCGGGAACGAATGGAACGGCTCCCCCCCTCCCCCCCCCGCGGGAACGAACGGAACGGTTCCCCCCCCGCGGGAACGAACGGAACGGCTACCCCCCTCCACCCCCCATGGGAACGAACGGAACGGCTCCCCCCGCTAAGTGTCTCTTTCCAGCTTGTTGGCCACAAAGTACTGGTCGAGATGCTCGACGAAGGCTTCCCAATCATCACCCTCGACAAATCTCTCTAATATTCCAAAGGCAGCCATGGTTGCGTGAAGGTTCGTATTCTGTTACTCGTCGCCAAGTGTTGTGTATTGAAGAACTCCACGAGGCTGAGTACTGTAAGGTAAACTTAGTGTGACCTTAGTCTTCTTTATTACAAGTCCAGAGTGCCTAAACAACATGGCAGCCAACATTTTATAATGGCCCTGCACGTGTGTGCCGGTGACCATTAGGACTCCAACAGTCGCGCTCTCTGGTGGCAAGTATTACATAGTTACGTACATAACACTATTCATCGCCAGATCTGGCTGGACTACATAAAGCACTATCGGGTACAGCTCTCGTCTGCAAAAATCGGTCACTATTCTAGAGTCATTCTGGAATGTAATGATAAATTCTGGCTTCTATTCTCCATGGCTAACTGTCTTTTTAAACATCTCGCCCCAGTGTAGGGGGTTTTTGCTCTGCCCAATTACGGGGGTCTTTGATGGCTGTTGGTGTATTGGGCAGAGGACGGTCATGGGGACGGTCCAGCAGCTTATGGCTCGCTGACCACTAAACTGGCGGTTTCGAAGCGCCCTCGCACCCATATCTGGTTCTAACCTCAGAATTTTGGTGGATTATGAGCTCCCACAAGGGAAAACATAACACTCAGAGACAAGTGGTCCTTGGAACGAAAAGAAAACAGGTAAGTCCAATTTATTAACCACGGTAAGTTTCCAACAAGGTCAAACTTCATCAAAACACATATCTGACACACATTTATAAACTATGAAAATCTATGGGAAGAAACGGACACAACGAAGACCTTACACAATTTTATCTTTACAAGACATTTCCAACACCATCCCCACCCGCCTTTTTACCTGACTGACCTAGGCTGACAGTTGGGAAAAGAAACCCCAGGATAATACTTACAATCCCTTTTGACAGTTATTTTTTTTTTAGCCTTAGGATGGTTGGTTTACAGAGTAGCTGAAGTGAATGTTGCCTCTCCCAGTTACTTCGGTCTCCGGTTCTTCAGCTGGTTGGCCTCGGAGCGTTGTTCAGTGTGCGGCTCGGCTTCTTGAGACGACGTTGGGTCTCTCGGTAGTTGGGTTGTATATTCTGCACACAAGTCGAGTCCAGGGCCCATTCGATGGTAGGTTTCCCAGCCGGTAACAGTCCGTCTCTGTTCTCTCTCGGTTTCTGTCTGTCTGTGACTGCTACTGCTCCTCAACTCCTTTTCCTACTGCTCCAGCTGCTTTTTCCCTGTGATTCTGTAGGTCCTATATTTGTATCCAATTTAGTTCTGGCCTTTTCGTGCCCAAACTCAGTTGGTGGTCCATTATGTAAGTTTGGGCGGGGAGATAGCTTTGAATATTTAATCAGAAGATGTCACAGGTACAGACAGGTGTGAGGACAGGGATATTGCTTCAGTGCACATTGGTGCCTCAAAGTCTGTTGGTCCATTGTAACAGTCCTGGGAGTCAATCGGTTTGGGCCTCCCCTTTGATGGGCCATCACCGCAGTGATCTGAGGACTATTGTCCACTGTCCATATGAATTAGGTAGATGATGGTCCACATTCATAATTTGATTAGGGCTGGGTCATATTTTTGAAGTGGGCCGGGTAGTCCCCATTGGTTGAGGATTTCCCCACTTCAGGACCAACTCGACCCCTGATTGGCCTGCCAGAATGCACTTTTCCCCCATTGGCCAGTGCCTCTGTCTCGCTTGTGAGCCAGACTCCACAATGTCTGTATCTGCCCACACGTTTCCCAGCCTGCCTGGTCTGAGGATTTTATTTGGCCAAAAATGTTCATTTAAAATGTATAGGACGATCTCATATTAGTTTTCTTGTCCTTAGGGTGTTCCAAAAGGAAATGCAGCCGTGAATTTTCGAAACTTACACCAGTCTCCACCCTCACCTCCGACAATAAGTGTGAGGAGCTCATGGACTTCTTTGCCTCTAAGATTGAGACCATCCGTTCGATTGCTTCTGCTTCTTCCCTTCCTTACCCTAGCCCACCAGGCCAAACTTCCTCTGAAGAAGCTCCCTGCCCTAGCCCTGACCTCATATCTTTCTCCAGTTTCTCTCCGACCTGCCCTCATGACCTTTCTGAGCTCAACCTGTCCATGAGACCCACTTCCTGCTCCCTTGACCCTATTCCCACCGAATTGCTGACTGCCCAACTTCCTTTTCTGGCTCCCATGTTAGCTGACATTATTAACGGTTCAGTCTCCTCAGGTACTGTCCCCCTTTCCCTCAAATCTGCCGTCATCTGCCCTCAAAAAAACAGACCTCGATTCCTCCGTCCTTGCAAACTACCGCCCCATCTCCAACCTCCCTTTCATCTCCAAAGTCTTTGAATTTTGTCGCCTCCCAAATCCGTGCCCATCGTTCTCGCAATTTCACGTTTGAATCCCTCTAATCCGGTGTCCGCGCCTGCCACAGTACTGAAACGGCTCTCATCAAAGTCACAAATGACATCCTTTGTAACTGTGACAAAGACAAACTATCACTCCTCGTCCTTCTTGACTTGTCTGCAACCTTTGACATGGTTGACCACTCTATCCTTCTCCAACACCTCTCCACTGTCGTCCAGCTGGGTGGGACTGCACTCACGTGGCTCCATTCTTATCTATTTAATCATAGCCAGAGAATCACCTGCAATGGCTTCTCTTCCAGCCCCCGCATCATTACCTCTGGTGTCCCCCAAGGTTCTATCCTTGGCCCCTTCCTATTTCTCATCTACATGTTGCCCCTTGGTGATATCATCCGGAAACACAGCGTCAGTTTCCACATGTGTGCTGATGACACCCAGCTCTACCTCAATACCACTTTTCTCGACCCTTCCGCGGTCTCTATCTAGTTCTGGATGAGCAGAAATCTTCTCCAATTTAATATTGGGAAGACCGAAGCCATTGTTTTCGGTCCCCACCAGAAACTCCGTTTATAGACACTGACTCCATCCCTCTCCCCAACTCAGGCTGAACCAGACTGTTCGCAACTTTGGTGTCATATTTGTCCCTGAAATGAGTTTTCGACCAGATATCTGCAGCATAACTAAGACCGCCTATTTCCGCCGACATAACATCGCCCGTGTCTGGCCATGCCTCAGCTCATCCACTGCTGAAGCCCTCATCCATGCGTTTTTTTCCTCTAGGCTTGACCATTTCAATGCACTCCTGGCTGGCCTCCCACATTCTATCCTACTCGAGGTAATGCAAAACTCGGCTGCCCGTGTCCTAACTCACAACAAGTCCCATTCACCCATCAACCCTGTGCTCGCTGACCTACATTGACTTCTGGTTAAGCAACACCTCGATTTCAAAGTTCTCATCCTTCTTTTTAAATAGCTCCATGGCCTCACCCCTCCCTATCTCTGTAATCTTCTCCAGCCCCACAACTCCTGAGATGTCTGTGTCATTCTGCCCCCCTGACCATCCATAATCGTAATCGCTCAACCATCGGTGGCTGTGCCTTCTGTTGCCTGGGCCCCAAGCTCTGAAACTCCCTGCCTAAACCTCTCCACCTCTCTACCCCTCTTTCCTCTTTCAAGACGCTCCTTAAAACATACCGCTCACCTGTACTAATTTCTACTTATGCGGCTCGGTGTCAAATTTTTATCGCATAATTCTCCTGTGAAGCACCTTGGGATGTTTCACTAAGTTAAAGGCTCTATATAAATATGCGTTGTTGTTGGTTTAATTGGAAGTGACGCCTTCCTTCATCTTCCTCTGGTGGTGTCTCCCCTCAAGCTGGGACATGATCCTTTGATGTTTCTTCCTTCAGAAGATTCATAACTTGGCTGTTTCCAGTTAGATGGATAGTTCTATTTATGCCTCACTTGTTTGTTGCAAATTTCTGCCAACCTAGACAGTCTTATCTGCTTTTCCTTGGAGCAAATATATAGTTTCTAATTGTCACAATTTTGACAATGCAATGCAGCTCAACTCAGACTTTCACAAGTGATCTATCCCTCTGTTTTTGTTACTGTTTACTAATTTTTCTTTCAAGGTTGTTTCTAAAAACACTTAATTTCGTTAAGGTTAACAATTGGCTTTGTGGCAAACAAAAATTGCCTCAGTCAAATGCTTTTGTCCCTGCTTCCTAACACATTGGTCTTGTGAACCTAGCAACAATAAATTTGCTGGAAAATCAAATCCGCAGTCTTCACAAATCCACCAAATTGATATTGGGGTTGCCACCAGAAGTAAAAGATTCACACCTCAAGAACTGGCAATACGAGCATCCTAATGAGGGTAATATGAATGGAACTCCACTCATTAATTATTCTTTGTGACTACGCAGTTTAACACTGTACCCGAGATACTATTGTCAGTGCATCACTGAAGATCACCTGAGGTAAATAAACCCCAATGTTTTCAATAGATAGGCTAAAAAGTATGTTTTGGCACCTGCACAGTGGGTCACCCAGTGAAGCGGAAAAAACAATAATCTTCAAAATCAATTGTAATCTGCAATTATGAAGCATTTAAAGAGTAGAAATAGCACCAGGGAGACCAAGACAGATGGTAACTGAGCAAAATTAGTAAGGTCTGGAGCATTGTGAAGTAAGGATGGGCAGGCTAATCACCCAGGTGCTGGAAGCTCTACTGCAAGGAGATAGGGAGAACAACAAGGCTACGGGAGCAGATGAAATCCCTGCTGAGGCACTTAAGTATGGTGGAGAGGCACTGTTGGCACGGATACATGATGTCATCTCTCTCATTTGGAGGGAAGAGAGCATGCCGGCAGATCTCAGAGATACAGTGATCGTGACCATCTTTCAAAAGGGGACAAGTCCAATTGCGGCAACTACAGGGGAATCTCCATGCTATCAGCCATTGGGAAGGTTGTCGCTAGAGTTCTCCTCAACCGTCTTCTCCCTGTGGCCGAGGAGCTCCTTCCGGAATCACAGTGCGGTTTCGTCCACTACGGGGCACAACAGACATGATCTTTGCAGCACAACAGCTGCAGGAAAAATGCAGGGAGCAAAGCCAGCCCTTATACATGGTCTTTTTCGATCTTACAACGGCCTTTGACACTGTCAACCGCAATGTCATATGGAGCGTCCTCCTCTGTTTTGGATGCCCCCAAAAGTTTGTCAACATCATTTGCCTGGTCCACGATGATATGCAAGCCATGATCCTGACTAGCGGTTCCATTACAGACCTAATCTACGTCCAGACCGGGGTCAAACAGGGCTGGGTCATCACTCCAACCCTCTTCTCAATCTTCCTCGCTGCCATGCTCCACCTCACAGTCAACAAGCTCCCCACTGGAGTGGAACTAAACTACTGAACCAGTGGGAAGCTGTTTAACCTTCGTCGCCTCCAGGCCAGGTCCACCCAACCTCTGTCTTCGAGTTACAATGCATGGATGATGCCTGCGTCTGCGCACATTCTGAGGCTGAACTCCAGGATATAAGCGATGTATTTATTGAGGCATACGAAAGCATGGACCTTACACTAAACATCTGTAAGACAAAGGTCCTCTACCACCTGTCCTCGCCGCACAGTACTGCCCCCCAGTCATCAAGATCCATGGCGCGGCACTGGACAACGTGGACCATTTCCCATATCTCGGGAGCCTCTTATCAACAAAAGCAGACATTGATGAGGAGATTCAACACCGCCTCCAGTGCGCCAGTGCAGCCTTCGGCCGCCTGAGGAAAAAAGTGTTCGAAGACCAGGCCCTGAAATCTACCATCAAGTTCATGGTCTACAGGGCTGTAGTAATACCCACCCTCCTGTATGGGTCAGAGGCATGGACCATGTACAGTAGACACCTCAAGTCGCTGGAGAAATACAATCAACGATGCCTCCACAAGATCCTACAAATCCCCTGGGAGGACAGACGCACCAACATTAGCGTCCTCGACCAGGCCAACATCCCCAGCATTGAAGCACCGATCACACTTGATCAGCTCCACTGGGCAGGCCAGGTTGTCCGCATGCCAGACACGAGACTCCCAAAGCAAGCGCTCTACACGGAACTTCTTCATGGCAAATGAGCCAAGGGTGGACAGAGGAAACGTTACAAGGACTCCCTCAAAGCCTCCCTGATAAATTGCGGCATCCGTACCAACACCTGGGAGTCCCTGGCCAAAGACCGCCCTGAGTGGAGCAAGAGCATCCAGGAGGGCGCTGAGTGCATCGAGTCTCATCGCCGAATGCATGCAGAAATCAAGCGCAAGCAGCAGAAGGAACGCGCGGAAAACCTGTCCCACCCTCCCTTACCCTCAACGACGATCTGTTCTACCTGTGGCAGGGACTGTGGCTCTCATATTGGACTGTTCAGCCACCGAAGGACTCATTCTACGAGTGGAAGCAAATCTTCCTCGATTCCGAGGGACTGGCTATGATGATGATGATGTGGGAGAAGAAAGATGTCCTTTCTGGGTCTGTTGAACAACTACCCTCTTCGCAAAAATACCTTGTACAACAGATACTGGATGAGGTAACAGACAGCAAGTGCAACCAGTCAGCCTCCACAGTACTGGGTGAAGCGGACTCAGATGCAGACTCTCCACTCCGCAAAACCTAAGGAGGTATTGGGCCACCAGAATACCAGTAAGTAGTTTGGAAAACCCTACGCAGCACTTTTACTGCTTCCACAAGGGAGTCACTTCGAGGGAGCGGTAGCTTAGGTAGGGAACGGTAGCATAGTGGTTATGTTACTGGACATATAATCCAAAAACCTTGACTAATGATCTGGAAACATGAATTCAAATCCCACCATGGCAGCTGGCGAGTTTAAATTCAATAAACTAAATAATTGTGAATAAAAAGTTAGCATCAGTAATAGTGACCATGTAACTACTAAATTGTCTTAAAACCCATTTGGTTCACTAATGTACTTTAGGAAATTAAATCTGCTGCCTTAACATGGTTGACTCTTAACTGATGTTCTAAAATGGCATTCAGTTATCAAGAAAGTGGTTCATCACCAGCTTCCCAAGGCCAATTAGGGTTGGCCACTAACACTCAGATTCAATGAATTTTTAAAAAACTTGCCTGAAACAAAGCATCACCTGTTGTGTATGGAGAAAGAGTCAGACTGAACACTGTGAGTTCAAAGTAAAGTGTGACCTTAGTCTTTTATTGCAGATCTCCAAAGTGCCTCGCCAACCTGTGAAGCCTCCTTAAATACCTGTGCTCCCAAGGGATTATGGGATCCCTTGGGACTCCAGGGGATGAGCCCTCTGGTGGCTGTACAGTGTAAATACAAGTCCACATATATAACATAACTCCCTCCCCCAAAGTCAATAGTGCAACTATTTACAATGTGAGTCGATCTGGGGCCCTTCTTGCCCTGGTTGATCGTCTCAGTGTGAAAGCTGGTATTGTTGAATCATTTGTTGAGCCCTCGCTGGGCTGTTGTGCAGCTGGCCTTGCTGGATTGCCTGGTATGTTGGGCCCTGCAGGGCTGCTGTGGATGATGCGTTCTGCTTCGTGGTCAACCATGGTGCCGGTTGCCACTGGTGTGTATGTTGGGGGATCAAAAAAGGTAGGGTCCAAGGTGGGTTGCTCATGATAGTCCATGAATCTGAGTTTGATTTGGTCCAAGTGTTTCCGGTGAATGAGTCCATTTGAAAGTTTGACCCGAAACACCCTACTTCCCTCTTTGGCCACGACAGTGCCGGGAAGCCACTGGGACCTTGTCCATAATTTAATACAAATACAGGATCATTGATTTCAATCTCGCGTGACAAATTTGTGCTATCATGGTATGCACTTTGTTGAAGCCGCCTGCTCTCTACCTATTCCTGTCGATCAGGGTGAACGAACGAGAGCCTTGTCTTAAGTGCTCTTTTCATGAGCAGTTCAACAGGTGGGATTCCTGTGAGCGAGTGGGGTCTCGTGCGGTAGCGAAGCAGGATTCGGGATAGGCAAGTCTGCAGTGAGCCTTCAGTTACCCACTTCAAGCCTTGCTTGATGGTTTGCACTGCTCACTCTGCCTGTACATTGGACGCTGGTTTAAACGGGGCAGATGTGACATGTTTGATCCCGTTACGGGTCATGAATTCTTTGAACTCAGCACTGGTAAAACATGGCCCGTTGTCGCTCACCAGGACATCGGGTAAGCCGTGAGTGGCAAACATGGCCCTCAGGCTTTCAGTAGTGTCAGCGGACGTACTAGCCGACATTATCTCACATTAAATCCACTTGGAGTACGCGTCTACAATCACAAGGAACATTTTACCCAACAACAGGCCTGCATAGTCGATGTGTACCCTAGATCACGGTTTGGAGGGCCAAGACCATAAACTTAGCGGCGCCTCCCTGGGTACATTGCTTAACTGCGAGCATGTATTACATCTGTGAATGCAGGACTCTAAGTCCGCATCGAGACCGTGCCACCACACGTGTGGTCTGGCTATCGCTTTCATCATTACGATGCCTGGGTGGGTACTGTGGAGATCATTCATGAAGGTGTCTCTGCCCTTCTTGGGGACCACTAATCTATTGCCCCACAGAAGGCAGTCTGCCTGTATAGACATTTCATCTTTGCGCTGCTGAAACGGCTTTATCTCTTCCTGCATTTCCACTGGGACACTGGACCAGCTCCTGTGAAGCACATAGTTTTTCACTAGAGATAATAAGGGGTCCTGGCTTGTGCAGGTTTTGATCTGCCGGGCAGTGATGGGTGATGGCTCACTCTCAAATGCTTCCATTACCATGGCTAGCGGGCTGCGCCATTTCCACCCCTGTGGTGGCAATTTCAGCCTACTGCGAGCATCGGCGCAGTTTTCTGTACCTGGCCTGTGGCAGATGGCATAGTTGTATGCGGACAATGTGAGCACCCATCTCTGTTTGTGGGCCGATGATTTGGTATTTATCCCTTTACTCTCGGAAAACAGGGATATAAGTGGCTTATGGTCAGTTTCCAATTCGAATTTTAGCCAAACAGGTATTGATGCATTTTCATTACCCCATAGACACACGCTAACGCTTCTTTTTCAATCATCTGTTGGCTCTCTCAGCCTTAGACAGACGCCTGGATGCATAAGCAACCAGTTGCAGTTTCCCGAAATCATTGACTGTTGCAATACACATCCGACGTCATATGACGACGCATCACATGCTAGTACCAAACGATTACATCGATCATACAACTAAAGCAATTTGTTTGAGCATAACGATTTTCTCACTTTCACAAAGGCATTTTCTTGGCTTTTGCCCCAAACCCATTCACCCCCTTTTCGTAGTAAGATATGTAGTGGTTCTAGCAGTGTGCTGAGACCCGGTAAGAAGTTAGCAAAGTAGTTCAAGAGACCAAGAAACGACCGCAGCTCCGTCACGGTCTGTGGCCTCGGTGCGTTCTCGATTGCCTCCGTCTTCATGTTGGTGGGCCTGATGCCATCCGCCACAATTCTCCTTCCCAAGAACTCCACTTCAAGCGCCAGGAAAATGCACTTCGAGCGTTTTAACCTGAGCCCCATGCGGTTGAGTCGACAAAGAATCTCCTCCAGGTTCTGCAGGTGCTCGACTGTGTTCCGACCTCTGACCAATATGTCGTCCTGGAAGACCACGGTGTGCGGGACTGACTTCAGTAAACTTTCCTTGTTTCTCTGGAATATCGCCGCCACTGATCGCATTCAAACGGGCATCTGTTATAAACAAAAAAACCTTTCTGCGTGTTGATGCAGGTAAGGGCCTTTGATGATTCCTCCAGTTTCTGTGTCATGTAAGCTGAAGTCAATCCAGCTTCATGAACGTCTTTTCACCTGCCAGCATTGCAAAGAGGGCGTCGGCCTTTGCTAGTGGGTATTGGTCCTGCAGGGAGAAATGATTGATAGTTACTTTGTAATCACCACAGATTCTGATGGTGCCGTCTCCCTTGAGGACTGGGACGATAGGACTGGCCTAGATCGTGGAAATGATGCCCTATCTTTGTAGCCGGTCTAACTCAATCTCTACCCTTTCTCTCATCATGTACGGTACTGCTCTCGCCTTGTGATGGATGGGTCGCGCCCCAGAATTAGGTGGATCTGCACTTTTGCTCCTTGGAATTTCCCGATTTCTGGTTCGAACAGCGTAGGAAATTTGTTTAAGACATGGTCACACAAAGTATCATCAGCAGGCGATAGCGCTCGGAAGCCGTTCCAGTTCCAGCGTATCTTTCCCAGCCAGCTCCTGCCGAGCAGCGTGGAACCATCGCCAGTACCACCCAGAGTGGTAGCTTGTGCACCACTCCATCGTAGGAGACCTTTACGGTTGCACTGCCGATTACAGGAATCAGTTCTTTTGTGTAAGCTCTTAGTTTCGTGCGAACTGGAGTTAAGACTGGCCTTAAGGTCTTGTTGCACCACAACCTTTCGAAAGTGTTTTTGCCCATGATGGACTGGCTCACACCCGTGTCCAGCTCCATTGACACCGGGAGTCCATTTAGTTCAACAATCAGCATTATTGGGGGACAATTCGTGGTGAATGTGTGCACCCCATGTGTTGTGTATCTTTAAAGCATGCACTCCCATGCTCCGCCACCAGGTTGCTCAACCCCTGAAGTCCCAAGGGATTCCAACACCCCTTGGGAGCACTGTATATAAGCCAGCCCCTAAGGCCTGTTCCTCACTCTGGAGTGTCTCTATAAAGACTGAGGTCATTGTTACTTTAACCTCCCTGTCTGCAGGCTCATCTGTGTTCAGAACACAAAAACTAGCAACAAATATATGAATATAACGCAAAGATGCAGCAAACTGTGGGCATCCTGGAGAAGTTCTTGGAGGGTGAGGACTGTGAATCCTATGTCGAATGGCTAGACCAGTACTTTGTAGCCCATGAGCTGGGCGGAGAAGGAAGTACTGCAAAAAGGAGAGCGGTCCTCCTCACGGTCTGCAGGGCACCGACCTACAGCCTCATGAAGAATCTTCTGGCTCCGGTGAAACCCACAGATAAGTCGTATGAGGAGCTGTGTACACTGGTGCGGGAGCATCTTAACCCGAGGGAGAGCGTGCTGATGGTTAGGTATCGGTTCTACACGTGCCAGCAATCTGAAGGTCAGGAAGTGGCGAGCTACGTCGCCGCGCTAAGGTGACTTGAGGACAATATGAATTTGATGGCTACCTGGAGCACATGCTCAGAGACTTTTTTGTACTGGGCATTGGCCACGAGACCATCCCACGAAAACCTTTGACTGTAGAGACACTGACCCTCAGTAAGGCCATCACGATAGCACAGGCGTTTATGTCCACCAGTGACAACACCAAACAAATCTCTCAGCACACAAGTGCTAGCAATGTTCATAAATTAACTGGAACTGGTTTGCGAGCAGAAATGTACAGGGCAGAAACCACGAGTCTGCAACTGCCAGCAGGCCTCAGGTGACCCAGATGACTCAGAGTCCGCAACTAAGGATGAATGCAAGGCAATTCACACCTTGTTGGCATTGTGGAGGCTTCCATTCAGTCTATTCATGACGCTTCAAAGGGTATGTTTGCAAGAGCTGTGGAACAATGGGGCACCTCCAACGAGCTTGCAGACGAGCTGCAAGCTCTGCAAAACCTGTTAACCACCACGTGGCAGAGGAAGATCGGTCCATGGTGGATCAAAGCAATTTCGAGCCTCAGAGAGAGGAGGCAGATGCTGAAGTACACGGGGTGCACATATTTTTGACAAAATGTCCACCTATAATGCTAAATGTGAAATTGAATTGCTTACCTGTGGCCATGGAACTGGACACTGGCGCTAGCCAATCCATCATGAGTAAAAAGATGTTTGAGAGACTGTGGTGCAACAAAGCACTCATACCAGCCCTGAGCCCTATCCACACGAAACTGAGAACGTACACCAAAGAGCTCATCACTGTCCTGGGCAGCACCATGGTCAAGGTCACCTATGAGGGCACGGTGCACGAACTGCCACTCTGGATTGTCTCAGGCGATGGCCCCACACTGCTTGGAAGGAGCTGGCTGGGCAAAATCTGCTGGAACTGGGATGACATCCGAGCGCTATCACATGTCGATGAGGCTTCATGTACCCAGGTTCTTAACAAATTTCCTTCCCTTTTTGAGCCAGGTATTGGAAACTTTTCCGGGCGAAGGTGCAGATCCACTTGGTCCCAGACGCACGACCCATTCACCACAAGGCGCGAGCGGTACCTCACATGATGAGGGAGAGAGTAGAAATCAAGCTGGACAGGCTGTAACGCGAGGGCATCATCTCCCGAGTGGAATTCAGTGAATGGGCCAGCCCGATTGTTCCAGTACTCAAAAGTGATGGCACGGTCAGGATTTGCGCCGATTATAAAGTAACTATTAATCGTTTCTCACTACAGGACCAATACCCGCTACCTAAGGCAGATGATCTCTATGCGACACTGGCAGGAGGCAAGACGTTCTCCAAGCTTGACCTGACTTCGGCCTACATGACGCAGGAGCTGGAGGACTCTTCGAAGGGCCTCAGCTGCATCAACATGCACAAGGAACTGTTCATCTACAACAGATGCCCGTTTGGAATTTGGTCAGCTGCAGCGATCTTCCAGAGAAACATGGAGAGCCTACTCAAGTCAGTATCACGCATGGTGGTTTTTCAGGACGACATATTGGTCACGGGTCGGGACACCGTCGAGCTCCTACAAAACCTGGAGGAGGTGCTCCAGCGACTGGATCGTGTAGGGCTGCAGCCGAAGAGGTCAAAATGCATTTTCATGGCAACAGAAGTGGAGTTTCTGGGGAGAAACATCGTGACGAACGGCATTCGGCTCACAGATGCCAATTCCAGAGGCTATCAGGAACGCGCCCAGGCCACAGAACGTCATGGAGCTGCGGTCATTCCTGGGACTCCTCAACTATTTTGGTAACTTCCTACCAGGGTTAACCACCCTCTTAGAGCCCGTACAATGGTTATTGCGTTAAGGTGAGAACTGGGTATGGGGAAAAGACCAAGTAATTGCTTTTGAGAAAGCCAGAAACATCTTATGCTCCAACAAGCTGCTTGTATTTTATAACGCGTGTAAAAGACTTGTGCTAGCATGTGACGTGTCGTCGTATAGAGTCGGGTGTGTATTACAACAAGTTAATGTTGCGGGTGAGTTGCAACCTGTCGCCTATGCCTCCAGGAGCTTATCTAAGGCCGAAAGGGTCAACAGCATGATTGAGAAAGAGGCATTAGCGTGCGTGTTTGGGGTAAAGAAAATGCATCAGTACCTGTTTGGCCTCAAATTTGAGCTAGAAACCAATCACAAGCCCCTCATATCCCTGTTGGCTGAAAACAAGGGGATAAATACGAATGCCTCAGTCCGCATACAAACTATACCATCCGCCACAGGCCAGGACCGAGAACTGTGCGGATGCTCTCAGTCGGCTACCATTTCCCACCATGTGGGTGGAAATGGCGCAGCCTGCAAACTTGTTGATGGTGGCGCAGCCCGCAGACTTGTTCATGGTCATGGAAGTGTTTGAAAATGATAAATCACCTGTCATGGCCCACTAGATTAGGACTTGGACCAGCCAAGATCCTCTGCTGTCCCGAGGAAAAACTGTGTACTGCATGGGAGCTGGGCCAGCATCCGCGTTGAAATGCAAGAGCTAATCAAGCCGTTCCAGCGGCGAAAGGACGAGCTGTCCATTCAGGCACATTGCCTGTTGTGGGGTAACCGTGTAGTGCTACCCAAAAAGGGCAGGGAGACGTTCATCTTGGATCTCCACAGCACACACCCGGCTATAGTTATGATGAAAGCGATAGCCAGATCCCACGTGTGGTGGCCCGGTGTCGACTCTGAATTAGAGTCCTGTGTACGGCAATGCAGCGTGTGTGCTCAGTTGAGCAACGCATCCAGAGAGGCACCACTAAGTTTGTGGTCCTGGCCCTCCAGACCATGGTCGAGGATCCATGTGGACTATGCGGGCCCGTTTCTCGGTAAAATGTTCCTGGTGGTGGTGGATGCTTTTTCAAAATGGAATGGATGTGAAATAATGATGGGAAGCACTGCCACTGCCACCATTGAAAGCCTGAGGGCCATGTTTGCCACCCTGATATACTGGTCAGTAACAATGGGCCATGTTTCACCAGTGCCGAATTTAAAGAATTCATGACCCGCATTGGGATCAAACATGTCACCTCGGCCCCGTTTAAATCAGCCTCCAATGGGCAGGCAGAGCGGGCAATACAAACAATCAAACAGAGCCTCAAATGAGTCACAGAAGGCTCACTCCAAATCCGCCTGGGGGGAGGTGTTGGAGTGGGTGATCAGCCATGATCTTGTTGAATGGCGGTGCAGGATTGAAGGGCCGAATGGCCTACTCCTGCACCTATTTTCTATGTTTCTATGTTTCTAAGATGGTGGACTCTGAGACATCTGTGGACGTGCAGCTGCAGGTATGTGTGACCTGCCCTGTATGTTACAATTTGAAAACAACATCATTTTGCTCACAGTACTTGTAGCTGAGAGAATTGCTTCATATTGTCACTGGTGGCAATGAATGCCTGGGCTATCACTATGGCCTTACTCAAAGTTGGGTTCTCTGCAGTCAAAGGTTTGTGAAGTATGGTTTCGTGGCCAATGCCAAGTACACAAAAGTCTCTGAGCATGTGCTCCAAATGTCCTTCAAATTCGCAATGTCCTGCAAGGCGTCTTAGTTCGGCGACATAACTAGCCACTTCCTGGCCTTCAGACCTTTTGTAGGTGTAGAACCGGTACCTCGCCATCAGAACGTTTTCCTTCGGGTTCAAATGCTCTCGAACCAGTGTGCACAAATCGTCGTACGATTTCTCTGTGGGTTTCGCTGGAGTGAGCAGATTCTTCATGAGACCATATGTTGGTGCCCCACAGGAGAATCACCCTTCATTTGGCAGCGCTCTCTTCCCCATCTAGCTTGTTGGCCACGAAGTATTGGTCGAGTCGCTCCACAAAAGTTTCCCAATCATCTCCCTCCGAGAATTTCTCCAGGATGCCCACTGTTCTCTGCCTCTTTGGGTTCGCTATCTGTATCTCGTCGCCAGTTGTTGTGTATGGAGAAAGCGTCAGACTGAACACTGTGAGCTCAAAGTAAAGTGTGACCTTAGTCTTTTATTGCAGGTCACCAGAGCGCCTCTCCAACCTGTGAGGCCTCCTTAAATACCTGTGCTGCCAAGGGATTATGGGATCCCTTGAGGCTTCAGGGGATGAGCCCTCTGGTGGCTGTACATAGTAAATACAAGTCCACATATACAACATCATCTTCATAGGCAGTCCCTCAAAATCGAGGAAGACTTGCTTCCACTCCTAAAGTGTGTTCTTTGGTGGCTGAACAGTGCAACACGAGAGCCACAGACCCTGTCACAGGTGGAACAGATATTCGTTGGGGTAAGGGGGGGGTGGCACTGATTTACCACACACTCTTTCCGCTGCCTACACCTGATCTCTTCACGCTCACAGCTTTGAGATTCGAAGAGCTCAACGCCCTCCCAGATGCACTTTCTCCACCTAGGGCAGTCTTCGGCCAGGGTCTCCCAGGCATCAGTGGTGATGTCGCACTTCACCAGGGAGGCTTTGAGCATGTCCTTATGATGTTTCCGCTGCCGACCTTTGGCTCCTTTGCTATGAAGGAGCTCCGCATATAGTAGTTGTTTAGAGAGTCTCGTGTCTGACATGCAAACTAAGTGACCTGCCCAATGAAGCTGATCTAGTGTGGTTCGTGCTTCAATGCTGGGGATGTTAGCCTGGGCGCGGACACTGATGTTGGTGCATCTGTCCTCCCAGGGGATTTGCAGGATCTTGCAGAGACATCTTTGGTGATATATCTCCAGCGACTTGATGTGTCTTTTGTAAGTCGTCCATGCCTCTGACCCATATAGGAGGGCGGTAATTACTGCAGCCCTGTAGACCATGAGCTTGGTGGTAGGTTTGAGAGCTTGGTTTTCGAACACTCTTTTCCTCAGGCGGCCGAAGGCTGCACTGGCGCACTGGAGGCGATGTTGAATCTCCGCATCAAAGTCTGCCTTTGTTGACAAGAGGCTCCCAAGGTATGCGAAGTGGTCCACGTTGTCGAGAGCCGAGCCATGAATCTTGCTGATTGGGGGGCAGTGTTGTGCGGCAAGGACAGGTTGATGTAGAACTTTTGTCTTATGGATGCTAAGCGTAAGGCCCATGCTTTCATATGCTTCAGTGAATACATTGACTATATCTGGAGTTCAGTCTCCGAATGTGCGCAGACTTAGGCGTTGTTCGCATACTGCAGCTCAGCGACAGAGGTTTGGGTGATCTTGGACCTGGCCTGGAGGCGGCGTAGGTTAAACAGCTTCCCACTGGTTCTGTAGTTTAGTTCCACTCCGGCGGGGAGCTTGTTGACCATGAGGTGGAGCATGGCAGTGAGGAAGATTGAAAAGAGGGTTTGAGCGATGACGCAGCCCTGTTTGACCCCGGTCCGGACATGGAATGGGACTGTAACGGATCCGCTGGTAAGGATCACGGCCTGCATGTCGTCCATGTAACTACTAAATTGTCTCAAAAAAAACCATTTGGTTCACTCATGTCCTTTCGGGAATTGAATCTGCTGCCCTTACCTGGTCCTATATGTGACTCTAGACCCACAACAATGTGGTTGACTCTTAACTGATATTCTGAAATGTCACTCATTGTCAAGAAAGTGGTTCATCACCACCTTCCCAAGGCCAATTAGGGTTAGCCAGTGACACTCACATTCAATGAATTTTTTAAAAAACTTGCCTGAAACAGAGCATAAGCACCAAGGGACAGTGCTGCCAGCATTCCCACATCACACTTGATTTGAACATTACGCTGGGTATTTACTGGTCATTGACTAGAATGCATCAGGAGCCCTGCAAGAGAGGACATTTGAAGAATTGATGGTGATTGGTATTTAATTGCTTGGCAGATGTGGTTTGTGGCGGTGTGTGGTATTAGAAAATGGTAACACCGTGGCACTCATTGAAAGGCATCTTAAATTATTGTCATTGACTTTACTTGAAAAAAAGACTTGAAATATAGTGCCTTTCATGACCAATGAATGTCTCAAAGTGCTTCACTGCCAATTAAGTACTTTTTGGTGTGTGGTCACTGTTGTAATGTGGGAAACGTGGCAGCCAATTTACACACAACAAGCAATGTGATAATGATCAGATAATCTGTTTTAGTGATGTTGATTGAAGGATAAATATTGGCCACAACACCAGGGATAACTCCCTTGCTCTTCTTCAAAATAGTGGCATTGGATTTTTTGCATCCACCTAAGATGTAGATAGGACCTCGTTTTAACATCCCCTCCGAAAGTGCAGCATTCCCTCAACACTGCACTGGAGTGTCAGCCTAGATTTTTGTGCTCAAATCCCTGGAGTGAGACTTGAACCCACAACCTTCTGACTCAGAGATGAGTGTGCTGCCAACTGAGCCACAGCTGGCACTTGTCATATTACTTGTTACATTACTTGTCACATTACTGGTTCCACAGCTATTTCTTTATTGTCATTTTCCCACGGGCCTGAATGGCAAAATGATCCTCTGTGTTCTGGGAAATTCAGCAGCTCTTCAGAATTGTGTTGTCCATTAACATTGCTACTATTGGTCAATTGCATTTGCAATCAAGTGGTTGACCTGCTGAATATTGCATGTGTGGTCTCCTTAATATATTGAACAGCAAACTGCCAGACATTTGCCAAAGATTTAACTGATGAACAGGACCATTGACGTGGCTTTCATGGGAACATGGACAGAATCATGGAATTCAATCTCCGATGGAGATTTCCAAGAATTAAGGCAGAAACAATTGAACATTTTGCCAATAATCGTGGGGCAAAGAAAGAGGAAATTCTAGACTTGCAGGGCCGAAGAATGCAGAATGGTATGTAGTGCTGGAGGAGGTTACACAGGTAGCAAAATGCAAGGTCACGGAGGGATTTGAACACAAGGGCAAGGGATTTTAAATTAAATGTACTGGGGGACAGGTAAGATGAAGCTGGCAGTGATAAACTTGCAGGGCTTAGTGCAGGACTGGGTGTACTTAATGGAGGGCGGATGATGGAAGGCCAGCAAGGCCAACATTGGACTAATCAAGTCTGGAAGTAACAAAAGCATGTATACTTACAAATTTAATTACGGCAATGTCCAGCAATGATAAATCTCCAACGGTGAAGTGAAGAAAATAACACAACAATAAAATGAAGAAAGAATGGGATAGGGAGCTGATTCTTATCCGCAGGATAAAGCTGCACACAATTCTTTGTGGATTTGCTACCGTGTTTCAATATATGACCCATCACGATAAAGCTTACATAAATATTCTATAGGTAAGTGTGTCAGTCACAAAACTAGGATATACAGCTTTCAACTGTAACATATTTTACATCATATTTGAAATCATGCACAGATAAGTCTGTCTTGCAATGTAATGATGAATATTTATACAGTTCAGGATTTCCATATTGTCCACTTTTCTTTTTATCATCGATTTATTTTGTTTTTTTTCACCTGTCCTTCATACAAATGACAACCAAGGAAATGTAGGGCTAGACTTTCCATCGGGTTCTATATCGCTGTTAGTGATAATATTATTTCTCGGGATCACCGGAATATCGCCCATTTTAAAAACCTCAAGTTTCGATTTTTTAATTTGGGCTTTAGCTGTAACGATATGAAATTGGCGTTAGCGATTTATTCCATCGCGCAAGGCGTGTGCAACATACAAGTCCATATTAACGGCCATTCTGCGCATGCATGTTTTTTTTTTGGTGATTAACTTTTCCCGCGATTCGGGAGGTCAAGGGTCATCTGCACATGCACAGACTAGAGAGAGAGAGAGAGAGAGAGAGTTGAGTGTGGTTGTGGTTGGAAAGTTGGTTTTGAGGGATAGTGATTAATTGATTTTTGAACAAAAATAATTCAAAATAATTAAAAAGAAATAATGAAGCATGAAGAGGATGAGTGATGTCGTAGAGATGGAGAAGGTGGGTGAAGGGAGTGATCTGGGTGAGGTGGGAGAGGAGATGGGTGGTAGAAGGCATGCAAAGCATTTTTCTGAGGAAGTCAATGCTGCCTCGTCCGCGAGGTAGAAACTTGTTGGGCCCAATTTACCTGGGGTGGCCGTGGGAAACCATCCTGCTGAGTTTATCAAAGTATATGGGCGGAGATCGCCAAAGTGGTCTCGTCGGTGACACATGAGGTCCGTGAGCCGAACCAGTGCCATAAGCACTGGAACGACCTTGTTGGTTCCGGAAGAGTAAGTATTAAATTTATTACATTTATAAATTGTAATGATGCAATGACTCATTAATTTAAATGTAGATCTGCTGGATTGTAATTAGGCTGGTAATCTTGGTGTCATGCATTAGTTCTTAACCTCGATCTTATTAAATGTATTCTCAGACCGTAGATATAACCATGCATTCAATTGCTTACAAAGCATATTAGCATGTAACGTTCATGTCATCGATGAATAGCAAGGATGATGACTAATTGTGGATTATCTGTGTGTTCTGTGTGTTGTGTAATAGTAATAGTATCTTTTAATATCTGTAATATCTCTAATATCTGTAATAGTACCTAGGCAATGAGCTTATGCCATGCTCTTGTCACTTTTGCAGAGGAAACGGTTGAAAATCCGGGCCGAGGAAAGGAGGACTGGAGGACTGGCAGACCTCTGCAAACATTTAAAGATCACATGGATGAACTTCAGTATTGTACATCTCTGTCTGGAGTAAAAATAAAATGGGGAAGGTGGCTCAACCATGGCTAACAAGGGAAATTAAGGATAGTGTTAAATCCAAGGAAGAGACATATAAATTGGCCAGAAAAAGCAGCAAATCTGAGGACTGGGAGAAATTTAGAATTCAACAGAGGATGACAAAGGGTTTAATTAAGAGGGGGGAAATAGAGTACGAGAAGAAGCTTGCCGGGAACATAAAAACTTACTGCAAAAGCTTCTATAGATATGTGAAGGGAAAAAGATTAGTGAAGACAAATGTAGATCCCTTGCAGTCAGATTCAGGTGAATTTATAATGGCGAACAAATAAATGGCAGACCAATTTAACAAATACTTTGATTCTGTCTTCACGAAGGAAGACACAAATAAACTTTCGAAAATACTAGGGGACCGAGGGTCTAGTGAGAAGGAGGAACTGAAAGATATCCTTAATAGGCAGGAAACTGTGTTAGGGAAATTGATGGGATTGAAGGTCGATAAATCCCCGAGGCCTGATAGTCTGCATCCCAGAGTACTTAAGGAAGTGGCCCGAGAAAAAGTGGATGCATTGGTGATCATTTTCCAACAGTCTATCAACTCTGGATCAGTTCCTATGAACTGGAGGGTAGCTAATGTAACACCACTGTTTAAAAAAGGAGGGAGAGAGTAAATAGGTAATTATAGACTGGTTAGCCTGACATCAGTGGTGGGGAAAATGTTGGAATCAATTATTAAGGATGAATTAGCAACGCATTTGAAAAGCAGTGACAGGATCGGTCCAAGTCAGTATGGATTTATGAAAGGGAAATCATGCTTGACAAATCGTCTGGAATTTTTTCAAGATGTAACTAGTAGAGTGGACAAGGGAGAACCAGTGGCTGTGGTGTATTTGGACTTTCAAAAGGCTTTTGACAAGGTCCCACACAAGAGATCGGTGTGCAAAATCAAAGCACATGGTTTGGGGGTAATATACTGACGTGGATAGAGAACTGGTTGGCAGACAGGAAGCGGAGAGTCAGGATAAACGGGTCCTTTTCAGAATGGCAGGCAGTGACTAGTGGTGTGCCGCAGGGCTCAGTGCTGGGACCCAAGCTCTATACAATATACATCAATGATTTGGATGAAGGAATTGAGTGCAATATCTCCAAGTTTGCAGATGACACTAAACTGGGTGGCGGTGTGAGCTGTGAGGGGGATGCTAAGAGGCTGCAGGGTGACTTAGACAGGTTAGGTGAGTGGGCAAATGCATGGCAGATGCAGTACAATGTGGATAAATGTGAGGTTATCCACTTTGGGGGCAAAAACACGAAGACAGAATATTATCTGAATGGTGGCAGATTAGGAAAAGGGGAGGTGCAACGAGATCTGGGTATCCTGGTTCATCAGTCATTGAAAGTTGGCATACAGGTGCAGCAGGCAGTAAAGAAGGCAAATGGTATGTTGGCCTTCATAGCTAGGGGATTTGAGTATAGAAGCAGGGAGGTCTTACTGCAGTTGTACAGGGCCTTGGTGAGGCCTCACCTGGAATATTTTGTTCAATTTTGGTCTCCTAATCTGAGGAAGGACGTTCTTGCTATTGAGGGAGTGCAGCGAAGGTTCACCAGACTGATTCCCGGGATGGCGGGTCTGATATATGAGGAGAGACTGGATCAACTGGGACTTTTTACATTGGAGTTTAGAAGGATGAGAGGGGATCTCATAGAATCATACAAGATTCTGACGGGACGGGACAGGTTAGATGCGGGTAGATTGTTCCCGATGTTGGGGAAATCCAGAAGCAGGGGACACAGTCTTAGGATAAGGGGTAGGCCATTTAGGACTGAGATGATGAGAAATTTCTTCACTCAGAGAGTTGCTAACCTGTGGAATTCCCTGCCGCAGAGAGTTGTTGATGCCAGTTCATTGGATATATTCAAGAGGGAGTTAGATATGGCCCTAACGGCTAAAGGAATCAAGGGGTATGGAAAGAAAGCAGGAAGGGGGTACTGAGGGAATGATCAGCCATGATCTTATCGAATGGTGGTGCAGGCTTGAAGGGCCGAATGGCATATCCTGCACCTATTTTCTATGTTTCTATGTAACTCACTGATGTCGAGGAGCGAACATTGGCGCTAGTGGGGGTCCACAATCGGTCGGCCACCCATGGTGGTGCTGAGCCTGTTCTTGTGCCACGTGAATAATGTATAAACCTTTGGTGAATTAAAATAATTTAAAGCCAACATATGATTGATGTACTGTTATGTAATATTATGTAATTAATGATCGGATCATGAAATATCATTGTAATGCAATGCAGATTCTGTACTATCATGATGTTAGTTATATGTGACGCCTGTCAGTGATATTTATAGCAGTAATGTTGCTCCTCTTACATATGCCTGCGTAAATTAAGCATTCCCATGTCACCAGGCATCCCCTTCTCTTCTACTAACCTCATTTATGTTTTCTAGGTCACCAGACTTCACAAGCTATTCAGGCTCTCCAGGCTCCCCAGGTTCCCCAGGTTCTGCAGGCTTCACTGGCTCCCCAGGCTCTCCAGCCTATGCAGGCTGTATCTGGAGGCGAGGAGGAAAGAGCCTCTTCTCTTCTCGTGCAAGTCCTTTTGTCCACCGAGGAAAGTGAGAAGGTGGAAGAAGCCTGCAGCAGGTTCTTCAAATGTTCCTGCGGCCACATCCTCGTCCACCGAGGAAGCAGCGGGGCCAAGCTCCTTGTAGCAGGACACCCCGAGTGGTTCAATGCCTGCGCCGCCCCTGTGGAGGTTAGTTCGGCAAGGTCGGATTGCTCCAAGACCGACAGAAGTCAACCTGGACATGGTGCAACTGTCTCGGATGAGCATCGACATTGGTCGAGAGCTCCTCCAGGCAATGGGCGAGTTAACTGGACACGTTGCCACTCTGACCGTGATCGTAGGGGAGGAGATGCCATGGATGGTTGCGGTAATGGAGAGAATAGCCGAGTCCATGGATGCCAGAGGGCAGCCTGTGGTCTCGGGATACGGCACTGCACCCCAAGGTGCCGTACCACCTTTGCCACCGACGCATGTGAGTCAGGAGGAAGCAGTTGGTTCTGGCTCAGAGGACGATTCTTTGCAAACATCCTCTCCAGCTTCTCCAGCCTCATCTTTGACTCTGCCACCGTCAGCCCCAAAGAGCAGCATCGCTCGAGGTGCCCTGCTACAAGGCGGCTTGTTATGGGTACAAGGGGGAGAGGTGGGGTTCAGAGCAGGGCTTAAAGACAAGGTCGCCAGTAGGGCAGGGGTGGGGGGGGGCAATGTATTTTTTTATATTTTTGTATTCTTGTTATTCTTGTTATTAATCAATTTGTTAACTGTTGGGTGGGTGGGGGGGTGGGCGTTTGTTATATGTATAATTGTTTTTGAAAGTTTGTTGTTGTTGTTATTGTTGTTGTTATACATTTATATATTATGCTGCTGTTAATGTTGTTATTGTTATTTAAAACATTTTCACTGTTGGGGTGGGGGGTAGATGGGTGTTTATTGTTCAAAAAAAATTCTTTAAAACTTTTGTAATCATTAAATATTTTTGATTTAACTTAACATTCTTGTGCGGTGTCTTCCAATAACAGAAACATTAAACATGAGTACAAAGTTTACGAACAATGGCGAGGCCAGGAAATGATAAAATGTAACGTAACGCAACTGTAACTACCACCAACGTAACTTCATGCAAAGCGTTCATTCAACAGTCTTGCAGCTGCATAACTCCCACGGGGCTTTACTTGCGGTCTAGGGTGGGGTGGGGGCATGGTTTCAAAGCCAGCCTGATTGTCCTTCCTGAGATCCTCATCCACCTCCTCATCCTCCTTCCTCTCGCTGAGGTGGACCAGCAGTCCCATGCGGCAATTCATGTCCCCTCCTGATGACTAAGTTATGCACTATGCAGCACATCACAATGAACTGAGCGACCTGCTCAGGGTGGTATTGCAAGTCACCTCCTGAGTGGTCCAGGCATCTGAAGCGCTGCTTAAGCACTCTCATGGTGTTTTCGATGATATTGCGTGTGGCTATATGGCTTTCATTGTAGCGCTTCTCGGCTTCCCTCTAGGTCTCACGCAGCGGGGTCATGAGCCAGCTGGCAAGGCCATATCCTTTATCCCCCAGCATCTAACCGTGACCTTGTGACTGATTGTTAAACAGGTCAGAGACAGTGCTCTCACGCAAGATGTACACATCATGGATCCTCCCTGGAAATTTTGCATTTACTGCCATGATTATTTGCTTGTGGTCGACAACGAGTCGCACATTCAGGGAGTGGAATCCCTTTCGGTTCCAAAACACCTCTGCATCCTGAAAAAGTGCTCACAGGGTGGTGTGCATACAGTCTATTGCTCCCTGCACCCTGGGGAAGTTTGTTATTCTCGAGAAACCCATAGCACTCTCAGTCTGTGCCTCCCTGGTCATAGGGAAGTTTACAAAGTCCATCCTGCAAGCATAAAGGGCTTCAGTCACCTGTCAAATGCAGCAATGTGTGGCATGCTGAGAGATACCATAAATGTCGCCAGCTGAGGCCTGAAAAGAACACAATGCATAGAAGGAAAGCGCCGCAGTAACCTTGACCTCAACGGGCAGTGCGGTCCTGATGGTGCTGTTGGGCTACAGATCTTACTTAATTAGTTGGCATATCTCACTGATGGCTTCCTTTTGGAAGCGCAGCCTGCTAAGACTTGTGTTATCGGACAAGTCCTGGTATAATCACTTATCCCTGTAAGTGCGTTGGGTGTAAGTTCTCTTCCTCAGCAGTCTGCCACCTCTTTGATTGGGCATATAATGCTCTTCAATAAACCTTCTCCCATCTCTAGTCTGCAGCATGTGAGTGGTCACCAACACTGGCTGAGATATTACAGGCCCCATTACTATAAATGCCCTATTATGTCTTCAAAATTATTAAATTGTCCTCTAAAAATGCAATAGAAACTCAAAATTCACCACAATGTGATGAGATTGTTGTCAAGAGATTTTAAAAAGACCTTAAAAGCACTCACAAATTAATTCAATACTCCCATGACCTTGAAGCAACCTTTTATGAAAAGTCCTCCGAATTGCAAAATGGTCTCCATACCGTTGGGTTAAGGTCAGGTGAGTGCAGCTTTTCTTGAGCGTCTTTTTGGGTGAGCGATCATTTGGGCGGTATATGGGTGAGATGCCGAAAGTAGCGCTCACCGATAATCTGGGCGGTATTTGGGCGTTAGTTTCCATTATAAACAGTCTTCTGGGGAGTGCATGAGTGATGACATCAGATTTTATTTAAAAATATGGGTGGGCGGTTCAGCTAATTCCCGGCGTTAATTGTATGCCGAAAGTTACGCTGGCGATAAATGGGCGATAATTCGGCTTTATTTTCCATTTTTACCTAAATATGGGCGTTAAACTCAATCTCAGTGGTTAAGTGGGCGGTAACTGGCCGATCCTGATGCAAAGTCTAGCCCGTAATGTTTTGAGGCCAAGAGTGTTTTTAAAATTGTCAAAGTTAAATATTTGTTTTCTGAATTTTGGAAGAGCAGCTGTCTTCATATAATCTCAAGGGACAGTGAAAATTTTGAAGAGCAATCCCAACGATCCTACAGAAAGTGAATTAGCTTCAAGTCCGGTTTGACACTCAGGGGTCGAAATTGCCCCCCCCCACTCCTTGCCCTCCCCCGCCCAAATCAGGGCACACGCACCCCGTTTCAATGATTTTTACCACAGCTGTAGTTGAGGTCGCCTCTTGAGCGAATTTCCGCTCTTTGTTGTTTTTATTATTCGGATTCGGAAGTCACTCTTAGTAGGGGCGGTGACTACATGAGAGTTGCAGATACGCGGTGGTGGCAACACCTGAGAGGCGGAAGTTGTGGGCGGTGCAAAGTGACTGCCGCGATGATGTCATCACTCCGCCGCGTCACCACGGCTCCCTCCTTTACTTAAAGGGAAGAGCCTTTGCGATTTTCAAACTTTGGCCCACTGGGCCACCAGGGAGGGTTTTGGCCGGGCCAGTGGCCTGGCCCCAAGAGGGGCTGCTAGGCTGCATGTTGGCGGCCCGAGCAAACCTGGGGGCATAATGGTCCAGCAGTCGGCTGAACAAAACAAACATGGCAGTGATAGCAGTGCATCCTCCCCTTTAAGGGAAGCTGCACCGCTGTTGCAGAAGGCCACAGCTTCACTGGATGACCGGGAATAAACAGGGTTTGGCACCGCCAGGTGGGCCAAAGATTTTCAGAGAGCAAATGTTGCCGTAGATCGGCGGTGAGCACAGTGATGACGCACTAAGCATGGATCGGCAGCGGCAGAGCAGTAGGGGGGAGTTCGGGGCATCGCCGGGAAATCTTGAAAGGGCAATAGGGCTATCAGCAGCCATTCTACGAAATGTCAGCGGGCACTCCACTCCGCAGCGTGGCCGCCGACTTGCAGTGGTAACAGGCCTTAAGGAGAGGGGCAGTTTTGACCCCTCAGTGTTACTCAGTGCAAATGCTACATGCCCAGTTTAAGGAGTTGCAAAAAGATCTGGAGTATCACGTGACATTAATAATATCCTGCCAGTGCAAATGAGGATGAATGTATCACTCGCCTTCAGTGTCAGTGGCATATTTCACTCCAGCTGGTGCCACTGCAGGCTTTAGTTAGTCAACAGTGTCGAAGTGTTCGTCTCCGGTCACTGCTGCAAGAAGTGAATGCAACATCTGGTTCATTTTCAACTCCATATCATCAGCTGAAGAAAATAGAACAGAAGATTTTTAGACATTGCAGGATTTGCGGGTGTCTGGGGAGTCATCAACTGCAGTTACACGCTGCGTTCCAGTTATTTTCAGAAACAGGAATGGGTTTCAACCTGTGATACCCAAATCAGAATTGATATTCTGAATTCATGGCAGGTGAATGCCCCAGTTTCTCATATTCAGTCAATTATTTCTGCGCTGGAAAGTTAAACAGTGGAGATCTGCCTGGTAGCTCGCTTCTTGATGAAATATGCCTGGTTGATGCCTGCATTTTATATTCATTGTGAATTTTTTTGTTAACTTCATAGGCATCCAAATTTACAGTATGAAGCACTGATTCATGACTTCAGTGACAAGTTCTCTGAACTCCAACACAATTGTAATCAAACACAACAGCCACTCATTTGGTATTGTAGAACAGTCTTTAGATACTAAAGGTTTCCAAGTTATTTAAAAGTTTAAAAGTATTTCCAAATTGTTTAAAAAGTTACTCAGGTTGATTAAAAGTTTAAAAAAATATATTGAGTTGATTAAAAGTTGATAAAAAGTCTAAAATGTAAATCAGTAGTAGATTATAAAAGTTTTCCCAAACTTTTTAAAAGTTTAAAAGTTGATTAAAAGTTTAAAAATTGATTAAAAGTTTAAAAATTGATTAAAAGTTGATTAAAAGTTTAAGATGTAAGTCAGTAGTAGGAATTCTGGCCCATGAAGAAATTACAGCAGCTTGGTCCCTTCGGCCGGTTCAACGCCAGTCCCAGAGTCCCTTCAGTCGGCCCCAGAGTCCCTTTGGCTGGTTCAATGCCGGTCCCGGAGTCCCTTCGGTTGGTTTGATGCCGGCTCCGGAGTCGTTCAGCCGGTTTTAAATAGTCTTGGATGATGTCCCGGTGTAGGCCGCAAGCCCCGAACAGGAGCCGCAGGCCGGTGCAGGGGTCCCTCCGGCCGGGGGTAGAAGCGGGCCGGTGCAGGGGTCCTTTCAGGCCGGGATAGAAGCGGGCTGTGCGGGGTCGCTTCGGCCTGGGATAGAAGCAGACCGGTGCGGCCCCTTAAGTGCAGGATTTGCACAGCCAGCTGAAAACTAGATATAAAAACTTTTAAACAACTTGGAAAACTTTGGAGAAACTTTCAAATAACTTTGGAAACCTTGGAAGAAACTTTTTAAACCATCCCTCGGAACCCCAGCGGACAGCTGACCTTCCTAATGCTTGCCCCCAACGAAGCCTCGGGCCACAAACATCACTGGCGCTAATTGGCACCGAGTTTGAGGCCAACACCTCGCCATAGGCAAGTAGTGTCTGGTTTCCAGTCGTCTTGGACCCCCTTGACACTGGACCAAGACCTTGCCCAGATAAGCCTGTGTGGTTGCCGGTGTGCAGTGGCCACCCCACATTAAAAGAACTCACGCACAGGCATCTTCCACTTTGTTAATATGAAGTTCAGGACCTGGAACGTCAGGACCCTCATGGATAATTCCAACAGAAACAGGCCGGAACGCCGCACCGCCATAGTTGCCCGGGAACTTAGATGTTTTGACATCGACATCACCGCCCTAAGCGAGATCTGGCGGGCAGGGGAAGGACAGCTCAAGGAACATGGTGGAAGTTACATCTTTATCTGGAAAGGAAAACCAGAGGAAGAACACCGTCTTCATGGAGTTGGCTTTGCTGTCAGAAATGAGTTGGTCGACTGCCTGAAAGGCTCCCGCTGCGGGGTTAACAAACGCTTCATGCTCTTCATCTTACCTTATCCCGGAACCAATGCACCACAGTCAACAGTGCATACACCCCAACAGTCGATGCAACAGATGAGGCTAAAGAGGGTTTTATTTCAACCTCGAAACATCCCTGTCCCGCGTCCCCACAAGCGACAAATTGATCCTCCTAGGTGACTTTAATGCCAGGGTCGACAAAGACACAGCCCTCTGGGGAGGTGTGATTGGCAGAGAGGGGGTAGGGAAAGCCAAATCCAACAGTACCCTACTCCTGACAAAATGTCTAGAACATGAACTCCTCATCACCAACATCCTGTTCTGCCAGAGGGACAAATACAAGGCATTGTGATAACACCCTCACTCCAAACACTGACACCTGATTGACTATGTCATCATCCGAGCCAGGGATCTCAAGGATGTGCGCATCACTCACGCCATGACAGGAGCTGACGACTGTTGGATGGACCATTGCCTAATCCGATCCATCATCGACATTAACATAGCCCCAAAGCAGAGGGGACAGCAGAAGCAGTGCCGCAAAATAGTTAAAGCCGGGGCACTTAAAGACCCAGCTGAGAGAGCCCTATTCAGCCAGCGCCTCAGAGCCAATCTGGCGTGCCTTGATGACCCTGAGGTGCTGAATGCCCACAGCGCTTGGTCTGCCCTCCAGGCCTCTATAACCAGTGCCTGTGAAGAGAAACTTGGGGTCACTCAACCAGAAAACATCAGGACTGGTTTGATGAAAATGATCAGGAGATCCAAGAACTAATAGCATTTCTGAGCCTCAAGCAACAACTCAACTCGGGAGCAGCAAAGCAATGTTACAGACAGCTCAAGACTGAGGTCCAACAAAAAACCCGGGACCTAAAGAACAGGTGGTGTAGTGTCCTTACACCTTACTATAGAATCCCACGAGGCATGTACTGCAGATAAGGCCACTACGTGACCTGACCTTTATTCCCAGGAGCAAGAAGTGCTGACCCTGCGTGGGACCTCCCTTTATATACCTGGATGACCAGGTGAGGAGTATCTCCCACAAGTTCACCCGCTCTGGTCAAGGTGTGCATTACTCAGGTGTATACAGTGTACAGTGTTGTTACATAAAGGTTACAGTTATGTGAAGGTTACAAACATGACATCACCTCCCCCCCAATGTCTTTGGGTCAAAGATTGAGTCTTTCAGGCGGTCGACGCTCTCTCGTGGAGCACCACAGTTGGTGCTCTGGTGGTTGGGCCTTGGTATGCGTCTCTATCGCCTGAGGTGATTCTGGCCTGTCCGGGCTGGCCACATGGACTGTGCATGCTGGTGAATGTCCTTGTTCCTCGTTCACTGGCAGTGGTGTGTGTGACATCTCATCATCTTCCTCAGGTTCCTCAGTGTCCATGCTGAACCTTTTCTTTAGTTGGTCCAGATGTTTGCGGCATATCTGCCCATTATTAAATCTGACCACTATGATCCTATTCCCCTCTTTGCCAATTACAATACCCTCAAGCCACTTGGGTCCCAAAGCATGATTGAGAACAAATACAGAGTCATCAATTTCTATGCATCTTCCCACTGAGTTGTGATCATGGCACTCGATTTGGAACTGGCGCTTGCCCTCAACAATGTCTGACCGGTCTGGGTGAATGAGGGACAGCCGCGTTTTAAGTGTGCATTTCATGAGTAGTTCCACGGGCGGGGCTCCCGTGAGCGAATGTGGGCGGGACCTATAGGCCAGCAGGAGGCGCGATAGGTGGTACTGAAGGGAGGGTCCTTGAATCCGGAGCATGCCCTGTTTTATGATTTGAACCGCACATTCCGCCTGGCCATTGGAAGCCGGCTTGAACGGTGCTGTCCTGACGTGTTTGAAACCATTACCCAACATAAACTCCTGGAATTCATTGCTAGTGAAACACGGGCCATTATCGTTAACCAGGATGTCCGGCAAGCCATGGGTCGCAAAGACCGTACGCAGACTTTCCACGGTGATGGATGTCGTGCACGAATTCAATATGATGCACTCGATCCATTTTGAGTATGCATCGACAACAATCAGGAACATTTTTCCCATGAACGGGCCCGGGTAGTCTATGTGAACACGTGACCATGGCCTGGTGGGCCAGGGCCACGGGCTGAGTGGGGCCTCCCTGGGGGCATTTCCGAGCTGAGAACACGTCGTGCCCCTGCGAACCCAGTGTTCCAGGTCTGAGTCAATTCCTGGCCACCATAATGTGACCGGGCAATGGCCTTCATTAGCACGATGCCTGGGTGTTCACTGTGGAGTTCCCTGATGAATGCTTCCCTTCCTTTCTGGGGCACAACTACCTGGCTGCCCCATAGCAGGCAGTCGGCTTGGATGGAGAGCTCATCCATCCATCTGTGAAACGGCCTGACCTCCTCCGGGCACGCTCCGTGTGCGGGCGCCCAATCCCCAGTCAGGACACATTTCTTTATCAGGGATAGGAGGGGATCTCTGTTGGTCCAGATTTTGATCTGGCGGGCTGTGATGGGGGAGCCTGTGGTGTCGAAAGCCTCAACTGCCATGACCATCTCCGCACTTTGCTCCAACGCCCCCTTGGTGGTCACCAGTGGGAGCCTGCTGAGCGCGTCAGCGCAATTTTTGGTGCCTGGCCGATACCGTATGGTGTAGTCATACGCAGCCAGCGTGAGGGCCCACCGCTGTATGCGAGCTGACGCATTGGCATTGACAGCCTTGCTGTCGGACAACAGGGATGTTAATGGTTTGTGGTCCGTTTCTAACTCAAACCTTCTGCCGAAAAGGTACTGTTGCATCTTTTTCACCCGGTAGACATATGCGAGTGCTTCCTTTTCAACCATCCCATATCCCCGTTCTGCCTGGGAGAGCGACCTGGAGGCATAAGCCACAGATTGGAGTTGGTCCTCATCATTACTCTGCTGCAACATGCACCCAACCCCATAGGATGATGCATCACACGTTAAAACCAGTTTCTTACAGGGGTTGTACAAGGTCAACAGCTTGTTAGAACAAAGCAGATTCCACGCCCGATTGAAAGCCCGTTCTTGATAGTCCCCCCAAAACCATTCACAACCCTTACGCAGAAGCACGTGCAGCAGCTCCAACAATGTGCTTAAGTTCGGCAGAAAGTTCCCGAAGTAGTTCAATCGTCCCAAAAATGAACGCAACTCCGATGTGTTGCCGGGCCTGGGCACGCGACGGATCGCCTCTGTTTTGGATTCAGTAGGCCGGATCCCATCTGCGGCAACTCTCCTGCCCAAAAACTCGACCTCTGGGGCCAAAAACACACACTTGGACTTCTTTAGTCACAAACCTACCCGGTCCAGTCGGCGTAGCACCTCCTCCAGGTTGTGGAGGTGTTCCTCGGTGTCTCGACCTGTGATTAGGATGTCATCTTGGAATACGATTGTTTCAGGGATGGATTTGAGCAAGCTTTCCATGTTCCTTTGGAAGATAGCGGCCGCTGAACGAATGCCAAACGGACACCTGTTGTAAACGAATAGCCCCTTGTGCGTAGTGATGGTGGTCAGAAGCTTGGATTCTTCAGCCAGTTCCTGAGTCATGTAGGCCGAAGTGAGGTCCAACTTGGTGAACAGCTTGCCACCTGCCAGTGTGGCAAAAAGATCCTCCACTCTCGGAAGCGGGTATTGGTCCTGTAGTGACACTCGGTTGATGGTGACCTTGTAGTCGCCACAAATCCTGACCGAGCCATCCGCTTTAAGGACAGCAACGATGGGGCTTGCCCAGTCTCTGAATTCAACAGGTGAAATTATGCCCTCCCTTAGCAGCCTGTCCAACTCACTCTCAAATCTCTCACGCATCACCTACGGCACAGCTCTGGTTTTGTGGTGTACTGGTCTGGCGTCCGGGGTGATGCGTATCACTACTTTGGTGCCCTTAAAGGTCCCAACACCTGGTTGAAAAAGTGGCTCGAATTTCTGTCGGACCTGTGAGCATGAACTTTGCTCCACAGATGAAATGGCGTGCATAGCCCCCCATTTCCAGTTCATCTCGGCTAGCCAGCTCATCCCCAAGAGCGCAGGACCATTCCCCGGGACAATCCAGAGTGACAGCCGGTTCTCCGATCCATTGTATGTGACCACCAAGTTTGCACTGCCTAGTACTGGGATGATCTCTCTGGTGTACGTCCATAGCTGCGTGTCAATGCGTTCCAGTTTGGGCCTGTTAGCTTTGAGTGGCCATAGTTTTCAAATTGTTGGGCACTCATAAGTGACTGGCTGGCTCCTGTGTCCAGCTCCATGTGTACCGGAATGCCATTTAATAGCACTTTCATCAGCATAGGTGGTGTTTTGGTATACGAGCTGTGGACATCTGCCACATGAACCCGCTGGACTTTAACATCCATAGTTTTGCCCCAAGCATCACCCTGCCTTGCAGACCCCTCATTTGGTTCCTCTGCCTCGTAAACTAGCCTCGCTATGGGCTTTCTGCACATTCTGGCCAGATGTCGACTGAAGTTACAGTTTCTGCAGATAAACTGCTGAAATCTACAGGTTTTCGCAGCATGTCTGCCTCCGCACCTCCAGCATGAGCTGAGATTGTTGTGAACAAAGGAACGGTTAACAAGCATTCCTCTCTGATTGTCTCTTTGATTATCACTGAGCACTCTGTTGCTGAGTTTCAACGGTTCCATCCTGGGACGCATTGTCCCTTGTGATGGCGTGAATTGCCGATCTCCCTGCCATTGTCTCTGTTGCTGGCCCACCTTAGAGCCTGTTGCTGCCTGGGCGGTGTCGAATTGCCCTAACCTGCCTGCGGGGTTTTGTATCTCGTTTACAATGATAACTCCCTGGTCCATCGCCACGTTGGAACCAGGGCTGCGCGCATAAATTATCTTGGTCTCCTCTTTCCCTGCCATGAAGGTCTGAGCTATCAGCGTTGCCCTTTCCAAAGTCAAGTCCTTGGTCCCAATAAGTTTCCAGAAAATCCCAGCATGACCTATGCCCTCACTGAAGAAATCCCATAACATTGTACATTAATAATTTAGACGAGGGGATTAAATGTAGTATCTCCAAATTTGCGGATGACACTAAGTTGGATGGCAGTGTGAGCTGCGAGGAGGATGCTATGAGGCTGCAGAGTGACTTGGATAGGTTAGGTGAGTGGGCAAATGCATGGCAGATGAAGTATAATGTGGATAAATGTGAGGTTATCCACTTTGGTGGTAAAAACAGAGAGACAGACTATTATCTGAATGGTGACAGATTAGGAAAAGGGGAGGTGCAACGAGACCTGGGTGTCATGGTACATCAGTCATTGAAGGTTGGCATGCAGGTACAGCAGGCGGTTAAGAAAGCAAATGGCCTGTTGGCCTTCATAGCGAGGGAATTTGAGTACAGGGGCAGGGAGGTGTTGCTACAGTTGTACAGGGCCTTGGTGAGGCCACACCTGGAGTATTGTGTACAGTTTTGGTCTCCTAACTTGAGGAAGGACATTCTTGCTATTGAGGGAGTGCAGCGAAGATTCACCAGACTGATTCCCGGGATGGTGGGACTGACCTATCAAGAAAGACTGGATCAACTGGGCTTGTATTCACTGGAGTTCAGAAGAATGAGAGGGGACCTCATAGAAACGTTTAAAATTCTGACGGGTTTAGACAGGTTAGATGCAGGAAGAATGTTCCCAATGTTGGGGAAGTTCAGAACCAGGGGTCACAGTCTAAGGATAAGGGGTAAGCCATTTAGGACCGAGATGAGGAGAAACTTCTTCACCCAGAGAGTGGTGAACCTGTGGAATTCTCTACCACAGAAAGTAGTTGAGGCCAATTCACTAAATATATTCAAAAGGGAGTTAGATGAAGTCCTTACTACTCGGGGGATCAAGGGGTATGGCGAGAAAGCAGGAAGGGGGTACTGAAGTTGCATGTTCAGCCATGAACTCATTGAATGGCGGTGCAGGCTAGAAGGGCTGAATGGCCTACTCCTGCACCTATTTTCTATGTTTCTATGTTTCTATCTCCCCCTGCAGGCATCTGTGAGCTTACAGAGGCTGGCCAAATGCCGAAGGTCCGCAACGAAGTCTGATATGCTTTGTCCCTCCCGACGCCGGTGTGTATAGAACCGGTGCCGGGCCATGTGTATACTGCTCGCCGGTTTGAGATGCTCACCGATCAGCTGGCTGAGCTCTTCAAAGGACTTGTCCGCCGGCTTCTCGGGTGCGAGCAGGTCTTTCATCAGCGCATATATTTTGGATCCACAGCTGGTCAGTAGATGCGCCCTCCGCTTGCCAGCCGCTTCCTCTCCCAACCAGTCCTTCGTGACAAAACTCTACTGGAGCCTCTCAACGAAATCGTCCCAGTCCTCACCAACACAGTACCGTTCCTCTGTGCTACTGGTGGCCATCCTCGTGGGTCATTGATTCCCGTTTCTTGTCGCCAAATGTAGTGTCCTTACACCTTACTATAAAATCACACGAGGCATGTACTGCAGACAAGGGCACTACGTGACTTGAACCTTTATTCCCAGGACCAAGAAGTGCTGACCCTGCGTGGGACCTCCCTTTATATACCTGGATGATCAGGTGAGGAGTGTCTCCCACAAGTTCCCCCCCTCTGGTCAAGGTGTGTATTACTCAGGTGTATACAGTGTACAGTGTTGTTACATAAAGGTTACAGTTATGTGAAGGTTACAAACATGACAGATGGTGGATGAAGAAAGCACAGGAGATAGAACAACTGGCCGACAGCCACGATATGCAAAGGTTCTTCATTGCAGTCAAGGCCACCTACAATACAAACTCCCAAGGCCCCACCCCACTCCTGGGCAAGAACGGGGAAACACTCATCAAGGACACCAAGGCTGTCAGGGCCCGTTGGAAGGAGCACTTTGAAGATCTCCTCAATCGAGACTCTGCCTTTGACTCGAGTGTTCTCGACTCCATCCCGCAGCATGCAACCTGCCACCATCTCAGTGAGAGCCCAATGTTGCACGAGGTATGCAAAGCCATAAAACAGCTCAGGAATAACAAGGCTATTGGTGCGGATGGAATCCCTGCTGAGACGCTAATGTATGGCGGAGAGGCGCTGTTGGTGCGGATACATGATCTCATCTCTCTCATCTGGAGAGAGGAGAGCATGCCGGGAGATCTCAGTGATGCAGTGATCATGACAATCTTTAAAAAAGGGGACAAGTCCAACTGCGACAACTATGGGGCATCTCCCTGCTATCAGCCACTGGGAAAGTTGTCGCTAGAGTTCTCCTCAATCGTCTTCTCTGTGTGGCCGAGGAGCTCCTCCCGGAATCACAGTGCGGATTTCGTCCCCTATGGGGCACAACGGACATGATCTTTGCAGTGTGACAGCTGTAGGAAAAATGCAGGGAGCAGCACCAGCCCTTATACATGGCCTTTTTCGATCTTACAAAGGCCTTTGACACTATCAACCGTGAGGGTCTATGGAGTGTCCTCCGCTGTTTCGGATGCTCCCAAAAGTTTGTCAACATCATTCGCCTGTTCCATGACGACATGCAGGCCATGATCCTTACCAATGGATCCATTACAGACCCAATCCACGTCCGGACCGGGGTCAAACAGGGCTGTGTCATCGCTCCAACCCTCTTCTCAATCTTCGTCGCCGCCATGCTCCACCTCACAATCAACAAGCTCCCTGCTGGAGTGGAACTAAACTACAGAACCAGTGGGAAGCTGGTTAACCTACACTGCCTCGAGGCCAGGTCACCCCAACCTCTGTCATTGAGCTACAGTATGCGGACGATGCCTGCATCTGCGCACATTCTGAGACTGAACTCCAGGATATAGTCGATGTATTCACCGAGGCACATGAAAGCATGGGCCTTACGCTTAACATCTGAAAGACAAAGGTCCTCCAAAGCCTGTCCTCGCCGCACAGCACTACCCTCCAGTCATCAAGATTCATGGCGCGGCCCTCGACAACGTGGACCATTTCCCATATCTCGGGAGCCTCTTATCAATAAAGGCAGACATTGATGTGAAGATTCAACATCGCCTCCAGTGCGCCAGTGCAGTCTTCGGCCGCCTGAGGAAAAGAGTGTTTGAAGACCAGGCCCTCAAATCTCATGGTCTACAGGGCTGTAGTAATACCCGCCCTCCTGTATGTATCAGAGGCACGGACGATGTACAGAAGACACCTCAAGTCGCTGGAGATATATCACCAACAATGTCTCAGCAAGATCCTGAAAATCCCCTGGGAGGACAGGCGCACCAACATCAGTGTCCTCGTCCAGGCTAACATCCCCAGCATTGAAGCACTGACCAAAGTCTGTCAGCTTCGCTGGGCAGGCCACATATTTTGCATGCCAGACATGAGACTCCCAAAGCAAATGCTCTATACCGTGCTCTTTCACAGCAAATGAGCCAAAGGTGGGCAGCGGAAACGTTACAAGGACACCCTCAAAGCCTCCCTGATAAAGTGCGACATCACCACTGACACCTGGGAGTCCCTGGCCAAAGATCGCCCGAGGTGGAGAAAGTGCATCCGGGAGGACTTTGAGTTCTTCGAATCTCAACGCTGAGAGCGTGGAGAGGTCAAGCTCAGGCAGTGGAAGTAGTGTGCGGCAAACCAATCCTACCCATCCCTTCTCTGTCTGTCCCACCTGTGGCAGGATCTGTGGCTCTCGTATTGGACTGTTCATCCACCAAAGAACTCACTTCAGGAGTAGAAACAAGTCTTCCTCGATTCCGGGAGACTGCCTATGATGATGATGATGAGATACTAAAGGCAGATTTCTGATCGTATTTCACAGAGGAGAGTGTTAAGTTTTCGGCTGTAAGATGGCTGATAACTTCAGGACCCTCACGTGACGTGTTCCCTCTTCATTGTTGTAAACAGCAATGGCTGCAATAGTCCACTGGGTGGAGCTATATATATTACATTTCTCCCTCCTTAATAAAGAAGTAATTATAACAAACAATCATCATACATAACTTGCATGGTTATACATAACAAAAGATATGGACTTATTTTGTCACATTGACAAATCAAGCTTAACCATGTGTTTTCTGTTTCAAAGAGGATACCTTCGCTCTCGAACAGAACCTTCCAAACATGGTGTCGAACTTAAATCCATTCTAGGCTGATCCTCCAAGGGATGCCCTTGATTTACATGTGAACTGGCTACAACTTCAGACTGTTTTTCTGCCTGACTCGGACAGTCTTAAATTCTGACTTTCTCTTGGACTTGTTTACAGTACATTTGATGTAGGATATGCTATTGGTACTATACTTGTATCAAAACTATCGGATGAGTCAGAAATAATCGAATCATTCCAACCCTCAACTCCTTCCATGTCTGTAGGTAAAGTATGATCAATGTGAACAAACCTAAACTGTCCATGATCAAACATCTTGACCAAATATGTGTGAGGATCACATATCTTCACCACTCTTCCTGGTAACCACTTTAAACATTTATGGTGATGGTTCTTCACTCTCACCTTCTGATTTAATTTCACACTTCTCTCTTTTACTTTACCTCTATCATGATTCTCTTTCTGTCTTAATTATTTCTCTTCTACGGACTGTGCCAAGTTTGGTTTTAACAACGAGAATCTGGTTCGTGATTGTCGTTTGAGAAACAACTCTGTTGGTGTTCTACCAGTAGCTGTATGAGGAGTATTACGATAGGTAATTAAAATATTAGCCAAGTTGTGGCCCAATGACAACTGTCGTTTCTTTGGATTGGGACCCAACATTTGTTTGATGAGGACATGTTTTACAATTTGTACTGTGCGCTCTGTTGCACCATTTGAAGGAGTGTGGTATGGTGGATCCTTCGTATGTTTCATACCAATTTTGCTTGTGAACTGTGCAAATTCTTCTCAACAAAATTGTAGTCCATTATCAGAAACATAGAAACATAGAAACATAGAAAATAGGTGAAGGAGTAGGCCATTCAGCCCTTCTAGCCTGCACCGCCATTCAATGAGTTCATGGCTGAACATGCAACTTCAGTACCCCTTTCCTGCTTTCTCGCCATACCCCTTGATCCCCAAATTTCTTCTGGGACACCAAATGAGGAAAACAATTTTCGCGAAATGACTAATGTTTTAATTGTTGTTATTTTCCGCATTAGAATCATCTTGACCCACTTCGAATGGCTATCAATAACAATGAATAATTGTTCTTCCAGCTCAGCAAAATCAATATGTAACCTTTGCCACACACTGGGAGGCCATTTCCATGGCTGTAATGGTACTGATGGATGTTTCTTGCTTACCGATTGACATGTCGTACATTGATTGACGATGCTTCTATGGGCTAGAACCTCCACTTTTTTTGCATGCTTAATGCCCACTTAATGCCCAGTTTACCACTGAAATGACATATAAAGACCAGCTTTTGCCCATTTAGCCACAAAATGGAAACTGACGCCCATTTTTAGGAAACTTATTGCCGAGCGTTACTTTCCCCATGTGCTTAATGCCGGGGAAAAATATTACTGTCCGCCCACTTTTTTGGGGCGAAATCTTCAGAATGGGCGAAATCAACGGCCATAATATCGCCCATTGTTAATTTCCGCACTGATTTAACACCGAAATTCAATAATACTGCGCACCCACTTTTTTTTGACATAAAGAGCATATTTACCGAAATTAGCGGCCATGAGATCGCCTAGTATCAATTTCTCCACCTCGCACACATATCGCCCACAATATCGCTCGCCCAAAAAAACGCCCACAAAAAGTAGAACTGTTCTGAATGAACACCAGCGGTGTGGTTGGCATTTTTAAAATCCTACTCTTACGTGAAGAGCTGATATCTGAACGATTTGCCTGAAAGAGCATTGATGTGAGTGACAATGCTGACACATTGCTGTGTGTGTGCAGCTCAGACCATCAATGGTGCCCATCACCTTGGTGCCAGTTAAAGTTTACGATGATTGATGTTAAGTTGTATTTAACCCTTTCATGTTAAGGAATCGCCAATGTGCAACGGTGCAGCTATCTGAGACAATGCGCAACAAGGTTATTTATGTTCAATAACAAAAATTTAATACCAACAATGATCTGAAATCATAAGTATCAGAGCCAATAACACCCAACCCCCGCCCACACCCCACTTTTTCCGACATTAACATAAATCACATGTTCAACATGTCCAGCAACACAGAATACAAAGGCAAAGCAGGAGCGTGGTTCCCAGCCCCCATACATTGCAACAAATTGCATACACCCAGATGGAGATATAACACAGCCATCACCTGCGGACATGCACCTCACTTTCCTTCCCCCTCCCCTTCTTCTCGCCACCTCTATCCCTTCCCCTCCTCATTCCACAACGCCTGGCCGAGGAGCTCCTCAGGTGGTGCCTCATTGGGGGGGATGAAAGCAGATGCGGTCGTTGCACAGGTACGGGAGCGGGGGGTGCCATGGGGGCAACATTCTCTGATGCAGAAGCAAGATCTTGCTCCTTGCTCTTATCTGTCATTTGCAGGAACCTGGGGGTGGAGTGCCACGCTCGGGGACCACTGGGAGGCCTGTGGCAGCAATGTTCCTGGCTATCGCATCCAGGGCCTCCGCCATCCACGGAATATACTCAATCCTGGTGGCCAGCTGTTGGGATATGCCCCCCAATGCTTCGATGAGCTGGTCACCAATGTCTACAGTCCTCCTGGACAACTGTACTGTCTCTTCACTGTAATGTGGCACTCGTGGAACAGACCTGCCGTGTCCACGTGGTCTCCGCAGGGTCGGCGCCATCCTGGAGACAAATGGGATACCCTGTGGCGAGGTGCTTGGGGCCGGTACCTCCAGAGTGGAGGCGGAAATGACCGGAGGACCACTAGGTGGCCTTGGGGTGGAATGGCTTCTGGAGCAGGGCGATGCTGGTTCCTCAAAGTGCTCGCACTCATCCATGGAGAACAGACCCAGCGGGTTGACAGGTGAGAATCGGAGCTCCTCAGTACCAGATGTAGGATTGTTCGGCGAGTCTGGCCCCACACCCCCAACTTCTGGCCTCTGTGGTCTTGCCTTGGGTCATGCTGCTGGCTGAGCTGAAAAACACAAATAAGATTATTCAAGGAGAAGGGGTGCTAGGGTCACAAGGTGAGTCCAGCGCTACACACAGCATATGCACGACAAAAGTACCACCACTCTCAAAATCATCACAGACATCACATTTCATGACCATCGACATATTTGCATTACAATGATTTTCATTAGGCCAGCATTATTTCTAGGACAATTTTAGAAATCATCTATCATATATGACTGTTCGGATATAAGTGAGTGTGACATATATTGATTTACATCACGCAATGGCGTAAGCTTTACTCACGTGGCATCACTTCAGGGTCTGCAGATGCGTCCGTGGCTGTCCGGGTGTGCTTCCCCACGAGTGTGAGCACTTGCTCCTCCACCTCTGTGATATCGGTGAGGACTGGTGGCCCCCCACCCGTTCACCTCTGCATGGACCTCATCGTCGATAGCTTCTTCTGTAAAAGGTGACAGGACGACATGGCATGAGATCATTGCATGATATCATTGCTCGGTACTGTCACAGACGCTGATACAATACATAAACGACAGATGTAATCATGATTATTAGGAAAATTATCATTCTTTACCTAAAGACGTGCACCGTGACCGCAGGCTTTGAGTAAAACATTCCCGGTAAAAGTGAAAGACCTCGCATCTGATGATAATCACTCATGACTGTTACAAATAAAATTATATAAACACATAAGTACATGTAAATCAATGTAATACATACTCTTGCGGATCCCACAAGGTCGTTCCATCATTTGCGGCATTGGTTGCCCTCACGCAGCTCGTTGGTCGCTGATGAGACCACCTCTGCTATTTCGGTCCATATCTTCTGGTATGCCTTTGACGTGGGCTTCCAACGCCCTCCCTATGTCAAATCACCCCAGCGTGAGTCGACCTGCTGCAGGAGGGAGGCATTTGCCTCGTCCGAGAACCTCCTGGCTCTTTTTCGCCCTCCAATGTGCTCCTCTTCCGCCTCACTGCTCTCTCCAGCGTCAATCTCCACAGCGTGCTGTGATGCCTCCTCCTCTCTCTCTATTATAGACCAAATTCAGTCAAATATGTGGTTGGGAACAGCTACTTTGTGTTTGCCTACTCCCAAAGCAGCTACACCACACCCAGCCACGCCTTCAGTCCCTCTGAGCTCCCTCTCTCTCTGTCTCCTCTTCTGCGCATGTTATGATTGTTATGTATGTAAACTTGTATATACCTTGTACAGCCACCTAAGGGCTCATCCCCTGGAGTCCCAAGGGATCCGACAATCCCTTGGGAGCACAAGTACTTAAGAAGGCCTCACAGGCTGGAAAGGCACTCTGGAGACCTGCAAGAAAAGATTACGGTCACAATTTACATTGAGCTTACAGTATCCAGTCAGACTCTTCATTCATATATAACAACTAGCGACGAGATACAGATAATGAACCCAATGATGCAGAGTGGGCATCCTGGAGAAGGTCTCAGAGGGAGATGATTGGGAAACCTTCATGGAGCAATTCGACCAATACTTCGTGGCCAACGAGCTGGAAGGTGAAATGAATGCTGCCAAAAGAAGGGCGCTTCACCTCACCGTCTGCCGGGCACCAACTAATGGCCTCATGAAAAATCTGCTTACTCCAGCGAAACCCACAGAGAAACATAGAAACATAGAAACGTAGAAAATAGGTGCAGGAGTAGGCCCTTCAAGCCTGCACCATCATTCAATATGATCATGGCTGATCACGCACCTCAGTACCTCTTTCCTGCTTTCTCTCCATACCCCTTGATCCCTTTAGCTGTAAGGGCCATATCTAACTCCCTCTTGAATATATCCAATGAACAGGCATCAACAACTCTCTACGGTAAGGAATTCCACAGGTTAACAACTCTCTGAGTGAAGAGGTTTCTCCTCATCTCAGTCCTAAATGGCTTACCCCTTATCCGAAGACTATATCCCCTGGTTCTGGACTTCCCCAACATCGGGAACATTCTCCCTGCATCTTCCTACATCCCGCAGAGAAATCATACGATGATTTGTGCACACTGGTCCGGGAGCATCTGAACCCGAAGGAAAGCGTTCTGATGGTGAGGTACCAGTTCTACACCTACAAAAGGTCTGAAGGACAGGAAGTGGTGAAATATGTCGCCGAGCTAAGACGCCTTGCAGGACATTGCGAATTTGAAAGATATTTAGAGCACATGCTCAGAGACTTTTTCATACTTGGCATTGGCCATGAAGTGATACCGCGCAAACTTTTGACTGTTGAGACCCCAACCTTGAGTAAGGCCATAGCGATAGCCCAGATATTCATTGCCACCAATGACAATACCAAGAAAATCTCTCAGCACACGAGTGCTACTACAAGTACTGTGAACAATGTGATGTTGTTTTCAAATCGCAACGTACAGGGCAGGTCACACATGCCTGCAGCTGCACGTCTGCAGATGTCTCAGAGTCGACCATTAAAGGTGATGAATGCAAGGCCATTAACATCTTGTTGGCGCTGCGGGGTGATCATCGTTTCAAAGAAACATAGAAACATAGAAAATAGGTGCAGGAGTTGGCCATTCGGCACTTCGATCCTGCACCGCCATTCAATGAGTTCATGGCTGAACATGCAACTTCAGTACCCCCTTCCTGCTTTCTCGCCATACCCCTTGATCCCCCGAGTAGTAAGGACTACATCTAACTCCTTTGTGAATACATTTAGTGAATTGGCCTCAAAAACTTTCTGTGGTAGAGAATTCCACAGGTTCACCACTCTCTGGGTGAAGAAGTTTCTCCTCATCTCGGTCCTAAATGGCTTACCCCTTATCCTTCGACTGTGACCCCTGGTTCTGGACTTCCCCAACATTGGGAACACTCTTCCTGCATCTAATCTGTCTAAACCCATCAGAATTTTAAACGTTTCTATGAGGTCCCCTCTCATTCTTCTGAACTCCAGTGAATACAAGCCCAGTTGATCCAATCTTTCTTGATAGGTCAGTCCCACCATCCCGGGAATCAGTCTGGTGAATCTTCGCTGCACTCCCTCAATAGCAAGAATGTCCTTCCTCAAGTTAGGAGACCAAAATTGTACACAATACTCCAGGTGTGGCCTCACCAAGGCCCTGTACAACTGTAGCAACACCTCCCTGCCCCTGTACTCAAATCCCCTCGCTATGAAGGCCAACATGCCATTTGCTTTCTTAACCCCCTGCTGTACCTGCATGCCAACCTTCAATGACTGATGTACCATGACACCCAGGTCTCGTTGCACCTTCCCTTTTCCTAATCTGTCACCATTCAGATAATAGTCTTTCTCTCTGTTTTTACCAGGTCACTGTTACTTTAACCTCTCTGTGTGCAGCCTCATCTGTGTTAGGAACACAATACAAACTATCAAGCAGGGCTTGAAGAGGGTAACTGAAGGCTCACTGCAGACTCGTTTAGCTACCGCACAAGACCCCACTCACTCACTGGGATTCCATCCGCTGAACTGCTCACAAGAAAAGGGCACTTAAGACAAGGCTCTCGTTAGTTCACCCTGATCGACATGAACAGGTAGAGAGCAGGCGGCTTCAACAAAATAGATGTCATGATCGTGCAAATGTGTCACGCGAAATTGAAATCAATGATCCTGTATTTGTATTGAATTATGGACAAGGTCCCAAATGGCTTCCCGGCACTGTCGTGGTCAAATAGGGGAGCAGGGTGTTTCGGGTCAATCTTTCAAATGGACTCATTCACCGGAAACACTTGGACCAAATCAAACTCAGATTCACGGACTATCCTGAGCAACCCACCTTGGACCCTAACTTCTTCGACCCCCCAACAGACACACCAGTGGCAACCGACACCGCGGTTGGCCACGAAGCAGAACCCATCACCTGCAGCAGCCCAGCAGGACTCACCACACCAGGCAGCCCAGCAAGGTCAGCTGCACAGCAGCCCAGCGAGGGCCCAACAAATGCTTCACCAAAACCAGCATTTGCACCGAGACGATCAACTCGGGAAAGAAAGGCCCCAGATTGACTCACCTTGTAAATAGTTACACTGTTGACTTTGTGGGGGCGTGATGTTATGTATGTAAACTTGGTTATACCTTGTACAGCCACCAAAAGGCTCATCCCCTAGAGTCGCAAAGGATTCCACAATCCCTTGGGAGCACAACTAATTAAGGAGGCCTCACAGGTTGGCGAGGCACACTGAAACATGCAATAAAAGACTAAGGTCACACTTTACATTGAGCTCACAGTATCCAGTCAGACTCTTCATTCATATATTACAATGATGACCCTTGACCTCCTGAATCACGGGAATCGAGCATTGCCATGCCGTTGCTAAGGACGGTCACACTTTACGGCAGATGGTCAAAAAGATTTAACGCTACCTACCGCCCATTTTATATCACTCGCAGTAACGCCCATTTTCAAAAATAGAAACTAGGTGTTTTGAGAATGGGCGAGAGGCCGGCGGTCTGAAAACACTTTTTTAATGCCCACGCCGGAAATATCACCCATTTTTGGGCGATAACCACAAAAGTGGAGGTTCTAGAGCTATATCTTTATCTAGACCTGGCCACCAAACGTAACTGCATGCAAAACACTCAGTCAAGCATATTCCCAGGTGCTGGTCATGAAGATCTCCTAATAATTTGGACCTGAATTTATTTGGTATAACCACTCTTGCACCCTGCATGATACAATCTTTATCGACTGATAATTCATTCCTATGAATGAAGAATGGATGAATATCTTTCTCTGGTACCTGGTTTGGCCAGCCATTTGCAATGTAATCATGCACCTTTGACATAACTGGGTAACTTTTGGTTGCTCTACCAATCTCTTCAGCTGTGACTGGCAGTTCATCAATGTATGAAAAATACACTTCTTCCATATCGGGTGTAACTTGTGATGGGGAAGGCAATCTAGACATAACATCAGCATTACTGTGATCAGCTGATCATCTGTATTCAATATCATATGTATATGCTGAAAAATCAAAGCCCATCTCTGCATTCGGGCTGCAGCTAATGAAGCTAGGGATTTTGGATGGAGGATTGCTGTCAGGGGCTTATGATCCTTAACGATGGTAAACGTACGACCATACAAGTATTTGTGGAACTTCTTGTCCCCCAAAATTAATGCCAAAGCTTCCCTTTCGATTTGCACATAATTACACACACTGGCATTGAGAGTGCATGAAGTAAAAGCAATTGGTCTCTCCTCCCCACTATGTAGTACATGAGAGATCACTGCCCCAACTCCGTACTGAAAGGTATCACATGCTAGCTTGATCTCCTTAGATACTTCATAGTGAACTAACATGGTGCTCTCTACCAATTTGCTTTTACATTCCTTGAATGCTGTGTCGCATTCTTCTGACCACTTCCAATGGGCCTGTTTTTTCAATAGTTCATTTAGTGGCCAAATTTAGTCGGAACTTCCCATAATAGTTCAAATAACCCAAAAATGATTGAAGTTCAGTGACATTTTTGGGAGTGGGTGCATTTCTGATTGCATCCAGCTTTCCCTTGGTTGGATGTAAACCATCTTTGTCTACTCTGTGCCCTCAGTACTCCACTGAGTTTTGAAATAGCTCACACTTGTGAGCAGTCACTCGTACTCTGTGCTTCTCTAGCTATTTGAGGACTTCATTCAATATGTTATTATGAATTTGCCTGATTGGTGCTGAAATGGATATGTCATCTAAATAACATACTACTCCTTCAATACCTTGCAAAATCTGGTTCATCACAACTTGGAATATGGCGGGGGCGGAAGACACTCCAAATGGTTGCCTATTAAATTGATATAGTTCAAGATGAGTATTTATAGTCAAGCATGATTTGGAATCTTCATCTATTTCAAGTTGTAAGTAGGCATTCGTAAGGTGCAAATTTGAGAAGATCTGACCACCTGTCAGTGTTGGCAACAAATCTTCTACATTTGGCAAGGTATTGGGGAGATTACCCTTTAGAACCTGGTTTACGGTTACTTTATAATCACCGCACAACCTTACCGTACCATCGGACTTAGGTACAACAACAATAGGTGTAGCCCAATTACATAGATCTATCTTAGAGGTAATGTTTTCAGTCTCTAGTCTTTTGAGTTCTTGCTCAAACTTTCTCCTTGAGTACATATGGTACGGGACTTGGCTTGCAGTAAACTGGTCTAGCATCCTTCTGTATCCTGACACTCACCTTGAAGCCTTGGATCGGACTGCCTGTTTCAAAGAACACCTTCGGATAATTCTTGATGACACCAGCCTTTGATGCAAATCTCGTTTCAACATGAAAAATTTCACTCCAATCCAGCTTCAGTGATCCCAACTAATTTCTTCCTAATAAGGCAGACTTGTCTCCTGTCAATACTAAAAGAGGCAAGCTCTGAAATTGATTCTTGTATTTCACCGGTCGTGTGATACGACCTACCACGGGAATGTTTTCTCCCGAGTACCCTCGCAGCTCTATCTTGGATTTCTCCAATGGGAAATCATGCAATTTGTCGAGGTATAGCAATTCTGGTGCTACACTCACGGATGCACCAGTGTCAATTTCCATGGCTACCTTGGTTCCTGCAACATCTACGTGGATGATGATACTTTTTGAATCGCTGTTCGATACTCTCGTGCTCCTGATGATGTGTAGCTCTAAAACCTCCTCATCCTGTTGTTTTTCTTCCATGCCATGCTATGTAGTCTTTAGGGATTTCTACTTATCTCTTTGAAAGTTGTTTTACTCTTTGATTGGCATGCCTTCGCAAAATCCCAGTTTTCCTGCAGAAGAAACACTGTCTTCACATATGGACAACTTTGAGCAATGTGCTGTTCCAGGCACTGATAGCATAACTTCAATGCTCTGTTACCATTGCCAGTTGCTGAGACCTTGGGGCCCAACTGCCTTTTACTTTTAACCTGCAGGCGATTCACCTCAGTTGTCTGATGACTGGAAATTATATGAAATTCTCGGGAATATTGGTAGGCCATGTCTATTGACATAGCTGTCTGACAAGCGATATCAAAAGTCAAGTTAGGAGTTATCAATAACTTTCTTCTGATTGCAATGCTCAGTCCTGAAAGTTTCCGAAATTACAGTGAAATTACAGCTTTTTTAATGCTACAATCGATACTTTCATCGGTTAGCTGATCTCGTATTCCGAAACGATAACTTTCAGCAATTTCCAAGGGCTCAGGATTGTAGTGCTGTTCTAATCTACTTAAGTGATGTGTCGTTTGGTTTTACAGGCACAAGCAAATTTTTCAGGCTTTCATACACCTCGTGTCCTGCTTCAGTTAAGAAGATAACCCGTTTTCTTTCCAATACCACCCGTTTATGGTTTTCATCATCTGGAAATTCGATACTATTTGCATTCTCGCCGCTCCACATATGCTCTGAAACTTTCACGGTCGCATTGAAACTCTCCCAAGTGTCCTATTATTCCCATAGGCGGGGCCATCTGGACTCTGGCAGTTCAGCCAAGTGCGCTTGTAATTTACCTTGGATTTGTAGCAGTTAATCAAAACAGAGAAGCTCTCAAAATCTCTCTGTCAGTTGGCTGAATCATCCATCAACAAAAATTCCATCTAGGTTATCTGATGATCCCATTCTCAGTCACTAATGTTATGTTTTCGGTACAACCTCACACACACACAGACTGTAAGATGGCTGATAACTTCATGAATCTCACGTGACTTGTTCCCTCTTTAGTGTTGTAAACAGCAATGGCTGCAATGCCACAGTAGTCCACTGGGTGGAGCTATATATATTACAGAGAACGACTGGGGAGAATTACACCATATCCTTTGAAGGTCTGACAGCTACTCTCAATTGCATAGCCTTGGCGGAGGAGCAGCAAGAGGTGCAGCAAATGAGAGTACGGAGCCCAGAAGAGTCGAGAGCCCAGGGGCAGTATGGGCCAGCCCACACTGTGATATGTGGCACACTAGGTCCATGCACCAGGTCTCCAGTCGTCCTGGTTAACCCTTGACACTGGATAAAAGCTTAGCTCTGTCCAGCCCGTGTGGTGGCTGATGTGCAACGGTCACCACACATTAAAAAAAATCCATGCACAGGCATCTTCCACCCCTTCAATTGGAGTTCAGGACTGGAACATCGAGTCCTTCATTGAAACATCTGTGAACTCATGTGGAAGCAAGTCATCTTCGTTCGAGGGATCGCCTATGATGATGATGATGATGATGAGCCTTCACCAGTTTTTAGTGGGACCTTTCAGGACTAACAGCAGCAAATCAGATGCAGAGAAGTGCACAGCAATGTAAGTGAACAGTGGAGAATTGTGCTGTTGCTCAGTTCATTCATGATAACTTTATTTTCATAGCAAGCAAATGTTACAGAGTGACAGCTCGGGCTGTGTTCAGGATGTGGAGGCTCTGCTTGGTCAATGCTCTGTTTCGATACCTTTGCCACCCTGTGAAAGGCATTTCCGAGAATCTGATGTTGTCTAGGCACAGTGCTGTGATCCTTATTGGTGTGTTTTTGCTAATTTTGTTTACTGTTGCATGATAAAACAACATTAACATGAGCTATGCGATACTTCTACACAAGGAATACCATTCTATCGATGAGACGGAAGGCCTGCATAACATCCCGACTGTGGCACAGGAACTTTACAATAAGCAAGAGATTCAGACAAGGATTTGAAGCAAATATTTATATTGCTCTAGTCAAATTATGCAAAACTACCATCTGCTTTGTAAACCTTCTTCAGGATCCTCCCACTCAATCTCCATCTATGAATAGATGTACTCTTCTGGCTAGAATTGGAGACCAGACAGCTCCAATTAGGAACATCTAAACAGCTGGCAAAAGGTTCGATATATTGGATGATGTGATAACTGAATTAAAACGGCCAATTGTTCCTCTGGGCAGTTCTCACTGCATCCACTTTTGAGGGTTTAAACTAATTTGGCAGGGGGAGGGGAACTAAAAAGTAACAGCAGATAGGGGAGACAAGATGGAAAGACAATTAAGAGGGACAAACAGCGACAGAATAAAGAACAGTGGAGAAAGAGCAGGAATTACATGGAGGAAAAAGGCAAAGCAGACTAGCATCGTGTTGGAATGCATGTGTGTTAATGTGAGGAGTGTTACAAATAAGGTTGATAAGCCGCAGGCACAAGTTGCCACATGGAGTTAAGACATAGTGGCTATTACAGATACCTGGCTTAAACATGGGCAGGAAAGGAAACTAAACGTCCCTGGCTACAATGTGTTCAGGAGAGATAGGGAAGGTAAAAAGAAAGGAGGGTCTGCGGGAGGAGGGGGTGGTGTGTTCAGTATTGATCAAGGATAAACTTACAGTTCCATAGAGGGACAATATACTAGAGGCTGATGGGAAAACTATTCGAGAACATTGTCAAGGACAAAATTAATTATCACTTTTTTGTAGCTTGCGTAATTTTGATATTTATTTACTCATTTACAGGATATGAGTGTCGATGGCAAGGCCAGCATTTATTGCCCTTGCGAAGGTGGTGGCGAGCCGCCTTCTTGAACCGCCGCAGTCCTGCGGTGAAGTTAGTCTCACAGGGCTGACTTTGTCGTAGTGATTTGGAACAACTGAGTGGCTTGCTAGGCCATTTCTGAGGGCAGTTAAGAGTCAACTACATTGTTCTGGGTCTGGAGTCACATATAGACCAGATCATAGAAATATAGAAACATAGGCCCCAAGTTTCCACACGCGGCGAAAAAGGCACCCCTCAGAGCTGGGCGCCTGTTTTTCACGCCGAAAACGGCGCCAGAAAAAAAGTGCGGTATTCTCGAACTCCTTGGAGCTCGATGTCTGCTTGGCGCGGCGCACAGGGGGCGGAGCCTACCACTCGCGCCGATTTTGTAAGTAGGAGGGGGCGGGTACAATTGAAATGAGGCTTCTTGGTGCCGGCAATCCTGCGTGTGTGCGTTGGAGCGTTCGCGCACGCGCAGTCTGAAGTAAACATTGGCACTCGGCCATTTTTAAAAGTGCTGCAGAAAAAGTGAAGATTCTTGGACCCCTGCAAAGGCTTGTATTTTAATTTTCTTGATATTTCTGTGTGTGAGGGAGTGCTGATAGCAGCACTGCTGAATAAATCACCTGCTGAAATCAGTGAGTTCAGCTTTTCACTGCTAAACTTGCAGAACCGGTGCCTGCAAATTAAGGACTGTGTGTTTGGAGAAATAAGAGTGCCAATTCAACTTTGCAATGGATCAACGTCCACCAAGAACAAAGAATTTCCTGCATGAGGAAGTGGAGATATTAGTCAATGTAATTGAGCAGAGATGGCAGGAGCTAGATACCAGCAACAGAGGTCGCATAAAAGTGCCACCAAAAGAAATGAAGAAACGCTGGAACCAAGTTGCAGAAGATTACTGCGCAGTGGTGCATACCAGGAGATCTGGAAGTCATTGTAAAAAGAAATGGCACGACCTTGGTCAAGTAGTTAGTGTAAGTAATATTTCCCATTTTTAATTTAATCGTAATTGTAACCTGGCTATCTGTATGTCCCACCTTGCAGACTGACACACTCTGTAAAAAGTTATATTTTACTCTTTGCAGAAGAAATTGGCCCACAACAAAGGGGAGGCAACTCGGACAGGAGGAGGCATGCCCAATCTGTATCCACTGACACCCTTGGAACAAAGGGTAGCTGCTATGATGAGTCGGACATGGAGTAAAGCAATCGGTACAGCACAAGCTGGGCCCGCACGCTGGGTCCTGAAAATGCATCATGGCCCTTTAAATCAACCTGCTGCCTGGCCTGCTATGTGTGAGAGTACTCATGCCACCCACCCGGCCCCCTCCCTTGCTGTTAAGCATTTGACTGTTCTGATGTATTTTGCAGAACATGATGATGATGATGATGATGATGATGATGATGATGATGACGATGACGATGCTGCTGCTGCCAACCCTGAGGATCCTGAGGGTACAGAACAAGAACCAGTACAACCAGCTGCGGACGATCCAGACTGGATGATGGCAGCGATGACTGAAATCTCTGCAGGGGAGAGCTTCCAATTTAATGTTTATGAGCCCCCATCAAGGGGCATCAGAATTTCAACCCCTAGCATAGGTCTTGGTCCCACCTTCCATGGTTTTGCTTCCAATGTTGCGGGTCCCAGTGGTGCTGCTGGTATAATGCAGCATTCTACAGTCAGTGCACTACCGTCCCAGCCTGCGCCTCCCTCTCGCATAGGTTCTGGTTCCACCTACTATGGTTTTGATTCCGACACTTCGGGTCCCAGTGTTGCTGCTGATATCATGGAGCAGTTTACACCCATTCGTCCAACATCCCAGCCCACGGCTCGCACTCGAGTGCTGTCGTCTGGAACACCGAGCGTCCTACCGTTCCAGCCTGAGCCTCTCCCTCTAGTTCTGCTGTCTGCAACACAGAGCATCCCACCATTCCAGCCCGAGCCTCTCCCTCAGTTCAGCCGTCTGGAACACAGAGCGTCCCACAGTCCCAGCCTGCGCCTCCCTGTGCAGTGGTGCCGCTTGCAACACCGAGCATCCCAGTGTAGTGGTGCCACGAGGCAGACCCAGGCAGAGAAGGAGATTGGAGACACGCTCTCCTGAGATGCAGCGTGCAACAGATGCGGCTCAGGTTGTGGCATTGGCTATGGAGACCAATGAGCTTACCCGATCACTCGTCGGTGGCGTCAATGCAGTGGGTGAAGAGTTGACGGTCCTGATGGGAGAAATAGTAGTAATGACACGGGAACTTCGGGAGAGAATGTCCGAGGGAGCGCAATCGACGGCTCAGGCCGTCAGGGAGGGCATGCAAGTGTCGGCACATGCCGTCACGGAGGGCCTGGTTGAGGTAGCTGCTGCAATAAGGGCACACATCAAATGACACCCCCATGAGGAAGTGAACATTCACTGAGATATGGATGAGACATGGTTGCAGCCTTTCTTTGCTGCTTTTGTTCTTGTTCTTGATGTAGCTGTAGTAGCGTTTTTCAAATTGAAATTGTTTGTAAGTTTTGTAACTTTACAACTTATAAGGGATCTTATGGTTTTTAAGTGATCTTATAGTGTAAATGCTCTCACATTTTTTTGTATCTTATTTAATTTTGCACCTAAAAAGTGATCCTGAAGTTTAAGTGTTCTTCAGAGTGTAAGATTTTTCACAATGAAACTGTTTTGTAAGTTTTGTAACTTGACAACATATAAGTGATCTCAGGGTTTTCATGTGATCTTATAGTGTAAATGCTCTCACATTCTATAAATTATTTAATTTTGCATCTAAAAAGTGATCTTGAAGTGTAAGTGATCTTAGAGTGTAAAATATTTCACATAGAAAGTGTTTTGTAACTTTTGTAACTTTACAAGTTTATAAGTGATCTTAAAGTTTTTAAGTGATCTTCAAGAGTCATATTAAAAAGTATAGTTTGATACAACAAATATTTTATTAGTGACGTTAACTTTTCAATAAAATATTTTTTCATTAAAACTGTTTCATGTTCCATTAACACAATACAACGCAGGAACAACTGCAAAGAATAAACATGTCCATGTGCAAAAGTGGTCGCAGAGCCCTCAGGCATCAGTAGTTGAAGCGTTCACGAATGAGCTGCAAACACAAGTCTCGAGCAATCGTTAAAGGGGCACGATGGACGGCACTCCTCCGGCATCAGGCACTTGCATGCTTTCCTGATTGTCGTTATCATCCACATCCTGGTCTTCCGTAATACTATCATCATGCACTGGACCCTCACGTCGGTCTTCGGGTTCCACTACCAGCTCCTGCTGCCTCATGATGGCTAAGTTATGAAGAATGCAGCACACAACAGTGAAGTGACCGACAATCTGCAACTGTCCTCCGGAATGGTCCAGGCATCGGAATCGCTGTTTCAATATGCCAATGGTCCTCTCAATGATGCTGCGCGTCGCAATGTGCGCCATGTTGTATTGACGGTCAGCTTCTGTCCGTGTCACGCGTAGGGGCGTCATGAGCCAGGTGGTCAGGCCGTACCCTTTGTCTCCCAGTAGCCAGCTCTGCCCTTCTGGCTGCTGCTCAAACATGTCAGATAGAACGCTGTCGCGCAGGATGAACACATCGTGGGTGCTGCCAGGGTATCTCGCATCGACTGACATGATGCGCTGCTTGTCGTCACACACGAGCTGCACATTGATAGAGTGGAAACCTTTCCTATTTCGGTACTGCTCAAATTCCTCCATGGGTGCTCGCAAGGCTATGTGGGTACAATCAATGCAGCCCTGTACCTTTGGGAAGCTGGCAATCCTGAAGAAGCCCACAGCCCTCTCATGGATCGCTTGTGCGGTCATTGGGAAATTGATGAAGTCATTCCTTCGCGCATAAAGTGCAGCCGTGACCTGGTAAACGCAGGCATGTATTGCACGTTGAGAGATGGCACACACATCTCCAGTTGCAGCCTGAAACGATCCCGAGGCATAGAAAGAAAGTGCAGCTGTTACCTTCACTTCAACAGACAAGGCAGTTATCCTTCTGCTTCTGGGCTGCAAATCTGCTCTCACCATATCACAGATCTCAGTGACAACTTCTCTGCGAAAACGCAGCCTTTTCACACAATCAGCCTCGCTCATGTCCAGGTACGAGCACCTGGTTCGATATTGTCGACGTGGGTAAGGTCTCCTGCCCATCAACCTACGGGCTATGACGTTCCTGGTGCGGTGAGCTCTAATCAATTCTCTTCTATGCAGTGAATTGATGGCAAACCATTGCATAATATGTCATGTTGACAATGCAGCACCCATTCTGCAAATTTAAATATAAAACTGTCTATGTGGCTGCCTCTCCCTGTCCAAATGGCCTCAGTCCCCCTCACAGCTCGAAGGCTGCTGCTGTATCTTTGGCTGCCGGCCAGCCACTGATGCCACCCCTAAAGCGTGGCCGAATGGCCTCAAGTCCGTCCGGGTGCTGCATCTTCGCGGGGAATGAAGGCCTGCCTCAAGCACCGCAGCTCAGCTCAAAGGCTGCTTGCTGCCTGCCGCTGCCGTCGAGACACTGACGCCACACCGCTGCCTGAAAGGCCTGCCTGAAGCACTTTCACACAGGTAGGAACATGGTTTATTTAATCTTTTCTTTGCTTATATATTTTTATTCAGGTTGGATTTATTTGTATAATATTTGTATAATTATAACTAAGGATTGATTGTAGAATTTAATGACTTCCCTTCCCCCCCCCCATCCCCCCACCTCATTCCCGATGCCTAATTTGTAACCTGCGCCTGATTTTTAAAGTGTAGACAAGGTTTTTTCAAGCGTACAAAAATCTTCACTTACTCCATTCTAAGTTAGTTTGGAGTACGTTTTCACTGTGGAAACTTTGAAATCAGGCGTCAGTGGCCGGACATGCCCACTTTTGAAAAAGAAATTCTGTTCCAAAGTGAAACTGTTCTACCTAACGAGAACTGCAGAAAACTAAATGTGGAGAATTCCGATTTCTAAGATTCTCCGTTCTACACCAGTTGCTCCTAAAAATCAGGAGCAAATCATGTGGAAACTTGGAGCCATAGAAAGTAGGTGCAGGAGTAGCCCATTCGGCCCTTCAAGCCTGCACCATCATTCAATATGATTATGGCTGATCATGCAACTTCAGTACTCCATTCCTGCTTTCTCTCTATATCCCTTGACCCCTTTAGCCGTAAGGGCCACATCTAACTCCCTTTTGAATATATCTAACGAACTGGCCTCAACAACTTTCTGTGGTAGTAAGTTCCATAGGTTCACAATTCTCTGAGTGAAGAAGTTTCTCCTCATCTCATTCTCTGAGTGAAGAAGTTTCTCCTCATCTCGGTCCTAAATGGCTTACCCCTTATCCTTAGACTGTGACCCCTGGTTCTGGACTTCCCCAACATCGGGAACATTCTTCCTGCATCTAACCTGTCTAATCCCGTCAGAATATTATATGTTTCTATGAGATCCCCTCTCATTCTTCTAAATTTCAGTGAATATAAGCCTTGTCGATCCAATCTTTCTTCATATGTCAGTCCTACCATCCTGGGAATCAGTCTGGTGAACCTTTGCTGCACTCCCTCAATAGCAAGAATGTCCTTCCTCATATTAGAAGACCAAAACTGCACACAATACTCAAGGTGTGGTCTCATCAAGGCCCTGTACAACTACAGTAAGACCTCCCTGATCCTATACTCAAATCCCCTCGCTATGAAGGCCAGCATGCCATTTGCTTCTTTACTGCCTGCTGTACCTGTATGCCTACCTTCAATGACTGACGTACCATGACACCCAGGTCTCGTTGCACCTCCCCTTTCACTAATCTGTCACCATTCAGATAATAATCAGCCTTCCTGTTTTTGCCACCATTTATCCACATTATACTGCACCTGCCATGCATTTACCCATTCACCTAACCTGTCCAAGTGCCCCTGCAGCCTCCTAGCATCCTCCTCACAGCTTGCACTGACACCCAGCTTAGTGTCATCTGCAAACTTGGAGATATTACATTCAATTTCTTCGTCTAAATCATTAATATATATTGTAAATAGCTGGGGTCCCAGCACTGAACCCAACGGCACCCCACTAGTCACTGCCTGCCATTCTGAAAAGGACCCATTTATTCCAACTCTTTGCTTCCTGTCTGCCAACCAGTTCTCTATCTACATCAATACATTACCCCCAATACCATGTGCTTTAATTTTGCACATTAATCTCTTGTGTGCGACCTTGTCAAAAGCCTTTTGAAAGTCCAAATACACAACATCCACTGATTCTCCTTTATCCACTCTACTAGTTACATCCTCAAAAAATTCTAGAAGATTTGTCAAGCATGATTTCCCTTTCATAAATACATGCTGACTTGGACCGATCCTGTCACTGCTTTCCAAATGCGCTGCTATTACATCTTTAATAATTGATTCCAACATTTTCCCCACTACCGATGTCTGGCTAGCCAGTCTATAATTCCATGTTTTCTCTCTCCCTCCTTTTTTAAAAAGTGGGGTTACATTCGCTACCCTCCAATCTATAGGAACGGAACCAGAGTCTATAGAATGTTGCAAAATGACTATCAATGCATCCATTATTTCTAGGGCCACTTCCTTAAGTACTCTGGGATGCAAACTATCAGGCCCTGGGGATTTATCGGCCTTCAGTCCCTTCAATTTCCCCATTTCCTGACCAGTAAGGATTTCCCTCAGTTCCCCCTTCTCGCTAGACCCTCGGTCCCCTAGTATTTTTGGGAGGTTATTCTTGTCTTCCTTAGTGAAGACTGTAAAGTCCTGTCCCCTCAGTACAGATTCACACGAGGCATGTAGTGAAGTCAAGGTCATTCTAGACCTGCACCTTTATTTCACAGCTCTGGAATGCTGCACTTGCATGAGACCTGTCCTTATATACCTGTCTCTTGCAAGTGCACCCCTGGTGGTAAGGTATGCTGGTGGTTACAGGTCATATCTTATTACAATCATGTATAGCATGTTAGGATACAGTTATATATAATACATGACAAAGACAGAACCAAAGTTTTGTTCAATTGGTCAGCCATTTCCTTGTTCCCCATTGTGAATTCACCTGATTCTGACTGCAAGGGACCTACATTAGTCTTTACTAATCTTTTTCTCTTCACATATCTATAGAAGCTTTTGCAGTCAGTTTTTATGTTCCCTGCAAGCTTACTCTCATACTCCATTTCCCCCCTCCTAATTAAAGTCTTAGTCCGCCTTTGCTGAATTCTAAATTTTTTCCAATACTCAGGTTTGCTGCTTTTTCTGTCCAATTTATATGCCTCTTCCTTGGATTTAACACTTTCCCGAATTTCCCTTGTTAGCCATGGTTGAGCCACCTTCCATTTTTTATTCTTACGCTACGCAGGGATGTACAATTGTTGTCGTTCATCCATGTGATATTTAAATGTCTGCCATTGTCTATCCACCGGCAACCCTTTAAGTATCATTTTCCAGTCTATCCTAGCCAATTCATGTCTCATACCGTCGAAGTTTCCATTCTTTAAGTTCAGCACCCTAGTCTCTCAATTAACTGTGTCACTCTCCATCTTAATGAAGAATTCTACCATATTATGGTCACTTTTCCCCTTGGGGCCCCGCATGACCAGATTGCTAATTAATCCTCTCTCATACACAAGACCCAGTCTAGGATAGCCTGTTCTCTAGTTGGTTCCTCGACATATTGGTCTAGAAAACCATCCCTTATACACTCCAGTAAATCCTCTTCCATAGTATTGCTACCAGTTTGGTTAGCCCAATCAATATGCAGATTAAAGTAATCCATGATAACTGCTCGACCCTTACTGCACGTGTCTCTAATTTCCTGTTTGATGCTATCCCCAACCTCCCTACTACTGTTTTATGGTCTGGGCAGGTAAGGACGGCAGGTTTCCTTCCATAAAGGACATTAGTTTTTATGGTTTTTTATGATAATCCGGCAGTTTCATGGTCACCATTATTGGCATTAGCTTTTTAATTCCAGTTTTCTCTTAATTAACTGAATTTAAATCCCCCATGTCTCCGGATTATTACTTCAGGTCTCTGGATTGCTAGTCCTGTAACATAGGATAGTTGCAAGGTCAAAGATTGATCCTATCATCTGAGCTTATCCAAACTGTTAATTATAAGGTTAGATCTCTTTCCCTATATTAGTGTATTGGTACGTACGAACTCATCAGATGCTGACACCACTGCACCATTAAGGATCAGATAGAACCAACCCCCTCCATTGACCAGTGAGACTGTCAATATTACCTGAGAAAGTCTAATGCCGCAAAATTCGGCTCCATAGCGATCGATGTTTGGGTGCTATGGATGCCGTTTTGCTCGTGCTGATGCAGGGAGCATGCGCCGGATGTATGCGGAATATACAGATCGTTATGTTAATCAGCGTGCAAAGCTAATTTGATACCAGTGCTGCCATTTTGGAGCTCAACGCTCCAGCTAACACCTTCTCTTAAGCTTGCACAGCTGAAGACATGTTCAGCAGTGTGAGGACCTCCCGCTCCTCAGTCCCCGCCACCAGCTCTATTTAAAGGGATCATCAACTATTTGCAGGTAAGTTGCTGTTTGAATTTTACTGGCTGTTGCTGAGTTTGCAGAAATATTTGGTGGTTTGCACACATATTTAAATTTGATAAAGTCTACAGAGAGTGGTGTGGCATGTGCTGAAAGTCTTTGTCCTAGCTTCAAGAATTCTGCACATGCCACTTGCTAAAATACATGGATGCACTAATAGGTATTCCCTCTGGCCTACAGCAAGACAGGGAGAATGAGCAGAGACAAAAATGAGCAGGACAAGCTGCTGGAAATGGGAGGAGGAGGAGAAGGTCTCTCAGCAGGAGGCCTTATCCACCCAGGGTGTTCAGGGGGCAATACCCCTGCCTGAACCTCAGCGAGGAACTGCGTGTCAGATGTCTGCATTTCACCAAGGACATCCTAACTGAAATCTGCCACCTGCTGCAGCTACAACTGCAACCTTAGAGCAGGGCAAGGATCGCGTTATCAGTGACTGTGAAGGTAAGCGTGGCCATGAACTTTTATGCGTCGGACTCCTTCCAGATTAGAGCAGGATATTTGCAACATCGCCCAGTTTGCTGTGCACTGTTGTATAAGGGAGGTAACTAAGGATCAGTAATGCCTGTCCTAGTGCTCCTACGTAGTGCTACTTCATTGGCTGCAGCATGGCTGGTGGAAGGTTGCTGACTTTCAGTGGAGGAGACGGCAGATGATATTGGAGGATGACCCTGAGAAGCTCTGGGCCGAGAAGGCCATCAGACGGCACCATCTCGTCATGGGCGGCAACAGTCTGGGCTGGCGTTTTTACAGGCAACAGCAAAGGCACTGGCAAGTGGCAGTGGTGGGTGGGACGAATACTGTCATCCTGAGAGAGGACAGCAGGTTCGTGCTCCAGGGAGCCACTGTCACTCCTCTGGGACACTGCCTCAGCAATCCTAGTAATCTGTTGGAGGACAGAGACTGCTGTGACACCCTGCAAGCCCCTTTAAATACAGGTAAGCGCAGCCACAATGGCAGCAGTCTGAGTATAGATGGCAGCAACCTGAGCTTGCATGACAGAAGTCTGCGTTTCCACTGTAGCTCCCAGACATTGGGTGGCTGCTGATTGTGCTGCAATGGAAGTTGAGACATCGGCCATCAGATGCTGCACCCTGGTTGGGTCAACACATGTGCTATTGGAGTTGGCCACCGCTTCCATACTGGAAAGCATCATCTCTGCGCAAAGCCCTGTGCCAAATTGGTGCCCAACTCCTCCATGCTCCTTGATATTGCATGCAGGCTTTCTGGTAGGTTTCCCAATGCCCCAAGCATTTCATTGTCCATGTCTATCCGCCTGCCTCATTGAAACATTCATCTGGGTCCTGTGCAGCAGAGCTCGTGTGCGATTTCCTCCGGGAGCTGGCACCTGTGCTAACAAGGTCTGCTCTGGCTGCATGCCACTCGTGCCCGGTGTCTCACAGCATGCAGATCCTGTGTCTAAGCTATCCACTAAAGTACATGGCGTGTCAGTATGTGAACTGGTGGCTGCGAGTGTAAAATCGAATAACAGTACTGTGCCTTTATTATCACTGCCTTCCTCCTCTTAAGTTCTTACTCTTCCACCACAGCCTGGCCAGGTTGTAGTTCTTGCATTTCTGAAAGGAGAAAGATTGTGAGGGCGGGGGTGGGGGGAATGCAAGAGATGCATGCTTACACCATCTGCAGCTTCTAAATCAGAAGATATGTGGGATAAAGGGGAAGTAGCATGCATGAAGGAGGATTAGGTTTGAGGATACCGTCATCTTTGATTGTTTCGGCCCCGCTGCTGGTCACGGGCTCTGCGGTAGCCGCTCCAATGATGGTAACCAGTGTCTTCTCCTTCAGGGTAAGGTCGTGCCTGTCCCCCTCCAGTTAACTCCTGCTACAATCAGTTATGTGCCTGCTTGCTCTCCAAGAGATAGAGTTATGTGTCAGTGAATGTGATGCAATGTGTTTGGGTGATGTGCCTGTCATGGTTGAATATCTGACAGTGTGTACAAGCGGTGAGATGTGGGTGTGAGTTTGCAGCAGTGGTAAGTGTGTGATGATGAGGTGAAGCTTGAATGTGAGGTATGAGTCCAGTTTATTAGAGATTGTTGGTAGGTGAATGATGGAGAAGTGTAGTACATTGGGCAGTGTGGGGCTAGTGGTGCAGTTGGTGAGAAATGGCATTTGAAGATGAATTCACCGAACTTGACCACTCATTGAGGTCATTGAACTTTTTGCGGCACTGCATCCAGGTCCTCAGGGCTTGACTTTTGGCATTGACTGCCACAGCTACCTGCTCCCACTGCCTTTGCAGAGTTTGTCTGCAGGCCTCCTGGCCCCCTGTGGATAGAGGGCTTCTCTCCTCTTCTCCACCTCTTCCACCAAGGCCTCCAGTGCAGTGTCTGAGAACCTTGGAGTCTGAAATCACTGGGGGAGAGATCACACAGGGACAGTTCATATGGGGGTGTCTGAAATCACGGGGGGAGAGATCACACAGGGACAGTTCACATGGGGGTGTCTGAAATCACGGGGGGAGAGATCACACAGGGACAGTTCACATGGGGGTGTCTGAAATCACGGGGGGAGACATCACACAGGGACAGTTCACATGGGGGTGTCTGAAATCACGGGGGGGAGAGATCACACAGGGACAGTTCATATGGGGGTGTCTGAAATCACGGGGGGAGAGATCACACAGGGACAGTTCACATGGGGGTGTCTGAAATCACGGGGGGAGACATCACACAGGGACAGTTCACATGGGGGTGTCTGAAATCACGGGGGGAGACATCACACAGGGACAGTTCACATGGGGGTGTCTGAAATCACGGGGGGAGAGATCACACAGGGACAGTTCATATGGGGGTGTCTGAAATCACGGGGGGAGACATCACACAGGGACAGTTCCCATGGGGTGTCTGAAATCACGGGGGGAGAGATCACACAGGGACAGTTCACATATGGGTATCTGAAGATCATGGGGGGAAAGATCACAGAGGGGCTCTGAAGAGCGCAGGGGGCGGGATTATAGGACGGGCTCAGCCGATAGTGGGGAAGGAGAGATTGTGGAAGGTTTGTTTGAGGAGACGGGGGGAGCATTGCTTCAGCCCATAAGCAGTGCTGGAAACGTACTTACCTGCTGGATCTGGCAGCTCTCGTCTCCCTTCAGCTGCCGACTTTCCCAAGCCCTGAGAAACCTAGCCCGCAGCCATTAAATTTAAATGACTCCCAAAATCTGAAGAGCGGAGCCTCAGTTAAAAAGTATAATTGCCGACCTGCCTGCCCAGAGCGGGTTACGAAGCTGACCCCAACCCCTCCATGGTTAAACTGGAGGTAGGCGGGTTTGTGAAGGGTTGGGGTCAAGTTTCACATTTTTACCAATGTAACCGCCCCCTCATCGTGGTGGGGAATTAAAATGACCTCCTTTGTCTTTGTATTTATTACCTGTCAAAATGATCCGAATTTGTATATTTTAAGAATTCTTTAGACAAAAAAATGCTCTAATTCTGCTCAGTTCACAGCTGGTGTTAGCATTGGTGTCACTACATTCGTTTAGTTTATTCCCATTGACCCAGGTGATTTAAATGTTCAAAGGTTGTAGTAATAGTAGCGGTAGCAATTACAATGACCCTTAAGGTAAAAATCATCTTAAGGCACTTCACAGGATAAACATGTGGCAAACAGACACTGAGGCATTAAAGATTAAGAGAGATTGAGGAGTCATCAAACATTCCATCAAAGATGAATTTTGAGGAAAAAGAGAGATAGGGAAATCCAGAGATAATGACCCAGAAGGCTGAGGTTCCGCAACCAATAGTGGAGCAGTAGAAGGGAGCATTGCACAAGAGGCTGGAATCAGGGAAGTGGTTGGGGGGAGGTATAGCGCCCTGAAGGGCATACAGAAATAGGATGCGTTGAGGCCAAGGAGGAATTTAAAGGTGAAGATGGGCATTATTAAATTTGAAAGATTGGGGATAGGGAGCCTGTGTAGGCCACTGAGAACAGAAATGATGGACAAGTAGGACTTAGTACAGGATAGAATACATTTCGCAGAGTTTTAAACACATTGGAGTTTTTGGAGGGCGAGAGGCCAGCAAAGAGAGCATCGGAGGTTTTGAGTTTGGAGGTGACAAAGGCATGGATGATAGTTTTAGCAGTGGAGATGCTGAGTTGGGGCAGAGCCAGGCAATGTTAAAAGAAATGGAAGTCTAATGTGTGTGTGATGGAGAGAATATGAGGTCTGAAGCTCAGCTCAAGGTTGAACAGGTCTTTAAGATTGTCAACAGTCCAGTTCAACTTGAGAAAGTGGCTGGGGAGCAGGATGGAATCAGTGGCTGAAGACAGTGGGAGGAATTTTACTGTTAATAGTTCAGGAAATAATATGCTTCATTTATTCCTATTGCATTGTTAAAGTTCATTTCTTTGCATTAATCTGTCCATTGTTGGATCCAGTAGTTAATTTCCTTGGGAGTAAAAGGAAACCAATTTATTTGAAGAATTCAGGTTCAATATGTTCAACTGGCCAGGTGGGCAGAACAGTTGCAAATAGAATTCAATCTGGATAAGTGTGAAGTAATGCATTTGGGGAGGACTAACAAGGAACGGGAATACACATTAAATGGCAGCACACTGAGAAGTGTAGAGGAACAAAGTGATCTTGGAGTGCATGTCCACAAATCCCTGAAGGTAGCAGACCAGGTAGAAAAGGTGGTTAAGAAGGCGTATGGAATGCTTGCCTTTATTAGCTGAGGCAGAGAATACAAGAGCAGGTTATGCTTGAAATGTATAAAACACTGCTTAGGCCACAGCTGGAGTACTGCATGCAGTTCTGGTCGCCACATTACAGGAAAGGCTGAGGGGAGACCTCATTGAGGTGTATAACATTATGGGGGTCCTAGATATAGTGGATAGAAAGGACCTATTTCCCTTAGCAGAGGGGTCAACAACCAGGTGCATAAATTTAAAATAATTGGTCGAAGGTTTAGAGGGGATTTGAGTGGAAATTTCTTCACACAGAGTGCTGTGGGGGTCTGGAATCCACTGCCTGAAATGGTTGTAGAGGTGGTAGAAATGGTAGAGGTGGTAGAGGGTAGGCCGCCCTGACCTGCGAGAGGACACCACCGCAGGTCAGGAGGATAAAAGAGCATCCCACTGCAGCTTCCAGCACGAGCTGCTACAAATGTAAGACAGCTTCGAACTGGGCAACTGTGTGATGTCATCAAAATCCAGGTCGACGTTTGAAGCGTGGGCAGAAACAGTGGCGGAGCCATGGTACAGCGGAGGAGCGGCGAGAGATCGTGGCGGATGAACGGTAGAAGATCGTGGCCAAGGTGCGGCAAATGTTTTTGTGGCAGAGGAACGGTGCGAGATCGTGGCGGAGGTGCGCGAATGTTTATGGCGGCGGAGCAGTCACAGATCGTGGTGGAGGTGCGGCAAATGAGGGTACGGTGCCCAGAAGAGACGAGGGCCTAATGGCAACTTGGGCCAGCCCACACTGCAATATGTGTGCGCACTCGGTCTGTGCAGCAGAGCAGGTCTCCAGTCATCCTGGTTAACCCTGGCCACTGGATAAAGGCCTAGCTCTGTCAAGCCCATGTGGTGGCTGATGTGCAATGGTCACCACACATTAAAAAAATCCATGCATAGGCATCTTCAAGACTGGAATTTCAGGTCCTTCATTGAAACATCTGCGAACCCATGTGGAAGCAAGTCATTCTCGTTCGAGGGACTGCCTATGATGATGGTAGAGGCAGAAACCCTCACCACATTTAAAAAGTACTTGGATGTGCACTTGAAGTGCTGTAACCTGCAGGGTTACAGACCTAGAGCTGGAAAGTGGGATTAGTCTGGATAGCCTTTTGTTAGCCAAAACGGACATGATGGGCCGAAATGGCCTCCTTCCGTGCTGTAAACTTCTACGATTCCATAATTCTATGAAAGCTTTGAGTGCTAACGAACTATTATGATTGATATTTATGAGTGACACAGATTGCAAACCCACGGAGCTGTGATTTTTAGGTGTGACATACATCAAACTAGGTTATATTTTTAACTAGAATTGATGATTATCAGTCAGAATGAATGCTACTTTTTGAGCCTCTATGTAGCTGCATCTTCTGGACTGGTAGAAGTTTTTGCATTTATTTAGTTGGGCAGACTCATCACCTGCCTTTTGCAAGTGATGGGATTTCCTCCAAGCCGGGGTAGCTTCATACACATAATTGGCTGGCAGTTTATATTTAGGTAGAATAATGACCTAGATATGTTGGAAATATTAAGAATATAAAATAATAGTGAACATACATTAGAAAGTAACACAGCCATTTTATTGCACTGTTTGTGAAAGATATTTCAACTTTAACCTCTGGAAGTAGTTGTCTGTAATCCCAGTACCCTCTGGATACAGTTATTCATGATCCCAGTTATGTATTTTGCAATACCAGGGAACTATGTGTGAAAGTAGGTCACTAAGCAGATGAAGCCAAATATTTGCAATGCACAATGGGGCTAAGAAGCAATTAGAAGGTTATTGCAATGTTGTCTAGAGGACTGCAGGCAAGGATTGAATAGTGGTGATATGAGGATGGATGAATATTATGGATTATGCTTGATTGCCTTTGGGACTAAAGAACTATCATTGCAGAACTACAAATTGTACCTCGTCTGCAGAAGCAGACTTGTATGGCCATTTTTTTTTTCATTCTCTGCTTGCTGTTACATCTGATAGATGTGGGAACTAAAGACATTGAAGAAAGAATTTGTAGAACTTTTAAGGGCTCTTGGACAAGACAACACCAATAGAGACAGAGTAACATGGGGCTAGACTTTCCATTATTGTCCAAATCGGCCAAAAGTTGGCGATATTTCCAGTGTTAGTGTTTATAATGGTTTTTGAGATTGCCGGAATATCGCCCATTTTCAAACTCGCTAGTTTCCACATTATAATTTGGGCATTAGCGATGTGAAATGGGCGTTAGCGGTTTTTTCAGTTTTTTTCTGTCGTAGAAGGCCAGTGTCCATAGCAACGCCATAGCAATGGGTTTTTCCCGCATTTCAGGAGGTCAGGGGTCATCAGCCCATGCGTAGAACATAGGGAAGGAGAAAGGGGAGAGAGAGAGAGAGAGATAGAGGAGAAAGCTTGTGGGGATTGTGGAGATTGTAGTGGTGATTACTTAGATTTCGAGTTTTTTGTGAAAATGATCTACAGTTAGTGAGTGAGAGAGTGATTATACATATCTAACAGAAAAAAACAAAAGAATGGAGAGCATGGAGGAGGTGCGTGTTGATGCTGTGGAGGTGGAGGAGGTTGGTGAGGGCAGTGATGTGGGTGAGGTGGGAGAGGAAACGGGTGGAAGAAAGAGAGCCAGGCGCTTTTCAGATGAGGCCAATGCTGCCCTCCTCCAAGAGGTTGAATCTCATTGGGACCAATTGACCCGGGTGGGCATGGGAAGCCAACCCCAAAGGTTTACCAAAAAATCTGGAGTGAGATCACTGAAATGGTGTCGTCAGCGACACACGAGGTCCGTGAGGCCAACCAGTGCCGCAAGCGCTGGAATGACCTTGTTGGTTCCGGAAGAATAAGTATTACATTTATTCATATATATTTATATAATTGTAATTGTAAGTGTAATGAGGCAATGATGATTTTAAATTCAGGTCTGATGTATTGCAGTTAGACCGGTAATCTTTTAATACAAACCTACGTCTGCAGTGGACTAACATGTGTGTTGTGTAGCGTCATAATAATAATAGTAATAATAATATTAATATTAATAATTATAACATCTGTCAATAATGTGCTATATTTTGTACAAGTATCTGTAATAGTACCTAGCAATGATCATACGCCATGCCATGCTGTTGTCACCTTTTGCAGAAGAAACCTTCAAAGAATAGGGCTGAGCAGCGGGGCACAGGTGGTGGTCCACCAGTACTTTGTGAGCTCATCGCTATCAAGGAACCAGCGCTGGCACTCATGAGCATCCACAACTGTTTGGCCATCCATTCTGCAGCAGAACCTATCCACATGTCACGTGAGTAAAGTATAAACTAGTGTGTGATGTACAGTAAATTAATGCCACACCCACTCATATCCATGTAATATATGATTGATGATTGGTGATATGATGTATTTTATTGATGCAATATTATGTAATCTTATGTAATTAATAATGGACTCATGAAAGTCATTGTAATGCAGATTTTGTACTATCATGATGTTCATTAAATGTGATATCTGTGATTATTTTTATAGCGGTAGTGCTACTCTCGTGCATATGCCTGTGTAGCATTTGCATTCACCTGTGACCCTAGCACCCTCTTCTCCTCTACTTATCTCATTTATGTTTTCTAGCTCAGCTAAGAGTGCAGGCCCTTCCGATTCCGGCGGTGGTGGATCGTGTTTCTGGGGGTGAGGAGCCCCGAATCTCGCCCATCATGCTGCAGGTCTTCCTCTCCACTGAGGCTTGTGAAGAGGTGGAGGAGGAGGCTACAGCAGCATCACCAGTACCTTGCAGTGCTCCTATGGCTATGTCCTCCTTGACCGTGGAGGTAGCGGGCCCAAGCACTTTGCCACAGGGCACTCCAATGGACTCCATGCTGGCGCCGACCCCGCGGAGGTTGGTTCGGCACAGTAGGACCGCTCCACGATCAGCAGATCGGAGCGTGGATATGGTTAATTTGTCCAGGAGGAGCATTGAAATAGGTCAGCAGCTCCTCCAGGCAATGGGCGGAATATCTGAACAAATGGCCACTCTATCCACGAACATGAACGAAAAAATGACGCGGATAGCAGTGGCCCTGGAGATAATAGCCAGGAACGCTGGTGCCAGAGAGCTATCAGTGTTCTCGGAATCCGGCACTGCACCCAAAGGTGTCGCACCCCGATTTCCAGAGACACATGCGAGCCAGGAGGAAGCTGTTGCTTTTGGCTCAGAGGACGTTTCCTCGGAAACCTCCTCTCCAGTATCCAGCCAAATAAAGGACCTGCCGCCATCCCCCACAACGAAGCAGCGCTTGAGGAGCACTGTGGCAAAGTGGCTTGGAGTTGGTAAGGGAAGGGGAAGAGGTGGAGTAAAGACCCAGGGGGGAGACGAAAAGAGGGGCATGGCTGCAGGTAGGGAGGGAGGGAGGGAGTTGTTACACGTTTGTTGTAAAAAATTATTTGTTGTTGTTGTCATCAAGTTTTTCAATGTTGGGACGGTTGGGGGGAGGGGTGCTTTTTATAATCCTTATTGTATTTGTTATTGTTGTTAAATTGTTCTAAATTTGTTGTGGGGGAGGGGGTATTGTTGTGCTCTTTTATGTTTTTTGAATAAGAAAAAATTCCGTGTTAGCATTAAAAAAAAATTATTTAACTTAACATTGTTGTGCATTTTCTCAGATAGCTGTAAAGTTAAATACTGGCGAGTCCATACCATGAAAGGGGATCATTAAACATAGCATAATGTAAATAAACTTTAACTTTAACTGTCACCAAGGTAATGCACACCATTCATGTATGAGCTGCAGACACAACAGACTTGCAGCTGTGTAACTACCACCAATGTTATTTCAAGCAAAGCGCTCATTTATGGGCTGCTGACGGAACAGTCTTGCAGCTGTGTAGCCACCACGAGTCCTTTCCTGCGGTCTAGAGAGGGGTGAGGGCTTGGTTTCAATGTCAGTGTGATTGTCTGCCCCGAGGTCATCATCCACCTCATCTTCTTTCTCTTGTCCTCTCTCCTGAGGTGGACTGGCAGTCCCTTCTCGCAATTCTTGTCCCCTACTGATTGCCAAGTTATGTAGTATGTAGCACACCACCATAAATTATGCTACCCACTCAGGGTGCTTTGTAACTCGCCTCCTGAATGGTCCGGGCATTTGAAGTGCTGCTTAAGCACTCCAATTGTCTTTTTGACGTTATTGTGTGTGGCTATTTGGCTTTCATTGTATCGCTTCTCAGCTTCTGTCTGGGTCTTACACGGTGGGGGGGGTCATCAGCCAGGTGGCGAGGCCATATCCATTCTCACCAAGCATCCAGCATTGACCTTGTGGCTGACTGCTAAACATGTCAGATACAGTGCTCTCACGCAAGATGTGCGCATCATGGATGCTGCCTGGAAATTTTGCATTTGCTGCCATGATTATTTGCTTGTGGTCAACAACGAATTATATATTCAGTGAGTGGAATCCCTTTTGATTCCGAAAAACCTCTGCATCCTAAAAAGGTGCTCGCATGGCGATGTGCGTATAGTCTATTGCTCTCTGTACCTTGGGGAAGTTTACTATTCTCGAGAATCCTAGAACCCTCTCAGTCTGTGCCTCCCTCGTCATAGGGAAGCTTATAAAGTCCATCCTGTGTGTGTAAAGGGCTTCAGTCACCTGTTGAACGCAGCATTGTGTGGCATGCTGATAGATAGCGCAAATGTCGCCAGCTGAGGCCTGATGCATAGAAGGAAAGTGCCGCAGTTGCCTTGACCTCAAAGGACAGTGCGGTCCTAATGGTGCTGTTAGGCTGCAGATCTCCCCTAACGAGCTGGCATATCTCACTGACAACCACCTTTCAAAAGCGCAATCTCCTAAGGCACGTGTTATCGGACAAGTCCAGGTGAGACCGCTTCTCCCTGTAAGTTTGTCGGGTGTAAGTTCCCCTCCTCCTCAGTCTGACACCTCTTTGATTGGGCACATAATGCTCTCCAATATACCTTCTCCCATCTCTCGTCTGCAACATGTGAGTAGTCATCAATACAGGCTGAGAAATTACAGGCCCCATTACAATAACAATCACTATTATACCTATTCTTCACAAACAATAAATGTTCCTATTAAAACTCATAAAATAAATTCAATTCATCCACAATATGATAAGATATTTGTTCAGATTTTCAAATCAACTTAAAATAACTCTCAGATTAAATCAAAACTTCCCAGAACTTGAAGCAGCCTTTTTATATGAAAAGTCCTCCGATTTACAAAATGGCGTCCATACCGCTGGGTTAAAGTCAGGTGAGTGCAGCATTTTTTCAGCGTTTTTTGGGCGAGTGATAATTTCGGCAATATATGGGTGATATGCCAAAAGTAAAGCTCGGCGATATTATGGGCGGTTTCTGAGCATTACTTTAGTTTATAAACTGTATTCTGAGCCTTTACGGCAAAAAAATAAGGGCAGGCGGTTTAATTATTTCTCAGCGTTACTTAGATGCCGAAAATAACGCTGGGTAATAAATGAGCAATAAATGTGCGTTAGTTTCCATTTTTTTGTGAAATGGGCGTTATACTTCATCACAGCGTTAAAATGGACGGTAAGTGGGTGGAAGTGAAGTAAAACTGATGGAAAGTCTCGCCCATGGAAACATAGAAATTTACAGCGCAGAAGGAGGCCATTTTGTGTCCGCACCAGCCGTCAAAGAGCCGCACGGCCCTCGGTCAGCAGCCCTCAAGGTTACATATAAACCCTATGAACAATGAATAATGGTGGATTGGTAAAGAGCACCCAGCCCAAACAATCTGCCCCACACAACTGCGACACCCCTTAAACTAAAACATTCTACGCTCCACCCCAACCAGAGCCATGTGATCTGGGAGAGGCAAAAACCAGATAAAAACCCAGGCCAATTGGGGAAAAAGAAAATCTGGGAAAATTCCTCTCCGACCCATCCAGGCGATCGAAACCACTCCAGGAATCACCTTGGCCATGTTCGATTACCTACAGTATGTACCATCGTATCTGCGCCAGCCAACAAGATGTTATCCAGTCTAATCCTAATTACCATCTCTAGGTCCATAACCCTGCAGGTTCCGGCATTTAAGTGCCCATCCAAGCACCTTTTAAATGTGGTGAGGGTTTCTGCATCCACCCTTCCAGGCAGTGAGTTCCTGACCCCACAACCCTCTGTGTGAAGAAGCCCCCACCCCTCAAATCCCCTCTGCACCTTCCACCAACCACCTTAAAACTATGCCCCCTCGTAATAAACCCCTCCACCAATGGAAATAGGCCTATGCTATCCACTATATCCAGGCCCCTCAAAATGTTGTACACCTCAATGAGGTCTCCTCTGAACCGCCTCTGTTCCAATGAGAATAAACCCAGCCTATCCAATCTGTTCTCATAGCTAAGATTCTCCATTCCAGGCAGCATCCTAGTAAATCTCTTCTGCACCCTCTCTAGTGCAATAACATCCTTCCTATAATACAGCAAACAGAACTGCACGCAGTACTCCAGCTGTTGCCAAACCAGAGTATTATACAATTTAAGCATAACCTCCCTGCTCTTATATTATATGCCTCAGCCAATAAAGGCAAGCATTCCATATGCCTTCTTAACCACCTTATCCATCTTGCCTGCTACTTTCAGGGATCTGTGGACAAGCACTTTGTTCATCTCCACTATTAAGTGGCCTACCGCTTAATGTGTATATCCTCTCCTTATTAGCCTTCCCAAAGTGCATTACCTCACACTTCTCCAAATTAAATTCCATTTGCCACTGCTCTGCCCATGTGACCAGTAGATTCATATCCTCCTGCAGTCCATGACTTTCCTCTTCATTATCAACCACACAGCCAATTTTAGTTTCATCTGCAAACTTCTTAATCATACTCCCTATATTCAAATCTAACTCATTGATAAATACCACCAAAAGCAAGGGACCCAGTGCTGAGCCCTGCGGAACCTCATTGGAAACATCCTTCCAGTCACAAAAACATCCATCAACCATTACACTTTGCTTCCTACCTCTAAACTAATTTTGGATCCAACTTGACACTTTGCTCTGGATCCCATGGGCTTTAACCTTTGTGACCAGTCTATCATGTGGGACCTTATCAAAAGCGTAGCTATAGTCTATATACACTACATCGTACGCACTACCCTCATTGATCCTCTTGGTTACCTCCTCAAAAAATTCAATTAGGTTAGTCAAACAAGATCTTCCCTTAACAAATCCGTGCTGACTGTCCCTAATTAATCCTTGCCTTTCCAAATGTAGATTTATCCTGTCTTTCAGGATTTTTTCTCTTTTACTTTGCTCAACAGCTTGGGATGCATTTCATCCGGGCCTGGGAACTTGTCTACTTTCAAAGCTACTAAACCCCTTAATACTTCCTCTCTCACTATGTTTATTTCATCCTGAATTTCACACTCCTCCTCGATAGCAGTATCTTCATTGTTCCTTTCCTTTGTGAAAACAGACACAAAGTATTCATTAAGAACCTTACCAACATCTTCCACCTCTACACAAAGATTACCCTCATGGTCTCTAATAAGCCCTACCTTTTCTTTGGTTACCCTCTTTCTCTTAATATATTGATAGAACATCTTTGGGTTTTCCTTAATTTTACTAGCCAATAGGCAGCAGTCAGTATGGTTTGTGCAAGGGATCAGATTTATTAAGCTTACAACAATAGTATACTTAACAAAAAACATTACCCAAAAAGGGTAATCCTTGTCACTAGACCAAGACCTAGCTCTGTCAAACCCGTGTGGTGGCTGGTGTGCAACGGTCACCACACATTAAAAAAATCCACGCACAGGCATCTTCCACCCTTCAGGATGTAGTTCGGGTCCTTCATTGAAACACCTGTGAACTTATCATTTTTGGCGTGGGAGCAAGTCACCCTCATTTCGAAGGACCGCCTATGATGATGACTTAACAAAAAGCGATAATCGAATGAAAGCTCGCAGGCTCAGGTCCCTGGAAACTTCCAGACATAGGTGATGTTGTCTTAAATCTGTACGTTGCTATTCCAGCAGTTTCTGTGCAAAGGTATTCTTTGAGTATCGATGTTTTAACCAATTTCTTATCAAAGGTTCATTTGGCCAATGTCCATATATGGTCTTTAACAAAATCACCTTGTTTAATTGGTTCTCGTGGTCAAAAAACCATTGTCACTCAAACCAGAGCAAGTATCCTGGCTACTCCTGCCTCCAGTAATTTTCCATCAAGCCTACATTGTCCATGTTATCTTGTTGACAGATTCCTTAATTTATGCTACTGTGTTCTAACTATTAGTTTTGATTAAACCGACTTCAGTTTCTCCTTTGTTGTTATAATCTCTTCTCTTAGGCCGTCCCGCGTATCGAGGATGACTTGCTTCCAAAAAGTTCACAGGTGTTACTATGAGGGACATGATATTCCAGGTCCTGAACTATATGTTGAAGGGTGGAAGATGCCTATGTGTGGATTTTTTTAACATGTGGCGGCCGTCGCACACCAGCCACCACACGGGCTTGACAGAGCTAGGTTATTGGTCCAGTGGCAAGGATTTAATATATATATGAATCTCTAATATTTGTCTTTCGTACAAATTACAACATGGATCTTGGGGGTTCTATGGTATAGTTTGATTGACACAATGCAGCACAATCTGAGGTGCAAATACAAATGTAACTTCTACTTTCCCTTCTCTTTTTTATGTCTTTATTTTTCTCTCTTCTATCTATCTGAAGTGTCAGCTGTGGCTCAGTGGGTCACACTCTCGCCTCTGAGTTAGAAGGATGTGGGTTCAAGTCCCACTCTGGGGACTTGAACACAAAAATCTAGGCTGACACCTCAGTGCAATGCTGAGGGAGTGCTGCACTGTTGGAGGTGATGTCTTTTGGATGAGATGTTAAACTGAGTCCCTGTCTGCTCTCTCAGGTGGTCGTAAAAGATCCCAGGTCACTATTTCGAAGAGGAGTAAGGGAGTTATCACCGGTGTCTTGGCCAATATTTATCTGGTCACATTGCTGTGTGCAAATTGACTGCTGTGTTTCCTACATTACAACTGTGACTACACTTCAAAAAGTACTTCATTGGCTGTAAAGTGCTTTGGGACATCCTGAGGTTGTGAAAGGTGCTATATAAATGCAAGTCTTTATAAAAATTTTATCGGTAGCTCTTAGCTAATTGTTGATTTTGACTAGTAGTTTTCATAACTTGTGATTAATTGTGATTGACAATTTCTGTAAATTATGATTGACAAATTTTGTACATTGTGATTGACAGTTTCTGTACATTGTGATTTTTTTTGTACATTGTGATTTTTTTTGTACCTTGTGATTGATAGTTTTTACACATGGTTGATTAGTTGCTTTCATTCCTATTCATTCACCTTTTGTTTTGCAGATTCTCTACCTGTTTGATTTATTGTCATTCTTTTAATATGAAATTTGAGCCAACAAGCTGCAAATATGACACAAAAATTTGCACTTGGCAAGTGTAACGCCTGAGGTGTGACACGCAAAACTGACACCAGAATCAAGACATTTTTATATTTTGTGATATGCAATCACACCAGAACTTCAATTATCTGTCATAATGAAGGGGATGCCTTTTATGGATAATAGAAATCGCTGAATAATTCAAGGTATACAAACTTTAGTCTCAGATTTAAGGTAGAGCAATGCCTCAGGATAGGAATGAATATAAGTACAGTAGAAATAACATGAATTGAATTTAATCTTGGTCTGTACAATTGATTTATGTTCTGCAGGAGAAGGTGCTAGTGGACTCTACTGTAAGGCAATGTCTCATGCAAGATTTGTCTCAGGAACATACTGATGGACAATCAGAAAGGCCAACAGTTGCACTGTGAGTAATGAAATCTCTGTTGTACATTATGTGTTCCCATGTCCTGCTGGAACAAATAACCTAGTGCTATTATAGTATTATGAAGGGATATCATATACCTTTAGGCCCAGCATTAGACTTACCTGTATTATATAAAACAGGAGTCTCAGTGATACGCTGCCATGCAGATTCCAGGGCCTGCAGCTCCGCTCCTTTTATGGCCTCGACCTGCCGCTGGTGTTCTCACGCAGGTCGGGGTCACCACGCTGGTTCCAGGGCCCGCAGTTCCACTCCTTTTATGACCACTTCAGGGAGCAGCACGAGATGGTGCAGGAGAATGATGTCTTGGAGGAGATCGACTGGATTGGATGTCACCATAACCCAGATCGGTGATTGGAGCGTGGGCAGGAACAGCAGGAGCGGCGAGGTCGGGATGAAAGAGCGGCGAGAGATTGCAGAGTGATGTGATCGGTGCCCAGGAGAGACGTGAGCTTGGGGCCCAGCTGAGGCGAGGGCTCAGGGGCAGCATGGGCCAGCCCACACTGAGATATGTGTGCGCATTAGTCCATGCAGCAGAGCTGGTCTCCAGTCGTCTTTGGTTAATCCTTGTCACTAGACCAAGACCTAGCTCTGTCAAGCCCATGTAGTGGCTGGTGTGCAACGGTCACCACACGTTAAAAAAATCCACGCACAGGCATCTTCCACCCTTCAGGATGTAGTTCAGGACCTGGAATATCAGGTCCTTCATTGAAACACCTGTGAACTCATCCCTTTTTGTGACGAAGCAAGTCATCCTCGATACGGGGGACCATCTAAGAGAAGAGAGACATAAAATAAAACTCATTCTATATTGGCTGAAGAACAATATCTTCAAATGAAAAGGGGGACTGAGTGGCAAGATGGATAAGGACATTGGGGTAAATCTTTCTCCTTACATCTCCCAGTATGGAGCTTTGTGATCAAGAAGAACTTATTACATAGATTTACATAGATTCTATGTAATGTGAGTATACATTGGCAATTGGCGCTTGATTTTCTGTTCATTAATTATTGAGTTCCCAATAAACCTCTGGCTTATTAAACTCTCAACCTGAAAGCAAATGTTTCCCATATTCTCCTGTTTCACCCCAAACGGCTGGGATAAAATCTTCTCTCTCTAATGGCTGTCAGTCTCCTACATGAAATGAGATTACATAGGATCATCATATTTCACAAGCCTGCCCCGAATTTGCAAAGAATTGCACTAAATTAGGAATATCATTCAGAGGTGGCTGGTGTGAGAAATGAAACAAATGACATTGTCGGAGTTTCTTTGTGATGTTTTATTACTGAGGTTAGTGTTATTAAGACATATTTTAGGGGCAGAGTAGCAGAAGCGTTACTCTGCTGCAGTATTGTTGATTTGGGGTTGCTTGAGACTTATTCACATATTTGCACTTTTTCTTATGCTGATTGTCTGAAACAGGAAGGTATTTATTCCTCAACAGTGTCAGAAGGAACAAAACAAGAAAACACTAAGGGCTAGACTTTCCACTTCACATCGCCCATATATCGCCCAAAATGGACCTCTATTGCCCATTTTGAACAAAAAGTGGAAACTAGGCCAGAAACATCGCCAGAAAATTAAGCCCCCAAGTTTCGGCTCACATCGCCGAACTGATCGCTGAGGTAATCGCCCGCATATCGCCCATCCCAACTTTCAGCACATTACCGGCATTTCGTCGGGCTGATCGCTCACCGAGAACATTGCTTTTCCCAGGCCTTCCTCATCAAAATGGGCACTATGGACGCCATTTTGAATTTCAGAGGAAGGAAGGTGGCAGCAAAAAAACTGCAGCTGAGATATTTCAGGCTATTTTACAGATAGATGGACACAGATTTATACTTATATTTCATTGTACAATTGTAGCTTAGTACATTAGACATTTTTTAACTGAAAAGTGCATTTATAACAAGTGAAAAAAATTATTGCTATGCTTTCTGTGCCATTATTTGTAACTGCTCACACGCTGGTTTCTGAAAGGGTCAAGCGAAGAGGTGGCAGAGTAATGCGTAGATAGATACAGAGAAGACAGAGGAGGTGAACATACAGCCAACAAAGGTACTTGGAAAAGCAATCTTACCTCAACTTGTCTGAAAACACATGTCTTAGTAGGCTGCGCTTCCGGCGGAGGTCATTGATGAGATTTGCAAGCTTGTCAAGGGGGATTTGCAGCCTTCCAGCACCATCAGAACTGCATTGTCGTTGAGGTAAAGATTACTGCAGCACTAGCCTTCTACACATTGGGATGCTTTCAGGCTTCAGCTGGCGACATCTCTCAGCGTGCCACACACTGCTGCATTCAGCAGGTGACTGAAGCCCTTTACGCTCACAGAATGAACTTTATAAACTTCCCTATGACCGGGGAGGCACAGACTGGGAAGGCGTTGGGTTTCTCCAGAATAGCAAACTCCCCCAAAGTGCAGGGAGCAATAGACTGTACGCACATTGCCCTGAAAGCACCTTTACAGAACGCGGAGGTGTTTCGTAACAGAAAGGGATTCCACTCCCTAAATATGCAGCTTGTTGTTGACCACAGCCAACTCATTCTGACAGTTAATGCTACATTTCCTGGCAGCATCCATGATGCGCACATCCTACATGAGAGTGCTTTCCCTGACCTGTGGAATCCAAGCGCCAAGCTCCTGTGTTTCTGTCCAGCCGAGGGAGCGATCCTGCCGGCATGCACTCTGAACACAACCCAGCAGCAAACATAGGCATTTCGGCACAAGCTATAATTAAAATGCCATAAATCTCTGTGCGTTGCGTCTCCATAGAGACAGAGCTTAATGCGCGCAGACCAGGGTGTCGTCTGTTCTGCTAGGGCATCACCCAGCAAAGGTTTGTGTGCTGTCCTTCAGTAACTCTCACAATAACAAGAATAACAAAGTTAAGAATAATAATTATGGGTGCACATTTTATTATGCCTCATGTAGTAAGGTTGGTTGACATACGTGGCATATGGAGGCGATGGCTACAGTGACGCCTTCGTCGCACAAACCAGGTCACTCGGGCATTAATGGGGAGGAGGCCGTACCCTGATCGAATCTACAGGGACAGGCACTCATAACTACACCTGTGAGGCAGACTGTATTTGCAGGCTGTGATTTAGAAAGGAGGTCATCACTGAGTTCTGCCAGCTAATCATAGCAGACATACAGCCAAGAAATGGCAGGAGGACTGCCTCATTTGTGGAAGTGAAGATCACTGCAGCACTTGCCTTCTATGCTTCTGGCTCATTTCAAGCAGCAACAGGGACATGTGATGCATCTCGCAGCATGCCACACATTGCTGCATTTGACAGGTGACTGCTGCACTGTATGCCAAAAGGGATCATTTCATCAATTTGTCTATGACCACGCAGGCAATGTGAGACAGGGCTGTGGGGTTCTCCAGAACTGCTGGCTTCCCAAAGGTACACGATGTGATCGACTATACCCACATTGCCTTGCGAGCACCTTTGGATGAGTCTGAGGTTTATCGCAACAGAAAAGGGTTCTATTCCCTAAATGTGCAGCTCACAGTAGATGCCAAATACCCTGGTAGCATACATGATTCTTTCAGCCTACGCGAGAGCGTTATATCTACAATGTTTCAAGAGCTGCCAGAAGGACACAGCTGGTTGCTCGGGGACAAAGGGTACGGACTCGCCACCTGGCTTATGAATCCCCTACACAATCCCCGCACTGAGCCAGAGCGTCGGTACAACATGTCGCACATAACAACACGGAGCATCATAGAGCAGACAATTGGCATGCTGAAGCAACATTTCCGATGCCTGGACCACTCTGGCAGCTACCTGCAATACGCCCCTCACCACATCAGTCAGTTCACTGTCGTGTGACTTGGCCATCATGAGGGGCCAGGCCCTGGACATTGAAGATCCTCCTGAAGGGATAAGGGAGTGGGGGGGAGGAAGCGGAGGACGAGGAGGCTGACAACTAGGTCAAGGAGGAGGAGCAGCAGCAGGAGGAGGATGAGGAGGACCAGCAGCAGGAGGAGGAGGATGATGAACCCATGCCATCACCTCAATCCGCAGGACTATGGCGGAGGAGGCGGCCTCGTCCACCTATAGCCATAGCTAGAGACCTGCGTCAGTGGCTAATCCGTGATCACTTTGCTGCCTGAAGGCTAAACGGCCTGACAGTGTTAACTCTTTGCACCTGTTAGTGTGAAAAAAAAATGTACATCATATGTACGTAATGTTGTGTTGGTTTATATTGCTTTAATGCAAAAAATAATGTGCAGGATTCTGCATAAATTTAAAAAATATTTAGGTTTATTAAACATTTGTAGCTTTACTTAACTTTAATAAAACAATTTGTATCAAACTTTGAACTTTTCAATGAAGAAAACAACAAGTAGCAGCAACAAACAACAAACTCTAGCTGCAGCCATGTCTCCTCCCCCTTATTCAAAGACCTTAACACTGTGCGCCCCTCTTGCCTCTGTTGTTGCCTTTACCCTGACCCGTGCCCGTTGTCTCGGAATCCTTCTTCCTCACTCTGACCCCAAGGTTTTTCTGCTTTCTGCGCAAAGGTGCATTTGTTGTTGGTGGGATTGGACAGGGACAGACCAAGCAGACAGCATTGTGGAAGACCTGGGTTCCTCTTCGGACTCTTCTTCAGCCTGTGGATGAATCCCCTGGCACACTACCTGACTTTGGTTTGGGGATTGGAAAATGAGTGTCAGCAGTTGATGCTGCCAATTGCTGTTGAGCAATGACAGCCTGGGTGTGTCCACTTATTGCAGCAGGTATCTCCGATATCCCCTCCCTCATCTGTCCCAACACTGCTCCCATTCCTCCAGACAGTGTTGCTACTTAGACTGAAAGTCCCCCTAATTCTACCCTCACTCAACCCATGGTGTCCAGGAGCGATCTCATTAGCTCAATGCTCTCCCCACTCATTCCCATGATCTGTCCTATGTCCCCTGCATTCTGCATTTCAGGTTGCGCTCTCCTTCCCACCCTCCTTGGCTGTCTCCCAGGTGTGGCTTGCTGCAACCCATTGGGACCCGCAGCCTCAGACTCTACCCCATGAAATGTTGTGTCGGTTGTATCGCTCAGTAAAGGGCTTGGCGTCCTCAGGGGGTTCACCGGCTCCAATTGCAATATAACCATCTCATTATTGGGGGGATTCTGACTTAGAGGCGTTCAGTCATAATCCCACAGATGGTAGCTTCGCACCATTGGCTCCTCAGCCAAGCACATACACCAAATGTCTGAACCTGCGGTTCCTCTTGTACTGAGCAGGATTCCTGCTGCCCTTCATTGTCCAGCTCATCCTCATCCTGAAGTTGATGAAGAATATTTGGACTGATGGCTTCCTGATCTTCTGCTTCAGCTTCTGTCTCTTCCTGATGCGCAACATCTGCAAAACATAACTAGAGGCAGATGTTTGGTGAGCAGCAGGGGAGGGGGCAGAGGGCCCAGAGTGACATGAGTATGTGGCAGGGATTACCCTCTATAGGTAACCTGGGCCCAGTGCCCACATTGGTGGTTGATCTTCTCTTGCGAGATTTAATCATATCAGTGATCCTCTGTTCCACGGCTGTTAGCTGCAGCCTACTTGACGCACCTCCTTCCGTTTTTGACCTTCCTTGATTGATCTGTGACACCTTCCTCTGCAAAGATGAAAATAGAACTGTTTAAGGGAGAGTCCTTCTGCTGGCCACACACACAAACACACACACACACGCACACACACACATTAGTCACATTTACAAATGTAATTGCAGTTCATAAATACTTGCTTGTACTTGCAAGCAACTGCTTGGCCAAGGTACTGCCACTTCTTTTTGACCTGCACACCACTTCTTGGGATTATGGCCACTGCATTGAACTCTTCTACAACTTGTTCCCAAACTTTTACTAATAGAGAGGGTTTCAGTTTCTTTTGTCCCATTCTCCCTTTGTTCTCAAGCACAACCCATCGCCTTTCAATTTTGTCTACCAGGGGCTCAATTTCTTCTGCTAGAAATCTCGACCCTTCCCCCTTCCCCTTCGCAGTCTCCTTCTCCTTGTCCTTCTCCTTTTCCTCCTCCTTCCCCTTCCCTTGGATCCACCTTTTGCAGCTGTCATATATCCGACATGGCTACTGTTGGTACTATCACAAGGTGCGCCACCAGAGGGCACAGCAGTGGGAAACTTGTAGGTTACCTGTACAGGTGTGCCTGGCCTAGTATAAAAGGCAGGCCACCAGGTGTGATCCTCACTCTGGAGTTATCAATAAAGGACTAAGGTCACTACAGTTCAAGTACAACACATTGTCTCGTGGAGTCATTATCAGAATATCCTAGGACACAACAATTAGCGACGAGATTACGGACTTTCACTCGAAAATGTCTACCCTTGGAAAGTTGCAGCAGTTCGCCGATGGTGATGATTGGAATGCCTTTGTGGAGAGGCTCGACCATTTCTTCACAGCAAACGACCTGGCAGGAGACAACCCAGTCACACTGGCTGGCAAGCGTAGAGCTATCCTGCTAACGAGTTGTGGGCCCACCGTCTATGGTCTCGTCAGGGACTTGCTGGCACCAGTGAAGACAACGACCAAGACATACAAGGAGCTTGTAACACTGATCCATGAGCAGCTCAAGCCCAAGGAGAGCATCCTCACAGCCAGACACCGATTCTACACCCACTGACGGCCCGAAGGCCAGGAAATCGCGAAATACGCTGCAGACCTCAGGAGGCTGGCAGCACCGTGTGATTTCGGCGACTACCTCACTGAAGTGCTGCGGGACATTTTTGTTATGGGAATCAGCTATGAGGGCCTTCTTCATAGGCTACTGTCTGCAGATAATACAGTCACACTGCAGACGGCCATCTCTGTGAGCCAGGCATTCATGACCTCAACCTGCGGCTCTAGGCAGATGACTCATCCTCAGGCCTCAAACCCAGCAAGTACTGTGCACAGAGTTGTGCCTTTTAGAGGCTGGACTGTAAAACGTGAATCCTCTCAGGGAAGAGAGAACAGGCCCCTGAGTCGCTTAACTCAGAGTCCGCCGAGGGGGGCCTAACTGAGTAGCCCCATGCTGGCATTGTGGAGGGAATCACAGGCCTCAGCAGTGCTGTTTTAAAGACTTTGTATGCAAACACTGCAGCACAAAGGCCCACCTTCAGCGAATGTGTAAGAGAAATGTGACTCACTGTGTCGATGAAGAGTCTGCAGTTGGCCATGAATCCAACGCGGATTATGAAACGATAGGCAGAGAGGCAGCTCAGCCCCATGATGAGGTATATAGCATGTTTACCTGCACCACCGAATGTTCCCCGTTGAGGATGGAAGTCAAGATAGATGGAATTCCAGTCTTCATGGAAGTGGACACGAGGGCGAGCCAGTCACTAATGAATCAAGAAGCCTTTGAGAAGCTATGGGACAATCAAGCTGAATGACCCAAGTTGATCCTGGTTCAGGCAAAGCTGCGCACCTACACCGATGAACTTATCCCAGTCGTTGGTAGTGCGGATGTAAAGTTGCTCCATGATGGCGTGGTGCACAAGTTACCTCTGTGGATTGTTGCAGGTGATGGACCAATGCTACTCGGTAGAAGGTGGATGGAGACGATCCATTGGAACTGGGAAGATTTCATCCCTCCAGCGATCGACATCCTCTGCGCTCAGAGGCAAAGCAAGCTGTGATATATTCACAGAGCACAAGCACACACAGCTTCTTACATGGCAGGCAGCTCTCTCGGAAGCCTCCAGAAATCTGCTTGGTTCTGTTTATTATTAACCCTGCACTTGCAGTACACAATACGTCCACATCCACCGTGTGGAGCTACAAACATTACAAGCTTACAGACATTACACTTCTCCCTCCTTAATGAAGAAGTTATTATAACAAACATCATACATAACTTTCATTTTTATACATAACACAGGATATAAACTTATTTTTTTTCCATATTTACAAATTTAACTTTACCACTTGTTTTCTGTTTCAAAGAGGATACCTTCGCTCTCAAACAGAACCTTCCAAACATGGTGTCGATTTCACACTCATCTGAGGCTCATCCTGAGGAACATTTTCCTCCACAGAATTTCCTTGATTTTCATTTGAACTCACTCTAACTTCTTTGTTTTCCTGACTCAGACTCAGACTTTCATTCTGATTCTCTCCTGGATTTGTTTCCAGTACATTGGATTTAGGATTTGCTACTGGTGTATCAAAACTATCTGATGAGTCAGAAATAATTGAATCATTCCCACCTTCAACTCCTTCCATGTCTGTAGGTAAAATATGATCAATATGAACAAACCTATCTTCACCACTCTTCCTGGTAACCACTTTAACCATTTATGGTGATCATTCTTCACTCTCATCTTCTGGTTTAATTTCACACTTCTCTCATTTACTCTACCTCTATCATGATTCTCTTTCTGCCTTAATTGTGTCTCTTCTACGGACTGTGCCAAATTTGGCTTTAACAACGAGAATCTGGTTCGTGGCTGTCGTTTGAGAAACAACTCTGCTGGTGTTCTACCAGTAGTTGTGTGAGGAGTATTTCGATATGTAATCAAAAAATTAGCCAATTTGTGATCCGATGACAACTGTCATTTCCTTGGATTTGGATCGAACATTTTGTTAGCGTTAGTGTTTTCTTAGAAGAATCACTCAACACTCAGAGTCGGTTCCAATGCTGATGCAGCTTTTATTACGCTCAGCGGGGAGGAAAAACTCAGGACCGTATCCAGGTTTCTCTCCACAGAACAAAGGGTTACATGCACCTTTATATGTTTCACAACAGTTACAAAACAGTTTACTACAGCTACACAGCCCATCACGGCTGGACACAAGCCAATCACAACGATTATAGATTACATATAGGTTCTTTTAACCCAATAGAATTCCCCTAATATCCAGGGAACCATATGTTCGGTTATTGTCAGCTTGGGCTGATCGATGACTTTATAGGTTCTCTCCCTAGTTCTTTCATCTGGGAGAAATAATTGGTTTATAACCTTGTTTACAGGAGATGGTTTCCCTCTTATCTTTCTTCCTGGGGAATTAATTGGTTTATGACCTTGTTCACAGGAGATGGTTTCCTTCTTATCTCTGTCTTCCCGCATCCCAGGCATTCCTACAGTGGGCCTCACAGGGTTATTGCTTGGTCATTGAACGTTCAACAGTTCACAGCTTGACTACCTGATTTCCCATCATGCCTGGGCAGCCATTTTATGTGTGTGTCCATTTTAAGCTTATGTGAGTTTTGATATATCTAGCAGGTGCCTAATGCCTAGTATTCTGGTATATTCTAAAGGTGCCTACCTCCTACAACAACTCCCCCTTTCGGTAAAGGGACTAGTCCTAGTCCCCTTTTAACCGACCATTCGACCTTTATTAGATTTTGTGCACGGCCCGGTACTCCCTGCCTCAACGTGCTGGCCAGTCACGCGGTTTCAGGAGTCCCGGTTGCTTAAATCGAATTGACAAAGACCAAATCCTCCTGCCCCCTTATAAAACAGGCTGGTTTAGTATCCGGGGAATGGTGATTTGTCCGTCTTCGTTGTGCGTGGTGTCTGCATGCCTGGCAGGCCATTACGCCCCATGTTATTGCTAAGATCAATTGTATCCCGACCAGTATATGTGAAATTATTCGAATCCATGGGTGGATGTTCACATTTATTCCCCAGTCCCAGACCTTTCTCCACCAACTCTGACTTTGTAAGTCTACCTCGGTATCTTCTTCCAGTACTTTGATTTTAGTTTGCAGTTGGTGATATAATTTTACAGATCGACCCACTCTGAGCCTCAACTCTCGTAATACTTCGGTTAGATGTGGGATAGTGACCTGCTCTGGCTCGTCATAATCCTGTAAATGATCATGGAGCTGATCGGTTACCTCGATAACTTCGGACTTCCGGCGCCTAACCTGGGTGATATGCGCTTGCCCGATCGCGACAGGTCGTAGTGGTGTAAAGCAAAAGTTTGGCTGCGGTATAGGGCACTGCAGGTCATTATACCGGTATGAACGCTCTGTGGTAGAGACGCAGTATCTTCCCCTCCCTCCGTAGCCTGCCCTCGCGAAGTGCATGTGTGCGGGCACTATTTCTAGTACACACCCGTCGGTTCGGTTAAACCCGCACTCGTCTCGCTCCCCTCTGCCCACCGGGTGAGGACATACTGTGATTTCCCCCTTTTGCTTGCAATCTGCTAGGGAAATCCCGGTAAGTATGTTGTTTCGACGAACGGCAGAGGTGGTGGTCAGGTAGTAGCGTATGGAGACATTTTCCCGTATTATTCCGATATTCTCTCGTTGGTATAGGGGGAACGGCCCTGAGTCCGGCATGACTATAGGGATCATCAGGACTGTCCCTATCCCGGTAGTCCTACCCATCTGGCAATCTAGAATTGCTGGGTAGACTCTGGTCAGTCCCTTCAGAGTACAATTATCCAGTGTCCCCCTTTGGTTAGCCAACTGAGCTAAATCTTCCTGTTCTCTATCAATGAGGTGATTGATGGTTCTGGCGTGAGCTTCCAGGACTGAGATGCCATCCAGCTGGATTTTGGCACCCTCCTTTCCTAGGTTGGCTTGGTCTTCCTGGTTTTGCTCCACCCTCTCCAATAACCCCTTCATCACCCCTCTAAGCTGTTCCACCCTCTCATTTAATCCTTGTATGTCTATCGAGTTCACTACGGAGGTCCCTGTATTGAAAACGGTAGCAACATCATTAACTATTTCCCTCTTCATCCTGGGGGCTAACCCCTGTCCCCGGAACCTACTGGCACCCATTGCATCGGCAGCCTGCTGCATTACAACTTTACTTAATACATTGTACATCTTCCTTGACTGTTCTGTACAGTATTCCGGCATCTGGATGCCTGAAATATTGATCAGAACAGGCACAATTTCATGTCTAACATTATCATACAACAGTTCCCCCTCGCTGTACATTACAATCCCATTCTCTGGTCCCTTCGTAGTTATGGGGTAAGGCAGTTCCTCGGGCAATGTAGTGATTCTTATGGGGCGCGGTGTCGGAGGGGGTGAGAAACATACATACAATGATATTGCAGCCGCCCCCGCCTCCTCGTAATACCCACACAGCCCCATTCCCTTCTTGCGGATGACTGATTGCTGGGATTGTCCCGGAGGCGCGCAAATTATGCCGAAAGTACATTCATCAGGCCCTTTGACATCCCTCCGTTTAATGCATCTGCTCCTTATACCCGTGGAGCACTGTACACATACTCTTATTCTTATTAGGATTCTTATTAGGATTCACTTGTAACCATACATTAAAATAAGTCCTGTCCTTGCTCCAGTCCTTGGCTGCTGGGATGCACATTCCGTCCGTTAAATTAAACAAGACTCCATAGTTCATATAGTTGTTTATTTCCAGCGTGCTCTGCTGTCCGTCGGTGTTGCCCAGGGTACGTGCATGTCGCAGGGCTATCCATATTACGAGTAGCGCCGTTCGTATTCCCATTCCGGTAAGTATTATCTGTAATTTTAAACAGACGGCCTGGTCGTCACCAGGGGTTAAGTTTTTTGCTCTACGAGTGTCCCTGTCACCCTGCAAAATCAGAAGGACAAGGTTATAATCGAACCATTTCGAGCTGAATCTGTAGGGCGTGCGCCCGTGTCTTTACCCACTTAAATATTACCCAAACTCCTATGACCAAGGCCAAAGCTATTCCTCCAAACATCGCTGTCTGCTTTACCGTTAGGTTGGGTTTGTGGACTACACCTACCCACCGTGGGGTACATTGGCTCTATTGCCAGAGGTGATGGTGCTATGGCTGCGCACTGCACTATCCGTCTAGTCCTGTTATCTCTTCCAGCCTGTTTATCTTAGCTTTTAACTCTTCAATTTGTTTTATTGAATATCTATTTCTTTATTGTATCAAGCAAGTATTATTACATAAGCTAGTTCTGTTTTTATTTTTGTTTCCTCTGTTAGGTGAGTCTTTTTTTTTCCTATTAAGAAATCCAAATTAATAATGTTCAGTATAAAACGGCTGTCAATGGAAAGGGTTAACTCCTTTCCAGGTTTGTAAGAAGACCTGATGTCATTACGTGACTTCACGTAATCATCTGAAAAAAAAAAGTCTTTGTGCCTTCAAAACTGGCTTCGAAATTAGGAATCCGTTAAAAACAGCATAAATCATTAGAGTAAACTCCAATGTTTTCTTAACTTCTAATTCAAGTACTTGCCAAAGAATTTTTTTTTTAATTGTTTTAAAACAAGACCACACATACAATAGCAATTTTGTTTACTGAAATTCAATTCTGTTTTTTTTTATTTCTCTCTTTCTCCTCGTTATCTTCAAAACCCTCCTGCTTGTTTAGACTGTTCGGGACATTTTTGATAAACACTGTCCATTTTGGAAATCTTTTCAAACTGCATTGAAACTTTTTCATAATTGAAAATTCGAATCCATGTAGAGTGTTATTTACCTATTCCAATTTTTTTTTTCTCTTCTAATTAAACCAATATCTTTTTCACAGCAAACATCAACTAGTATTTAGTAAGTTATGTCTTTTTCCATTTAGTCCGTTACATCTTTTTTTCCTTTCTTCAAATTAGGTTTTGTATTTTACACGGAGGGTTCATAACTCCATAAAGTTGTTAATTTAAAATCATTTGTTTACTTTCAAAGTGTCTTTATCTTTTTCTTTTTTTTTTCCATAACTGGAATGGAGTCCAGCTTTGAGAGTTTGAGTGCTGCCTTTCGTTATCTCAAAATGCTCCAGTTTCAAAGTCGTTACTAAAGCTTGCTGTTTTTTAACATTTTCCAAAAGTTCCTTTTACACCTTCGCAGATAGCTTGCCACTTGCCCAGGAGTTTGACCTGATCAGATTTACAATTAGTACAGTGCGTTCTGCTGCACCATTCGAAGCAGGATGGTATGGTGGAACCTTAGTATGTTTCACACCATTTTTGTTCGTGAATTGTGCAAATTCTTCTGAACAAAATTGTGGTCCATTATCTGAAACAATCTCTTCAGGGAGGCCAAATGAAGAAAATAATTTTCGTAAAATGTCCAATGTTTTACTTGTTGTTATTTTCCACATTGGAAACACCTCAACCACATTGAATGGCTATCAATCACAATGAACAATTGTTTTCCTTCTAACTCAGCAAAATCAATATGCAGCCTTTGCCACACCTGGGAGGCCATTTCGATGGCTGTAATGGTACTGGTGGTGGTTGCTTGTTTACCGATTGACATGTCGTACACTGACTCATGATGTACTCTATATCTTTATCAAGACCTGGCCACCATAAATAACTGCGTGCAAAACTCTTGGCCAAGCACATTCCCAGGTGCTGGTCATGGAGGTCTCCTAATAATTTGGACCTGAATTTATTTGGTATAACCACTCTTGCACCCCACATGATACAATCTTTATCGACTGATAATTTATTCCTACGAATGAAGAATGGATTAATATCTGTGTCTGTTACCTGGTTTGGCCATCCATTTGCAATGTAAGCATACACCTTTGACATCACTGGGTCATGTTTGGTTGCTCTACCAATCTCTTCAGCTGTGACTGGTAGTTCATCAATGTATTAAAAATTGTTGTAACTTGTGATGGGGAAGGCAATCTAGACATTGCATCAGAATTACTGTGATCAGCTGATCATCTGTATTCGATATCATATATATCTGCTGACAAAATCAAAGCCCATCTCTGCATTCGGGCTGGGGACTTTGGATGGAGGATTTCTGTTAGGGGCTTATGGTCTGCAACGATGGGAAACTTACGACCATACAAGTTTTTGTGAAACTTCTTGACCCAAAAAATTAATGACAAAGCTTCCCTTTCAATTTGCGTATAATTACCCTCACTGGCACTGAGAGTGCGTGAAGCAAAAGCAATTGGCCTCTCCTCCCCACTACTTAATACATGAGAGATTACTGCCCTAACTCCATACGGAGCGGCATTACATGCTAGCTTAATCTCCTTAGATATGTCACAGTAAACTAACATGGTTCTTTCTACCAATTTACTTTTACACTCCTCGAACGCTGTATCGCATTCTTTTGACCACTTCCAATGGACCTGTTTTTTCAAAAGTTAATTCAGTGGATGTAATAATGTAGCCAAATTTGGTAGGAGCTTCCCATAATAGTTCAAAAGACGCAAGATTGAACGAAGTTCAGTGACATTCCTGGGAGTGGGTGCATTTCTAATTGCATCCAATTTTTCCATCGTTGGATGTAAATCATCTTAGAAACATAGAAACATAGAAAATAGGTGCAGGAGTAGGCCATTCGGCCCTTCGAGCCTGCACCGCCATTCAATGAGTTCATGGCTGAACATGGAACTTCAGTACCCCATTCCTGCTTTCTCGCCACACCCCTTGATCCCCCTAGTGCTAAGGACTACATCTAACTCCTTTTTGAATATATTTAGTGAATTGGCCTCAACTACTTTCTGTGGTAGAGAATTCCACAGGTTCACCACTCTTTGGGTGAAGAAGTTTCTCCTCATCTCGGTCCTAAATGGCTTACCCCTTATCCTTAGACTGTGACCCCTGGTTCTGGACATCCCCAACATTGGAAACATTCTTCCTACATCTAACCTGTCTAAACCCGTCAGAATTTTAAACGTTTCTATGAGATCCCCTCTCATTCTTCTGAACTCCATTGAATACAAGCCCAGTTGATCCAGTCTTTCTTGATATGTCAGTCCCGCCATCCTGGGAATCAGTCTGGTGAACCTTCGCTGCACTCCCTCAATAGCAAGAATATCCTTCCTCAAGTTAGGAGACCAAAACTGTACACAATACTCCAGGTGTGGCCTCACCAAGGTTCTGTACAACTGTAGTAACACCTCCCTGCCCTTGTACTCAAATCCCCTTGCTATTAAGGCTAGCATACCATTTGCTTTCTTAACCGCCTGCTGTCCTTGCATGTCAACCTTCAATGACTGATGTACCATGACACCCAGGTCTCGTGCACCTCCCCTTTTCCTAATCTGTCACCATTCAGGTAATAGTCTGTCTCTCTGTTTTTACCACCAAAGTGGATAACCTCACATTTATCCACATTATACTTTATCTGCCATGCATTTGCCCACTCACCTAACCTATCCAAGTCACTCTGCAGCTTCACAGCATCCTCCTCGCAGCTCACACTGCCACCCAACTTAGTGTCATCCGCAAATTTGGAGATACTACATTTAAACCCCTTGTCTAAATCATTAATGTACAATGTAAACAGCTGGGGCCCCAGCACAGAACCTTGCGGTACCCCACTAGTCACTGCCTGCCATTCTGAAATGTACCCATTTACTCCTACTCTTTGCTTCCTGTCTGCCAACCAGTTCTCAATCCATGTCAGCACACTACCCCCAATCCCATGTGCTTTAACTTTGCACACTAATCTCTTGTGTGGGACCTTGTCGAAAGCCTGCTGAAAGTCCAAATATACCACATCAACTGGTTCTCCCTTGTCCACTCTACTGGAAACATCCTCAAAAATTCCAGAAGATTTGTCAAGCATGATTTTCCTTTCACAAATCCATGCTGACTTGGACCTATCATGTCACCTCTTTCCAAATGCGCTGCTATGACATCCTTAATAATTGATTCCATTATTTTACCCACCACCGATGTCAGGCTGACCGGTCTATAATTCCCTGTTTTCTCTCTCCCTCCTTTTTTAAAAAGTGGGGTTACATTGGCTACCCTCCACTCCATAGGAACTGATCCAGAGTCTATGGAATGTTTGTCTACTCTGTACCCTAAGTACTCCACTGAGTTTTTAAATAACTCACACTTACAAGCAGACACTCACACTCTGTGCTTCTCTCGTCGTTTGAGGACTTCATTCAATATGTTATTATGAATTTGCCTATTTGGTGCTGAAATTAGTATGTCATTAGTATGTCATACTACCCCTTCAATACCTCGCAAAATCTGGTTCATCCCCCCTTGGAATATGGCAGGGGCGGTAGACATTCCAAACGGTAGCCTATTAAATTGGTATAGGCCTAGATGAGTATTTATAGTCAAACATGACTTGGACGCCTCATCTAGTTCAAGCTGTAAGTAGGCATTCGTAAGATCTAGTTTTGAGAAGATCTGAACACCTGTCAGTGTTGTGAACAAATCTATATTCGGCAATGTATTGGGGACATTACCCTCTAGAACCTGGTTTACAGTTACTTTATAATCACCACACAATTTTACCTTACCATCGGACCTAGGTACAACAACAATGGGTGTAACCCAATTACATCGATCTATCTTACAAATAATGTTCTCAGTCTCTAGTCTTTTGAGTTCTTGCTCAACTTTCTCCTTGAGTGCATATGGTACGGAACGTGGCTTGTAGTAAACCGATCTAGCGTCCTTCTGTACCCTGACACTCGCCTTGAAGTCTTGGATCGGACTGCCCGATTCGCAGAACACCTTCGGATACTTCTTGATAACCTCATCCTTTGATGAAAATCTTGCTTCCACATAGAACATCTTAATCCAATCCAGCTTCAGTGAGCTCAACCAATTTCTTCCGAGTAAGGCCGGCTTGTCTCCTTTCATTACTATTAGAGGCAAGTTCTGAAATTGTTCTTTAAATTTCACCGGTACGGTGATACGACCTACCACAGGAATTTTCTCTCCCGAGTAGCCTCGCAGTTCTATCTTGGATTTCTCCAGTTGAAAATCACGCAATTTGTCGAGGTACAGTGACTCCGGTACTGCACTCACGGATGCACCCGTGTCAAGTTCCATTGGTATCTTGAATCCCGCAACATCTATGTGGATCTTGATGCTTTCCGAATTGCTGTCCGTTAACCTCGTGCTCCTGATGATGTGTAACTCTAACATCTCCCCGTCGTGTTGTTGTTCTTCCATGCTATGTAGTCTTTTGGGATTCCTACTCATAGCTTTGAACGCTGGACTCATAGCTTTAAAAGCTGGTTTACCCTTCAGTCGGCATGCCTTCACAAGATGCCCAGTCTTTCTGCAGAAGAAACATTCTGCCTTCACGTATGGACAACTTTGAACAATGTGTTGTCCTAGGCACCTATAACACGACTTCGACGCTCTGTTAGAATTTCCAGTTTCTGAGACTTTGGGCCCCCACCGTCTTTTACTTTGAACCTGCAGGTGATTTACCTCGGTTGACTGACGAATGTAATTATTATTTAATTATCGGGAATATTGTTCGGCCATGCCCATCGACCTCGCTGCCTGACAAGCAATCTCAAAAGTCAAGTCATCCGTCGTCAATAACTTCCTTCTGATCGCATCATTTTTCACCCCACAAACAAAACGATCCCGTAATGCTCGGTTTTGAAAGTTTCCAAAATTACAGTGCATCGATAGCTTTTTTAATGCAATGATGTAATAACTGATATTCTCATCAGCCTTTTGATTCCGAATCCCGAAGCGATAGCTTTCAGCAATTTCTAATGGTTTGGGGTTATAGTGCTGCTCCAGCTTCATTAAAATCTCTTTAAGCGTTGTGTCCTTTGGCTCGTCAGGCACAAGCAGATTTACAAGGGTTTCGTATAATGCCGGACCCACCTCCGATAAGAAGATCGCTTTCTTACGTTCCAACACAGCCTGGTTCTGGACTGCATTGTCTGGAACTTCGATTATGTTATTTGCATTGAAATGCATTTCTAGCTGATCCACCGACGCTTTAAAACGTTCCCGGTTGTATCTATATTCCACCAAATGTCTGATTACACATGCCATTTTAATCTCTAGCTGTTCACACCATGTGTTGTATTTTACCTCGGATTTTGTCGCTTTTTCCAAAGACAGAAACTTCCAAAGTCTCTCTGTCGGCTGACTGAATCCTTCACCAACAAAATTTAAGCTTTAAATCATCCTAAAAATCCCATTCTCGTTGCCAAATGTGATATATTCACAGAGCACAAGCAAACACAGCTTTCTACATGGCAGGCAGCTCTCTCGGAAGCCTCCGGAAATCTGCCTGTTGCAGTTTATTATTAACCCTGCACTTGCAGTACACCAGACGTCCACATCCACAGTGTGGAGCTACAAACATTACAAGTTTACAGACATTACACAAGCTCTCACCTGAGGTTGGATCCGGCACGAGAAAACAGACTAGCACAGCACCCGAGGCACAGACTGCTCAGTACGACCGCGTGGAGATGATCCAGCTGGGACGACCCAAGTGCACCTTCCAGGCTCCAGTGGCAGGGCTCCGGAAGAAGAAAATCGGATCCAAAGGCGACTCCCCAGCTTCGGTGGCAGAACCCGGGGAGAAGAGGATCACCGCAGTCAACATCATGGATGGAGGAAAGATGGCACACAAACCATGAGGTGAGGCGCTGAGGAAAAGATGGCGGTGGCCAGACCACGAGGTGCAGTGCTGATGGAGCAACACATGGCACCAAACGGAGAAGAGGATTGGTGTAAAGAAAGCAAGACTCTCTTCAAAGAGGCCTACAACCCACCAGATTTAAAGGGACAGTTCCACACACTCGAGTGATGTAATAGCAACTGTGAGTTAGAGATAAAATGTGTAACTGATGATCAGAGTTGTGTGCAAGCAATAAGCAAGGAAAGGTCGCGCAATTGCGATCATGTTAAATGTGTGTAATGATCAGAGTTGTGGACATACAACGAGCAAGGAAAAGTCATGCGATCGCGATCGGAGCTGCAGGGTATTCACAATAAGTAATGAAACGTTGTGCGATGTAGGATTTCAACTGAATACAGCCAATGCAGCGGGCAAACACCCATCGGGAGCACACAGGCCCAGCGAGCTACCCAATGCATCCCTGGGACCAGAGTTATGCACCATGGAGTGTGGCCACAAGCAGCCAATACACACGAGCTGCAGAGCAGGCAATCTCAGGAGGTCAACGGCACCGGTATCGATACTCTGCCCCTGATCGGCTCTGCCTCTCAGGCACCCAATGGCACCAACCGCCACGAGGCTGAAAGAGCAAACTGTGCTAAGGCACGGCCCCAAGACCCCATCACCACCAAGGCCATACCCGGGAATGAAGGGTCACCCACAACAGTTCTCCTAAAAGGGACCGGGACCAGCCAGGATCACAAACCAAACAACGCCCAGGCAAGCGAGTCAGCAGTTCCCTGTGCACTGCTAGACGACAGCTCCTCAGGGAACAGCAGCGACCCAGGGCAATGGCAATGGCCCCGAGAGCAGAAAACTTGAATCAGCACTGGGCACCGCGCTGCCACCAGAATGTCTGGACACCATCCAGCAGTTCTGGAACTAGCTTGTCCTTACACACCGCTTACCGATCCCTTGTACGTATCGATAATGTCTATCACCAGTCTAATGTACTTGTCTCACAACTGAACCACAAATTTAATGCAAACTTGTTTTTCTGGACTTGAATGTATATGAATGCAATGAGCCTCTGGCATAATCTATATGTTGTGGGGTGGGGGGGTGGGGGGGTGGAGAGAATGGAGTGGTCAGGGACACACACAAACAGCAACCACCAGCACTCCACTTCCAATGAAACACCAACCACTCGCCAAAGATTGAAACGACCCATCAAGGGTCAACCAGATAGAGCTAAGCCCAGAGCACAGTCAATGCAGAGTCGATTTGCACTAAAGGCTTGGGGGAGAGTGATGTCATGTATCCGACATGGCTACTGTTTGTACTATCACAAGTTGTGCCACCAGAGGGCACAGCAGTGGGAAACATGTAGGTTATCTGTACAGGTGTGCCTGGCCTACTATAAAAGGCAGGCCACCAGGTGTGAACCTCACTCTGGAGTTATCAATAAAGGAATAAGGTCACTACAGTTCAAGTACAACACACTGCCTCGTGGAGTCATTGTTAGAGCATCCTCGGACACAACAGCGGCTAAAAGTTAAATGTCCAGTTCCAGCTCCGATCCCAATGTGTTCTCAGAAGCTGCTGATCCAGACCAGGAAGTTCACTGTGGATGTGCGGACACACCCATCACGTGGAAAAAGATTTGTTTTTTGCTACATGTTCACTTACGTTTCGGCCCACCTCCCGATTTAATTTGGGTACCGCAGCGCCAAAATTAAATTTTACTTTGGTGATAAAAAAATGTTTTCAGCGCAAAACAGGCACAAAAAAATCGGCCGTACATCCTCCTGGGCACCAAAAATCGGCAAAGAGAAAAATAGAGCCCTAAAAAGTTTCAGGCAGAGTCATAAGAGGAAAATGAAATCTAAAGATTAAGTAATGAAAACAAAAAGTGTTGGAAATACATTTTTGGAATTTCTTTGAGATTTGTGGGTGTGCAGTATTCAAAACTGGGTTCAGATGAAGGGTGCATAACCTAAATGTCATAACTTGCCATTTATTTTTACAGCTGCTGACTGGCCTGCTGTGCATTTCCAACATTTGCCATTTTTATTTCAGATTTCTAGAATCTGCAGTCCATTATCTTTATTTCTGAGGATTCAGATGTCCTTTAATAGCAATCTGAACTTTACTCGTGCAGTTTAAAGAAGAAAGAAAGAAAGACTTGTGTTGATATAGCGCCTTTCGTGACCACCGGACGTCTCAAATCGCTTTCCAGCCAATGATGTACTTTTAGAGTGTAGTCACTGTTGTAATGTGGAAAGCTGGTGAGCCAACGAGGGATAGACAAATTCTTGGTTTGGTTTTTAACAGTGACCCTGGTGCTGTATCAAACCTTCATGTGGGAGATCACCCGGCCAGCTCTGATCATAATAGAATTAAGTTTCATCTTATTGACCAATCGAAATCTGCAGTGAATCTAAAACTGGTTCCAGATTTTAAGAAGGCTAACCTCTAGCAAAGGTTGACTGGGCAACCCAACTACATAGGCAATCAAGTACTGATGGCATTAAAACAGAAAATGCTGGAAATCTCAGCGGGTCAGGCAGCATCTGTGGAGAGAGAAACAGGGCTAACCTTTCAGGTTGATAACCTTTCAAGGGCCATCGACCTGAAACGTTAACTCCGTTTCTCTCTCCACAGATGCTGCCTGACCTGCTGAGATTTCCAGCATTTTCTGTTTTCATTTCAGATTCCAGCATCCGCAGTATTTTGCTTTTGTATAAGTACTGATAAGAACATAAGAACATAAGAAATAGAAGCATGAGTAGGCCATACGGCCCCTCGAATTCCACTGCTGCCGATCCGTGTTAAGCCTGTCATCACCGTGCACACCGACGGTGACATTCCTCTCTGAAAATCTTCTGCCTGCCCGACAGTGCCAAAACCTGTTTTTTCCCGATGGTCCAATGAGGCTGTGGTCTTCTGCAATGGCGATGCAGCTTCCCTGAAAGGGGAGGATGCACTGCCACTGCCGCCATGTTTTTTTTGTCTGCCGACTGTCCGACAATTATGCCCCAGGTTCGGCTGGGCCAACAACAGGCAGCTTGCACTACCTCTTGGGTACCAGGCCACTGGCCCGGCGAAAACCATCCCTGGTGGCCCTGTGGGCCGAAGTTTTAAAGTCGCGTGTAGTCACTGAGGCCATTAAGAGCAACTTCCGGATCCAAGTAGTAAAAGCTGACCTCAGCCACAGCTGTGGTAAAAACCATTGAAACGGGCTGCATGCATGCACCCCGTTTCTGGGGGGGGGGGGCGCAATTTCTACCCCAAGAACTCTGCAATGGAGAGGAGAGGCCAACCCGTCCGAAATTGCACTTGGTCCGGGAGCGACGGGAACAGGTTTCCACTCCACGTGTGTTCCCGCCACGTCGGGCACACACCAACCCCTTACCGATCGGCGGCAACCCCCTTTCAGACCCCCTTGCAGAATTGCTCCGCAGGAATGTGGCGTCGCTGGCTGGTGCCATTGACAGTTTTCCCCAGCAGGCCGACTGCTAGGTCAGGCTGACAATTATGCCCACTGGTTTGACTAGGCTGCCAACATGCAGCCTGGCAACCCCTCTTGGGTGCCAGGCCACTGGCCTAACCAAAATCCTCCCTGGTAGCCCAGTGTTTACCAATAACGTGGCTGCAGAGATCGCAGCGGCCCTCCCCTTTAACTGAAATGTCTGTGTCACACTAACGTCATCTGCATGGCACTGATGACCTGGCGCAACAGCCATTCCGACACGACCACATTTCCGCCCCTCTCCCAACACCAACTTCATTCCAACCGGAAACAAGCAACAAAGTGCTGAAAATCGCCGGATTGTCCGCCCCATGAATCTGTTGTTGATAAAATATTGGAATCCATTACTAAGGAAGCAGTAGCTGGACCTTTGGAAAAGTACATAGTCAAGCAGAGCCAGCATGGTTTTATTAAAGAGAAATCATGTTTGACAAATTTGAGTACTTTGAGGATGTAACGAGCAGGGTGGATAAGGGGGAACCAGTGGATGGGGTGTATTTGGATTTCCAGAAGGCTTTCGATAAGGTGCCACATAAAAGGTTACTGCACAAGATAAAAGTTCACAGAGTTAGGGGCAGTATATTAGCAAGGATAGCGGATTGGCTAACTAACATAAAGCAGAAAGTGGGGATAAATGGGTCATTTTCTGGTTGGCAAACAGTAACTGGTGGGGTGCCAGAGGGATCGGTGCTGCGGCCTCAAATATTTACAATCTATATTAATGACCTGGATGAAGGGACCAAGTGTAATGTAGCCAAGTTTGCTGATGATACAAAGATGGATGGGAAAGCACGTTGTGAGGAGGACACAAAAAATCTGCAAAGGGTTTTGACAGGCTAAGTGAGTGGACAAATATTTGGCAGATGGAGTATAATGTGGGAAAGTGTGAGGTTATCGATTTTGGTAGGAAAACTAAAAAACACATTATTATTTAAATTGAGAGAAACTACAAAATTCCGCAGTACAGGGGGACCTGGGGTCCTTGTGCATGAAACACAAAAAGTTAGTATGCAGGTACAGCAAGTAATCAGGAAGGCAAATGGAATGTTGGCCTTTATTGCAAGGGGGATGTAGTATAAAAGCAGGGAAGTCCTGCTACAACTGCACAGGGTATTGGTGAGGCCACACGTGAAATAATGGGACTAAAGGTGGACAAGTTCCCTGGACCTGATGACTTACATCCTAGGGTCTTGGAATAAGTGGCTGCAGAGATAGTGAATGCATTGGTTGGAATTACCAAAATTCCCTGGATTCTGGAGAGGTCCCAGCAGATTGGAAAACTGCAAATGCAATGCCCCTATTTGAAAAAGGTGGAAGACAGAAAGCAGGAAACTATAGATCAGTTAGCCTAACATCTGTCATGGGAAAAAGCTGGAATCAATTTTTAAGGAAGCAGTAGCAGGACATTTGGATCAGCATAATATAATCAAGCAGAGTCAGCATGGTTTTAGGAAAGGGAAATCATGTTTGACAAGTTTGCTGGAGTTCTTTGAGGATGTGACGAGCAGGGTGGATAAGGGGGAACCAGTGGATGTGGTGTATTTGGATTTCCAGAAAGCATTCAATAAGGTGCCACATAAAAGGTGGTTGCACTAGATAAGAGCTCATGGGGTTGGGGATAATATATTAGCATGGATAGCAGATTAGCTAACTAACAGAAAACAGAAAGGGGGAATAAATGGGTCATTATCCGATTGGCAAACGGTAACTAGTGGGGTGCCACAGGGATCGGTGCTGGGTCCTCAACTATTTACAATCTATAGTAATGATTTGGATGAAGAGACCAAGTGTAACGTAGCCAAGTTTGCTGATGATACAAAGATGGATGGGAAAGCAAGTTGTGAGGAAGACACAAAAAATCTGCAAAGGGATATAAACAGGCTAAGTGAGTGGACAAACATTTGGCAATGGAGTATAATGTGGGAAAATGTGAGGTAATCCACTTAGGCAGGACAAATTAAAAAGCAAATTATTATTTAAACGGAGAGAGATTACAGAATGCTGCAGTTCTAAGGGACCTGGGGGTCCTTGTGCATGAAACACAAAAAGTTAGTATGCAGGTACAGCAAATAATCAGGAAGGCAAATGGAATGTTCGCCTTTATTGCAAGGGGGATAGAGTATAAAAGCAGGAAAGTCCTGCAACAACTGTACAGGGTATTGGTGAGGCCACACCTAGAGTACTGCATGCAGTGTTGGTCTCCTTATTTAAGGAAGGATATAATTCACTGGAGGCAATTCAGAGAAGGTTCACTAGGTTGATTCCGGAGATGAGGGGGTTGACTTTATGAGTAAAGGTTGAGCAGGTTGGGCCTGTACTCATTGGAGTTTAGGAGAATGAGAAGTGATCTTATTGAAACATATAAGATACTGCGGGGGCTCGACAAAGTAGATGCAGAGAGGATGGTTCCACATGTGAGGTAAATCCAGAACTAGTGGGCATAGTTTCAGCATAAGGGGTCACCCATTTAGAACTGAGATGAGGAAGAATTTCTTCTCTCAGAGAGTCATAAATCTGTGGAATTCTCTGCCCCAGAGAGCTGTGGAGGCTGGGTCATTGAATATATTTAGGGTGGAGATAGACAGATTTTTGAACGATAACGGAGTGAATGGTTATGTGGAGCAGGCAGAGAAGTGGAGCTGAGCCCAAGATCAGATCAGACATGTTCTTATTGAATGGCAGAGCAGGCTCGAGGGGTCAAATGGCCTACTCCTGCTCCAAATTCTTATGTTCTTATGTTCTAAAGGTGCTGTAGAAATGCAAGTTCTTTCATAAATGAGCAATAAATTATTTGTATTTAATTGCCAGCTGTACAATATCCATTCTATAATACATTTTCCTATCTATAATATATTTGTGGTGTAGAATGTATTCAGTGTGTAGGGATACATTTCCCCATAACAAACTATGCTATGCTGTATATGATATCCGCAGTTCATTGTATCAGCTATCTGAAAGCTTCTTGCTGGAATATAGTTGTCTCTTCAAAGAATATCTTCTGGTCTTGAAATAGCTAGCGTTTCTCTCTCATTTTCTTGGCTGAAAATTGATTTTTCTTTTCTGCATAGTATTTTAAAATACTGATTTTGTGACATGTGTGTTTAATCTATGGAGCGATGACTGAAATTTTAAATGCATTGACATTCAACCCCTGTCTCTCCATTGGCTTTAACAGTGGTTATGAAGCAGAATTTAAACAGTTACATTCCACTGGACCCCGCAGTGTCAGACAACTCAGCTGTGCGCCAATTTATCATTGAAGCGGCAATGATTTTAATTTATTCTCAAGATGTGGACGAATGTAGCAAGACCACATTTATTGCCCATCATTGACCGAGGTGGTGATAGGCCTTCTCTTGGGACTACAGCAATCCTACAGTGATAGTGTTATGTCTTAAGATGCTCGAATAATGACTCCATGAGACAATGTGTTGTGCTTGAACTGTAGTGACCTTAGTCCATTTAATGTAACTCCAGAGTGAGAATCACACATGGTGGCCTGCCTTTTATACTAGACCTAGCACACCTGTACAGGTAACCTACAAGTCTCCCACTGCAGTGCCCTCATGTGGCACATCTTGTAATAGTACAAGCAGTAACCATGTAGGATACACCACCTTGGGTGCTGTTGGGGGGGATGATTCATCAGAGGAGGGCAGCAGCTGCCAAGTTCATGGCACCATGGGTGGCTCTGCTGTACAGGAGGGCAGGAAAAAGAGTGGGAGAGCTATAGTGGTAGGGGATTCTAGTGTAAGGGAATAGATAGGTGTTTCTGCGGCCGCAACCGAGATTCCAAGATAGTATGTTGACTCCCTGGTGCAAGGGTCAAGGATGTCTCGGAGTGGCTGCAGCGCATTCTGGAGGGGGAGGGTGAACAGCCAGCTGTCGTGGTGCATATAGGTACCAACGATAGCGGTAAAAAATAGGATGAGGTCCTACAAGGCGAATTTAGTGAGCTAGGAGTTAAATTAAAAAGCAGGACCTCAAAGGTAGTAATCTCAGGATTGCTACCAGTGCCACGTGTTAGTCAGAGTAGGAATTTCAGGATAGCTAAGATGAATACGTGGCTTGAGGAGTGGTGCAGGGGGGAGGGATTCAAATTCCTGGGACATTGGAACCGGTTCTGGGGGAGGTGGGACCAGTGCAAACCGGACGGTCTGCACCTGGGCAGGGCTGGAACCAATATCCTAGGGGGAGTGTTTGCTAGTGCTGTTGGGGAGGGTTTAAACTAGAATGGCAGGGGGGTGGGAACCTATGCAGGGAGACAGAGGGAGGTAAAATGAGGGCAGAAGCAAAAGATAGAAAGAAGAAAAGTAAAAGTGGAGGGCAGAAAAACCCAAGGCAAAAATCAAAAAGGGCCACATTACAGCAAAATTCTAAAGGGACAAAGTGTGTGAAGAAGACAAGCCTGAAGGCTCTGTGCCTCAATGCGAGGATTGTACAGGGCCTTGGTGAGGCCACACCTGGAGTATTGTGTACAGTTTTGGTCTCCTAACCTGAGGAAGGACATTCTTACTATTGAGGGAGTGCAGCGAAGGTTCACCAGACTGATTCCCGGGATGACGGGACTGACCTATCAAGAAAGACTGGATCAACTGGGCTTGTATTCACTGGAGTTCAGAAGAATGAGAGGGGACCTCATAGAAACGTTTAAAATTCTGACGGGGTTAGACAGGTTAGTTGCAGGAAGAATGTTCCCAATGTTAGGGAAGTCCAGAACCAGGGGACACAGTCTAAGGATAAGGGGGAAGCCATTTAGGACCGAGATGAGGAGGAATTTCTTCACCCAGAGAGTGGTGAATCTGTGGAATTCTCTACCACAGAAAGTTGTTGAGGCCAATTCACTAAATATATTCAAAAAGGAGCAAAGGAGTTAGATGAAGTCCTTACTACTAGGGGAATCAAGGGGTATGGTGAGAAAGCAGGAATGGGGTACTGAAGTTGCATGTTCAGCCATGAACTCATTGAATGGCGGTGCAGGCTAGAAGGGCCGAATGGCCTACTCCTGCACCTATTTTCTATGTTTCTATGTTTCTATGTATTCATAATAAAGTCGACGAATTAAATGCACAGGCAGCAATTAACGGATATGATATAATTGGGATAAGAGAGACATGGCTCCAGTGTGACCAAGGCTGGGAACTCAACATCCAGGGGTATTCAACATTCAGGAAGGATAGACAGAATGGAAAAGGAGGTGGGGTAGCTTTGCTGGTTGAAGAGGAAATGAACGTAATTGTAAGGAAGGACATTAGCTTGGATGATGTGGAATCTGTATGGGTGGAGATGCAGAATACCAAAGGGCAGAAAATGCTATTGGAAGTTGTGTACAGACCACCAAACAGTAGTAGTGAGGTTGGGGACAGCATCAAACAAGAAATTAGGGATGCGGGAATAAAGGTACAGCAGTTATCATGGGCAACTTAAAGCTACATATAGATTGGGTGAACCAAACCTCTCGCAATGCGGTGGAGAAGGATTTCCTGGAGTGTATTAGGGATGGTTATCTAGACCAATATATCGAGGAACCAACTAGAGGGCTGGCCATCCTAGACTGGGTGATGTGTAATGAGAAAGGACTAATTAGCAATCTTGATTTGTGCGGCCACTTGAGGAAGAGTGACCATAATATGACAGAATTCTTTATTAAGATGAAGAGGGAAACAGTTAATTCAGAGACTAGGGTCCTGAACTTAAGGAAAGGTAACTTCGATGGTATGAGACATGAATTTGCGAGAATAGACTGCCGCGTGATACTTAATGGGTTGACGGTGGATAGGCAATGGCAAACATTTAAAGATCACATGGATGAACTTCAACAATTGTACATCTCCATCAGTAGTAAAAATAAAACGGGGGAGGTGGCTCAACCGTGGCTAACAAGGGAAATTAAGAATAGTGTTAAATCCAAAGAAGAGGCATATAAATTGGCCAGAAAAGCAGCAAACCTGAGGACTGGAGAGAAATTTTGAATTCAGCAGAGAAGGACAAAGGGTTTAATTAGGAGCGGGAAAATAGAGTATGAGAGGAAGCTTGCTGGGAACATAAAAACTGACTGCAAAAGCTTCGATAGAAAAAGATTAGTGAAGACAAACGTAGGTCCCTTGCAGTCAGAATCAGGTGAATTTATAATCGGGAACACAGAAATGGCAGACCAATTTAACAAATACTTTGGTTCTGTCTTCACGAAGGAAGACACAATTAACTTTCCGGAATTACCGAGAGTCTCGCGAGAAGGAGGAACTGAAGGAAATCATTATTAGTCAGGAAATTGTGTTAGGGAAATTGATGGGATTGAAGGCTGATAAATCCTCAGGGCCTGATAGTCTGCATCCCAGAGTACTAAAGGAAGTGGCCCGAGAAATAGTGGATGCATTGGTGGTCATTTTCCAACAGTCTATCGACTGTTCCTATGAACTGGAGGGTAGCTAATGTAACACCACTTTTTTAAAAAGGAGGGAGAGAGAAAATGGGTAATTATAGACCGGTTAGCCTGACATTGATAGTGGGGAAAATGTTGGAATCAATTATTAAAGATGATATAGCGGCACATTTGGAAAGCAGTGACGGGATCGGTCCAAGTCAACATGGATTTATGAAAGGGAAATCATGCTTGACAAAACTTCTAAAATTTTTTGAGGATGTAACTGGTAGAGTGGACAAGGGAGAACCAGTTGATGTGGTATATTTGGACTTTCAAAAGGCATTTGACAAGGTCCCATACAAGAGATTGATGTGCAAAATTAAAGCACATGGTATTGGGGGTAATGTATTGACGTGGATAGAGAACTGGTTGGCAGACAGGAAGCAGAGAGTCGGGATAAACGGTTCCTTTTCAGAATGACAGGAAGTGACTAGTGGGGTGCTGCAGGGCTCAGTGCTGGGACCCGAGCTATTTACAATATACATCAATGATTTAGATGAAGAAATTGAGTGTAATATCTCCAAGTTTTCAGATGACACGAAGCTGGGAGGCGGTGTGAGCTGTGAGGAGGATGCTAAGAGGCTGCAGGGCGACTTGGACAGGTTAGGTGAGTGGGAAAATGCATGGCAGATGCAGTATAATGTGGATAAATGTGAGGTTATGGTTTTACTTTGGTGGCAAAAACAGGAACGCAGAATATAATCTGAATCGCGATAAATTAGGAGAAGGGGAGGTGCAGCGAGTCCTGGGTGTCATGGTACATCAGTCATTGAAAGTTGGCATACAGGTACAGTAGGGGGTGAAGAAGGCAAATAGCATGCTGGCCTTCATAGCTAGGGGATTTGAGTATAGGAGCAGGGAGGTCTTACTGCAGTTGTACAGGGCCTTAGTGAGGCCTCACCTGGAATATTGTGTTAAATTTTGGTCTCCTAATCTGAGGAAGAATGTTCTTGCTATTGAGGGAGTGCAGCGAAGGTTCGCCAGACTGATCTGCGGGATAGAAGGACTGACATATGAGGAGAGACTGGATCGACTGGGCTTGTATTCACTGGAGCTTAGACGAATGAGAGGAGATCTCATAGAAACATATAAAATTCTGACGGGCCTGGACAGGTTAGATGCAGGAAGAATGTTCCCGATGTTGGGGAAGTCCAGAACCAGGGATCACAGTCTAAGGATAAGGGATAAGTCATTTAGGACCGAGATGAGGAGAAACTTCTTCACTCAGAGAGTTGTTAGCCTGTGGAATTATCTACCGCAGAGAGTTGTCGATGCCAATTTATTAGATGTATTCAAGAGGGAGTTAGATATGGTCCTTACAGCTAAAGGGATTAGCGGGAATGGAGAGAAAGCAAGAAAGGGATACTGAGGTGAATGATCAACCATGATTTTATTGAATGGTGGTGCAGGCTCGAAGGGCTGAATGGCCTACTCCTGCACCTATTTTCTATGTTTCTATGTTTCTATACATGTCATCACTCTCCCCCAAGTCTTTAGTGCAAATCGTCTTTGCATTGACTGTGCTCTGGGCTTAGCTCTGTCTGGTTGACCCTTAGAGGGTCGTTTCCATCTTGGGTGAGTAGATGGTGTTTCATTGGCAGTAGAGATGCTGGTGGTTTCTGTTTGTGCGTCCATGGCCACTCCATTCTCTCCCCCCGACATACCGATTGTGCCGTTGGCTCATTACATTCACATACATTTAAGTCCAAAAAAAAATTTGCATTTACCATATTGCATTCGTGGTACCGTGGTGAGGTAAGTACATTTGAATGGTGAGGTTCACACTTGGAATCTACTTGGAGTCAGTGCTGGGGTCAGCACCGGTGCTTGAGGACAAACTAGTGCCAGAACTGCTGGATGGTGTCCAGGTAGTCTGGTGGCGGCGCGTTGCCCAGTGCTAGCAGTGGGAACCCGGTTGGCTCAAGTTGCCTCCTCTCGGGGCTTTTGCCGTTGCTTCTAGTGTCGGGCAGGTTCACAGATGCTTGTGATCTCCCTGTCCACTCCTTGCGCCCCGGGTCGCTGCTGCTCCCTGAGGAGCTGCCGTCTAGCAGGGCACAGAGAACTGTTTGCTTGGGCGTTGTTTGGTTTGGGATCCTGGCTGGTCCCACCCGGTCCCCTTGGGAGAACTGTTGTAGGTGACCCTTCGTTCACGGGTATGGCCTTGGTGGCAATAGGGTCTGAGGGCTGCGACTTAGCGCAATTTGCTCTTTCAGGCTTGTGGCGGTTGGTGCCATCGGATGTCTGAGAGGTGGAGCCGATCAGGGGCAGGGTATCAATATCGTTGCCGTTGCCCTCCTGAGATCGCTTGCTCTGCAGCTTGTATATATTAGCTGCTTTTGGCCACACGCCGTGGTGCATAACTCTGGTCCCAGGGATGCAAACGACAGCGTTGGGTAGCTCGCTGTACCTGTGTGCTCCCGATGGGTGTTTGCCCGCTGCATTGACTGTATGCAGTTGAAATCCTACACCGCAGAACGTTTCATTACTTATTGTGAATAACCTCCGATCACAATCGCGCGACTTTTCCTTGCTTATTGCATGTACACAACTCTGATCATCAATGACACATTTTACATCTAACTCATAGTTGCTATTACATTGATTGAGTGTGTGGAACTGTCCTTTTAAGTGTGGTGAGCTGCAGGCCTCCTTTAAGAGAGCCGTCCTATCTTTACCCCAATCCTCTTCTTCGCTTGGTGCCACGTGTTGCTCCATCAATGCTGCACCTCGTGGTCTGGCCGCCGCCATTTTTTTCTTCAGTGCCTCACCTCGTGGTTTGGGCACCATCTTTCTTCCATCCACGATGGCGACTGCTGTGATCCTCTTCTCCCCGGGTTCCGCCATCGAAGCTGGGAAGTTGCCCCTGGGTCCGAGTTTCTTCCTCCGGAGTTTGCCACTGGGGCCTGGAAGGTGCGTTCGGGTCATCTCAGCTGGATCATGTCCACGCAGTCGTGCTGAGCGGTCTGTGCCTCGGGTGCTGTGCTAGTCTGCTCTCTGGTGCCGGATCCAACCTCAGGTGGGGGCTTGCTGTGCCTCTGCACGCGGGGGACGTCGATCGCTGGAGGGATGACATCTTCCCAGTTCCAATGGATCTTCTCCATCCACCTTCTTCCAAGTAGTGTTGGTCCATCGCCTGCAACAATCCACAGGGGTAACTTGTGCACCGCGCCATCATGGAGTACCTTTACATCTGCACTACCAATGACTGGGATAAGTTCATTGTTGTCGGCGCACAGCTTTGCCTGAATCGGGACCAACTTGGGTCATTCAGCTTGATTGTCCCATAGCCTCTCAAAGGCTTTGTGATTCATTACTGACTGGCTCGCCCCAGTGTCCACTTTCATGAAGACTGGAATGCCATTCATCTCGACTTCCATCCTCAACGGGAACACTCAGTGGTGCAGGTAAACATGCTATATACCTCATCGTGGGGCTGAGCTGCCTTTCTGACTATCGCTTCATAATCCGTGCTAGATTCATGGCCATCTGCAGACTCTTCATCGACACAGTGAGTCATATTTTTTTTACACATTCGCTGGAGGTGGCCCTTTGTGCTGCAGCCTTTACATACATAGTCTTTAAAATGGCACTGATGAACCATGTGATTCCCTCCGCAATGCCAGCACGGTGCTACTCGATTAGCCCCCGTCGGCCGACTCTAAATTAAGGGCATCGGGGGCCTGTTCTCTCTCCTCTCAGAGGATTCACGTTCTACAGTCCAGCCTCTAAAAGGCGCCACTCTGTGCACAGTACTTGCCGGGTTTGAGTCCTGAGGATGAGTCATTCGCCTAGAACCGCAGGTCGAGGTCATGAATGCCTGGCTCATGGAGATGGCCTTCTGCAGTGTGACTGTGGTATCCGCTGACAGTAGCTTATGAAGAAGGTCCTCATGGCCAAGTCCGATGACAAATATGTCCCGCAGCACTTCGGTGAGGTGGTCACCGAAATCACACGGTGCCGCCAGCCTCCTGAGGTCTGCAGCATATTTCGCGATTTCCTGGCCTTCGGGCCGTCGGTGTGTATAAAACCAGTGTCTGGCTGTGAGGATGCTCTCTTTGAGCTTGAGTTGTTCTTGGATCAGCGTTACAAGCTCCTCGTACGTCTTGGTCGTTGTCTTCGTTGGTGCCAGCAAGTCCTTGACGAGGCCATAGACGGAGGGCCCACAACTGGTTAGCAGGATAGCTCTGCGCTTATCAGCCACTGTGGCCGGATTGTCGCCTGCCAGGTCGTTTGCTGTGAAGAAATGGTCAAGCCTCTCCACAAAGGCTTCCCAATCATCACCATCGGTGAACTGCTGCAATGTACCAAGGTAAGCCATTTTCGCGTGAAGGTCTGTAATCTCGTCGCCAATTGTTATGTCTTCAGATGCTTTATAATGAATCCACGAGACAATGTGTTGTGCTTGAACGGTAGTGACCTTAGTTCAGTTAATGTAACTCCAGAGTGAGGATCACACATGGTGGCCAGCCTTTTACACTTGGCATGGCACACCTGTACAGGTAACCTACAAGTCTCCCACTGCAGTGCCCTCAGGTGGCACACCTTGTAATAGTACAAGCAGTAACCATATAGGATATATGACAGATGGTAGTCTCAACAATTGGAAGATGATGGGGCCGAAATTATCCTCAGCGGGAAATTGGGGAGGGAACTTTGAATTAACTGGAAATTTACCGCCCGGCGGGGGTCAGAAGGAAGAGCCGGAAAATTCTGCTCTTTAATTCTGACACTGCCTCCCAGCACTTCGAGGTGCTTTTTGAAGCAGTGTAGGGGCGGTGTGTGAGGCAGCGTGGCACCGATGACATCAGCGCAACACGGATGTGCCGCTTCGTGCTAATGCGTCGCAACGTCCCTCCCCATCACTTAAAAATGCTATATTCCTGAGGTGCCAGCTTTGGCTATTCTGGTAGTTCAGGTGGGTGTTGAAAATCCCATGGCTCAACTTGAAGAAGAACAGGGAGTTCTCCTGATGCCCTGAATCTCCCTCAACCATCGCTATCAAAAACAGATAAAAATGTATCTGCTGGATCTAGCTGTGTAAAAATAGCTGTCACGTTTGCCTCCATAACAACTGTCACGACGTTTTAAACCATTTTGTGATATTTCCAAGAAATGCAATAAAATGCTATATAAATGCAATTCTCCTTTATTGTCAGTCAGTGTTGTTTTTGTTGTAAGGCTGAAATAACATTCCCTGGGTCAGTAGATATAAATGTGAGGTAGAAACAGCACACGATGGGTAAAATAGAACACAAACAATGGCCCCTGTGATTTCCTTTGAAAATCAGAGTGCCACACTCTAGACCACCGATTTCCAGCCGTATTTCTGTCTGCACCTCACATGCACTGCAGATGAAATAGTTATCCATGCCGTTGTCATCTACAGGCTTGATATCTCCAACGGCCCCCTTGCCATCCTCCCGAGTCCCACCCTGCACAAACTCCAACTTATCCGGAACTGTGCTATTTTTATTCCATCTCATACCATGGCACCTTCTGTTTTTGCCTTGTTTCTCATCGACCTCCAGTGACTCCCTATTACTCAATGTACTGCTTTCAAAATCTTCATCCTTAGCCACAATTCCCTCCATAGCCTCGCACCAATCCATCTCTGTAATTTCCCCCAGGCACTGTTCTTCTCACAGCTTGGACTGCTGTCCATCCCATTCCCACCTTCCACTCCATCATTTATTGCGTAGCCTTTAGCTATCACACCCTTAGAACTGTCTTCCAAAAGCCCTTGGCCTTAGTTCAGCTCTCCCCATCTTCCAGAGTTCCAAACAAAATCTATCTCTTGAACCTTACTTGGTCGCTTCCCCTAACTCTTCTCCCAATTTCTGGATAGTTTCTGAATTTTCCACTCTCTTGCGAAGTGTCGTGGGAACTATCACCATATCGAAGGTGTTATATAAGTGTAGGTTGTTGTTGCCCTTGGTTTCAAAGAAAGCTGGAGAGGATTTGAGTGCTTAATGCTGTCTCACTTGCTCAGTGTTAGAACTAGCACACTTACATTACTGCCTTGTAATCATTATTCTATGTTTTGCTGTGGTGAAACCTTTAGGCCTCACAAAACATACTGTGAGTAAAAATATGTTCTTCAGCTTTGTAAATTCCACTTTATAATAATAGAACTGTCAAGTTTTGGTTAACTTGAGTGAGACTCCCTGGCTTGTTTGAGCAAAGTCTTGGTCCAATGGCAAGGAGGTCCAAGACGATTGGAGACCAGGCATTGCTGTATAAGTCTAATTGCCTACAACGAGATGCGGGCCGCAAGCTCGGTGATGAGTAGCACCATTGATGGTAGGTCCATTACACAAGAACCATTACAGACCCTTCTATGTCCGGACTGGTATCAAACAGGGCTGCGTCATCGCTCCAACCCTCTTCTCAATCTTCCTCGCTGCCATGCTACACCTCACAGACAACAAGCTCCCCGCTGGAGTGGAACTAAACTACAGAACCAGTGGGAAGCTGTTTAACCTACGCCGTCTCCAGGCCAGGTCCAAGATCATCCCAACCTCTGTCATTGAGCTACAGTACGCAGACGACACCTGCGTCTGCGCACATTCTGAGGCTGAACTCCAGGATATAGTTTATGTATTCACCGAGGCATATGAAAGCATGGGCCTTATGCTTAACATCCGTCAGACAAAGGTCCTCCACCAGCCTGTCCTCGCCGCACAGCACTGGCCCCCAGTCATCAAGATTCACGGCGCGGCACTCGACAATGTGGACCACTTCCCATATCTCGGGAGCCTCTTATCAACAAAGGCAGACATTGATGCGGAGATTCAACATCGCCTCCAGTGCGCCAGTGCAGCCTTTGGCAGATGGAGGAAAAGAGTGTTTGAAGACCAGGCCCTCAAAGCTACCACCAAGCTCATGGTCTACAGGACTGTAGTAATACCCGCCCTCCTGTATGAATCAGAGGCATGGACGATGTATAGAAGATACATCAAGTCGCTGGAGATATATCACCAACGATGTCTCCGCAAGATCTTGCAAATCCGCTGGGAGGACAGGCACTCCAACATTGATGTCATCGCCCAGGCTAACATCCCCAGCATTGAAGCACTGACACACTTGATCAGCTTCACTGGGCAGGCCACATAGTTCACATGCCAAACACGAGACTCCCGAAGCTATTGTTCTATGCGGAGCTCCTTTACGGCAAACGAGCCAAGGGTGGGCAGCGGAAATGTTACATGAGCACGCTCAAAGCCTTGCTGGTAAAGTGCGACATCACCACTGACACCTGGGAGTCCTTGGCCGAAGACCGCCCTAGGTGGAGAAAGTGCATCCAGGAGGGCGTTGAGCTCTTTGAATTTCAACGCTGCGAGCGTGAAGAGGTCAGGCGCAGGCAGCGGAAGGAGCGTGCGGAAAATCAGTCCCACCCCCCCATCTTCTGTCTGTCCCACCTGTGACAGGGTCTGTGGCTCTCGTATTGGATTGTTCAGCCACCAAAGAACTCACTTTAGGAGTGGAAGCAAGTCTTCCTCGATTTCGAGGGACTGCCTATGATGATTGTCATGTATGTAACCTTTATGTAACAACACTGCAATACTGTAGATACGTAAGAAATGCACACCTTGACCACAGGGGGTGAACTTGTGGGAGTCACTCCTCACCTGGTCATCCAGGTATATAAAGGGAGGTCCCACGCAGGGTCATCACTTCTTGGTCCTGTGAATAAAGGTTCAGGTCATGGAATGACCTTGTCCATAGAATGTGCTTCATGTGGATTTGTGGTATTGTGTAAGGACTTTACATTGGCGACGAGAAACAGGAATCAACGACCCACGAGAATGGCTACCAGCAGCACAAATGAACGGTACTGTGTTGGTGAGGACTGGGACGATTTCATTGAGAGGCTCCAGCAGAGTTTTGTCACAAAGGACTGGCTGGGAGACACAGTAGCCGACAAGTGAAGGGCTCATCTGCTGACCAGCTGTGGACCTAAGATTTACACACTCATGAAAGATCTGCTCGCACCCGAGAAGCCGGAGGACAAAACCTTTGAAGAGCTCAGCGAATTAATCGGTGAGCACATCAAACCGGTGTGCGGCGTACACATGGCCCGACACAGATTCTATACCCACCAACGTCGGGAAGGACAGAGCATACCGGATTTTGTTGCGGACCTCCGGCGCTTGGCCAGCCTCTGTAAGTTCACAGACGCCTGCAGTGGGGAGATGCTAAGGGATTTCTTTATTGAGGGCATCGGTCATGCTGGGATTTTCAGAAAGCTAATTGTGACCAAGGAATTGACCTTGGAAGCGGCGGCTTTGATGGCTCAGACTTTTATGGCGGGGGCGGAGGAAGCCAAGATAATATACGTGCGCAATTCTGCCTCCAACATGGCAATGGATCAGAGAGTCAATATCATAAACGCGACACAGAGCCCCGCAGGTAGGCAAGGGAAGTTTGACACACCCCAGGCAGCAATAGACCCAAGAGTAAGTGTCCAACAGAGACAATAGCAGGCTGAATGGACATTTACGCCACCCCAGTGGACAATGCGGCCCGGGATGGGGCCATTGACACCCACTAACACGATGCTCAAGAGCAGTCAAAGGGACAATCAGCGAGGAATGCCTTGTAACAGCTCTTTTGTTCATAACAATGGGAATCTCAGTTCATGCTGGAGGTGTGGGGGCAGACATGTTGCCAGGACTTGCAGGTTTCAACAGTTCGTCTGCAGAAATTGTAACCTCAGTGGCCATTTAGCCAGAATGTGCAGAAAGCCTGTAACCAGGCTAATATACGAGGCAGGGGAAACAAATGAGGGGTCTGCGAGGCAGGATGATGCTTGGGGCAAATCAATGGACGCTGAAGTTCAACGGGTTCATGTGGCAAACATTCACAGCTCATATACCAAAACGCCACCAATGATGATGAAAGTCCTATTAAACAGCATCCCTGTATGCATGGAGCTGGACACGGGGGCCAGCCAGTCACTCATGAGTGTTCAACAATTCGAAAAGCTGTGGTCACTCAAAGCCAGCAGACCCAAACTAGAACGCATTGAGACGCAATTATGGACGTACACCAAAGAAATCATTCCAGTGCTAGGCAGTGCAATGTTGGTGGTCACACACAATGGATCGGTGAACCGGCTGTCGCTCTGGATTGTCCCGGGCAATGGTCCCGCACTGTTGGGGAGGAGCTGGTTAGCTGAGATGAACTGGAAATGAGGGGATGTGCACACCATGTCATCTGTGGAGTGAAGTTCATGCTCACAGGTCCTACAGAAATTTGAGTCACTATTTCAACCTGGCGTTGGGACGTTCAAAGGCACCAAAGTAGTGATACACATCACCCCGGATGCCAGACCAGTGCACCACAAAGCCAGAGCTGTGCCATATGTGATGTGGGAGAAAATTGAGAGCGAGTTGGACCGGTTGCTGAGAGAGGGCATCATCTTGCCCATTGAATTCAGCGACTGGGAGAGCCCCATCATTCCCGTTCTAAAAGCGGATGGCTTGGTCAGGATCTGTGGTGACTACAAGGCCACTATCAACCGGGTGTCCCTACAAGACCAATACCTGTTCCCGAGAGCGGAGGACCTTTTTGCCACGCTGGCTGGCGGCAAGCTGTTCACCAAGTTGGACCTCACTTCAGCCTACATGACCCAAGAACTGGCCGACGAATCTAAACTACTGACCACCATCACCACACACAAGGGACTGTTTGTTTACAACAGGTGTCCGTTTGGCATTTGATCAGCGGCCGCGATTTTTCAAAGAAACATGGAAAACCTGCTCAAATCCATTCCCGGAACGATCGTATTTCAGGACGACATCCTCATCACCGGTCGTGACACCGAGGAACACCTCCACAACCTGGAGGGGGTGCTACGCTGGCTGGACCGGGTAGGCCTGCGACTCAAGAATCTAAATGTGTGTTTTTGGCTCCCGAGGTTGAGTTTCTGGGCAGGAGGGTTGCTGCACATGAGATTCGGCCTACCGAATCCAAAACGGAGGCGATTCAACGAGCGCCCAGGCCCTGCAACACATCGGAATTGCGTTCATTTCTGGGACTATTGAACTATTTCGAGAATTTCCTGCCGAACTTAAGCACATTGTTGGAGCCGCTACACGTGCTCCTGCATAAGGGTTGTGATTGGTTTTGGGGGAACTGTCAGGAACGGGCTTTCAATCGGGCGTGGAACCTACTTTGTTCAAATAAGTTGTTGACCCTGTACGACCCCTGTAAAAAATTGGTTCTGACAAGTGATGCATCGTCCTATGGGGTTGGGTGCATGTTGCAGCAGAGTAATGCTGAGGGTCAACTACAACCTGTGGCTTATGCCTCCAGGTCGCTCTCTCAAGCTGAACGGGGATATGGGGTGGATGAGAAGGAAGCACTCGCATGTGTCTATGGGGTGCAAAAGATGCATCAGTACCTTTTTGGCAGGAGGTTCGAATTAGAAACGGACCACAAGCCGTTAACATCCCTGCTGTCAGACAGCAAGGCTGTCAATGCCAATGCGTCAGCTCGCATACAGCGATGGGCTCTCACGCTCGCTGCGTATGACTACACTATCCGGCACCGGCCCGGTACCGAAAACTGCACTGACACGCTCAGCAGGCTTCCACTGGCCACCACTGAGGGGCCAGCGGAGCAAAGCGCTGAGATGGTCATGGCTGTCGATGCCTTTGACAGCGCAGGCTCCCCCATCACAGCCCGCCAGATCAAAATCTGGACCAACAGAGATCACCTCCTATCCCTCATTAAGAAATGTGTCCTAACTGGGGATTGGGTGCCTGCACACGGAGCATGCCCTGAGGAGGTCAGACCGTTTCACAGACGGATGGATGAGCTCTCCATCCAAGCCAACTGCCTACTATGGGGCAGCCGGGTAGTTATGCCCCAGAGGGGCAGGGAAGCATTCATCAGGGAACTCCACAGCGAGCATCCAGGCATCGTGCTGATGAAGGCCATTGCCCGGTCACACGTGTGGTGGTCGGGAATTGTTTCAGACCTGGAACACTGTGTTTGCAGGTGCACGACGTGTGCCCAGCTAGGTAATGCTCCCAGGGAGGCCCCGCTCAGCCCGTGGCCCTAGCCCACCAGGCCATCGTCACGTATTCACTTAGGCTGCATGGGCCTGTTCATGGGAAAAATGTTTCTCATTGTGGTTGATGCATACTCGAAATGTATCGAGTGCATCATTTTAAATTCGTGCACGACATCCACCACCGTGGAGAGTCTGCGCGCGGTCTATGCAACCCACAGCTTGCCGAACATCCTTGTTAACGATAATGGCCCATGTTTCACAAGCTACAAATTCCGGGAGTTCATGTCGGGTCATGGCATATGGCATTAACCATGTAAGGACAGCACCGTTCAAGCTGGCCCCCAATGGCCAGCGGAACGTGCGGTCCAAATCATAAAACAAGGCATGCTCCGGATTCAAGGAACCTCCCTTCAATGCCACCTATAACGCCTCCTGCTGGCCTATAGGTCCCGACCGTACTCGCTCACGGGGGTCCCGGCCGCAGAGCTACTCATGAAATGAACACTCAAAACTCGGCTGTCCCTCATTCATCCAGTGCTGTCCGACGTTGTTGAGGGCCAGCGCCAGTCCCAAAACGAGTACCATGACCGAAATTCAAGGGGGAGATGTATAGAAATTGATTACCCCGTATTTGTTCTCAATCCCGCTTTGGGGCCCAAATGGCTTGAGGGTACTGTAATAGACAAAGAGGGGAACAGGGTCATAGTGGTTAAGCTTAACAATGGGCAGATAAGCCACAAGCATCTGGACCAAGTGAAAAAAAGGTTCAGCATGTCACTGAGGAACCTGAGGAAGATCATGAGATGGTATTCACACCACCGCCAGTGAACGAGCAACAAGAACATTCAGCAACATGTACAGTCCCTGCGGTCAGCCCGGATAGGCTGGAATCACCACAGGTGACAGACACGCATACCAAGGCTCAACAACCAGAGCCCCAACTGCGGCGCTCCACGAGAGAGCGCAGACCACTTGAAGGACTTAACCTATGATCCCAATAAGATGTTGAGGGGGAGGTGATGTCATGTATGTAACCTTTATGTAACAACACTGCAATACGGTATATACGTAAGAAATGTACACCTTGACCACAGGGGGTCAACTTGTGGAAGACACTCCTCACCTGGTCATCCAGGTATATAAAGGGTGGTCCCACGCTGGGTCATCACTTCTTGCTCCTGTGAATAAAGGTTCAGGTCATGGCGTGACCTTGTCCATAGAATGTGCTTCGTGTGGATTTGTGGTATTGTGTAAGGACTTTACAATGATGATGTTTGAAATAAATGTCACCTGTTTCTGTGTCTTATGGTAATAAAATAAACATTTTCATACACTTGCACTATATCTCAGGTTGTGATCTTTTTTTTCCTTAGAAAATTTAAATCTCGAAAATGTTAAACCTTGACAGCTGTGTAGTAATCTGGGTTGCAGCTGCACAGAAACTCTTTCTTATAGAATATATTTAATACAAAATGTGCAGGTGCTCAAATGTAATAGCTAGTGTTCCAACATGATTGTTTTTTTGAAAATTGTTTAATGTGCCTGTCATTTAAGTACTCCTGGCATACAATGGGAGTACATCATGTTGTTGCACATCGCTGCCTGAGCCCATGTTTTACATTGATTAAAATTAATAAATGGAAGATCACAGATTTGGAGGTTTCCTAGTATGTGCTCCCAGAATGTACTGGCAGTGATGAAGTAGAAAATCTTCACTCATGTTTTTGTTTTAATAGTATTTACTTTGGACTGAAACTCATACACAAGAAATTTACAAGTGCACTGTGCTCTCTCTAAAGCTGTCTGTGGAAGACAAGTGAAATAGCAGGCTAGAAGGAAGGCCTTGTTGAAGGAATGGGGAAGGCAAGCTGTTCACAATGTTGTTGTCTACTTCACTGCCATGTGTAGAGTGACAGACCACACACCAAGGATACGGCTCTGGATATTATGCAAGAGGTTTAACATGGCACTAAATCATTGGTGCAGGTGCTTCCTCCTGGGGGCTGCTGCTGGCCCTCCTTCCGACAATTACCTTGGGCCACTGATGATGAGGCACGAGGCCCAAAATTGAAACCCTTAAAATGGGCGAGCTGCCTCTGGAGGTGCAACATGTGCCAGCAGCTTGCCTAAATTATTGTAGTGAAACCCAAGGACCAAGTTCAGGTAAGTCAGTCTGCCCGAAAACAGGCCTTAACTAATTTTTACACTGGAGTGTCAAAAATGGGTGAATGAGCTCAATAAAATAAGAATTTAACAGAAGACAAATCATACAAAAGGTATTGGGAAAAAGAAGGGGAACACTCTGGAATTTTTTTTAGAATAGATTACAAGTTATATTAGAGGTACAAAGAAAACCCGAGAGATAAATATAGCTAAACATAATAAGTAAATAATACTTAGCGAGGAAGTTAGACCTGTAAAAGATGACCATGGTAGTAAAATTGAATAAGAAAATAAAATAGTTGAATTATTACTTGAATGTATTTAAGTAATATGCACCAGTGGGGATATTATTAATTTACCATCCATCTTGTCTAATACATTCAATATTCTAGAGGATTTTGAAGCCAGTGTAGCAAAGCTACTTGATAGATTAGGGGGACTTAAGCCAAACAAATCCTTTGATACCGATAGTATAGTGGATTAAAAAGAGAAAATGCTGGAAATCTCAGCAGGTCAGGCAACATCTGTGGAGAGAAAGCAAAGTTAACGTTTTGGGTCGATGACCCTCCGCCAGAACTGGAGAGTGTTCGGAAACAACAGATTCTTAACAAGCACTGAAAGGGGGGAGGGGAAGAAAGAACAAAAGGGAAGGTCTGTGATAGGGTGGAAGACTGGTGAGATTCGAGAGACAAAAGAGATGATGGGCCGAATTGAAATGGTGATGACAGAAGTTAGAAAAAGGTTAGTCTAGATAGGGTGTGAATGGCGGAATAATGACCAGCTGCCATTAGAGACAAGGAGAAAAAAACAAGCTCGGGGGGAGGGGGGAGGGGGAAAGGGAGCCAAAGATTGGCAGCGGTTGCGCTCTGAAATTGTTGAACTTGATGTTGAGTACAGAAGGCTGTAAAGTGCCTAAACAAAAGATGAGGTGCTGTTCCTCGAGCTTGCATTGAGATTTGTTGGAACAGTGTAGGAGACCGAGGATGGAGAGGACTGAGTGGGAGGGGAGCGGAGATTTAAAGTGACAGGCGACCGGAAACTCAGGGTCACACTTGCGGACTGAACTGAGGTCCTCCGCAAAGTGATCACCCAATCTACGCTTGGTCTCCCCAAAGTAGACGAGTCCATATCGTGAGCAGCGAATACAGTATACTAAATTGAAAGAAGTACAAGAAAATCACTGTTTTACCTGGAAAGGTGTATTTGGGGCCCTGGATAGTGGGAAGGAAGGAGGTAAAAGGGAAGGTGTTGCATCTCCTGCGCTTGCACGGTAAGGTGCTGTCGGAAGGGGAGGGGCTTCATGGGGTGACTTCGGAATGGACCAGGGTGTCGCGGAGTGAGTGGTCCCTTCGGAATGCTGAGAGGGGAGGGGAAAATGTGATTGGTGGTGTGATCGCGCTGGAGGTTGCGGAAATGGCGGAGGATGATCCATTGAACATGGAGGCTGATGGGGTGAAAGGTGAGGACAAGGGGAACCCTATTGTGGTCTGAGAGGGAGGGGAAGGGGTGAGAGCAGAAGTGCGGGAAATAGAACAGACACGGTCGAGGGCCATGTTAACCACAATGGACAGGAATCCTCTGTTGAGAAGAAAGGAAGACATGTCAGAGGCACCAGTGTTAAATGTGGCATTGTCACAGCAGATGCAACGGAGACAGAGAAACTGGGAGAATGGAATGGAGTCCTTACATCTGTCATTGGAAAATGCTGGAGTCCATTATTAAGGAAGCAATAGCAGGATATTTGGAAAAGCATAATTCAGTCAACCAGAGTCAGCATGGTTTTATGAAAGGGAAATCATGTTTGAAAAATTTGCTGGAGCTCTTTGAGGCTGTAACGAGCAGGGTGTCCAAGGGGGAACGGTTGTGTTCATACTATATTCATTTGTTAAATCGCACAGGACGGGCATTAGGACCCTGCGGGAGCTAGTCACGGTTGCTTACTTATGCTGGTTCATGCTGGTTTGGGGACAAATTTTGGGTTATGTAAAAGCACACTTAAGTTAAGTTACATTATTCCTGGCTCAGTTTTGTCAGTTAATTACGTGTACACAACATAATTTGGCGATGAGGATGATTCAAATTAACCTCCCTGCCCGCCCCCCCCACCTTTCCTCTCCACACACGGGGACCCTCCAATTCCATGGCCGAGATGGATAAAATGCTTTTCTGCATACATCACAGCGAGTGGGTTAGACAATGACAACGTAACACCAGCTCGCTGCCATGCAATACTTATCCACTGCCTCAGTGCCGAAGGCCAACGTATCTTTTGCCAAATCGAAGACACGGAGTCCTACGACAAAATGGTATATGCCCTAGAGAACAATTTTTGGACAAAGAAAAGAATCGTGATGGAGAGATACCAATTTTGTAAAAGGGGGCAAGGGAACGGTGAACCAATCAAACAGTATAGCATTTTATTTTCTGAACTGGCCACTATGTGTAACTTTGGAGTACTCACAGAGGAAATGATCAGGGATCAAATTATTGAGAAAACAATGATCCCCCGATTCGGGAATGCTTGCTAATGGAGGATGACAATTTGTCATTGGAAAGCAACTAATTTGGCCATCCAAATCGAATCAGTGCTTTCTGATTCAAAAGTGATCAGATCCCCTGCTTCCCCTGTGCAGCAGACTGCAGCTACAGCCCATGTGCAAGATGTTCGTCCAAAGCGGAAATCACATCAGAGACCCAGGACTAGTAATAAGCCACCCACTATAGATAGCGGACCAACTTCCACTGCCTTAACGGTGGGGACAAATCACACTAAGCAAAGAGTCCTAACTGCCCTGCATGTGGGAAGAAATGCTCTGCATGTGGTAAAATGAACCATTTTGCTCGTGTCTGTTGCTCATCGCAGCATATTCGACATGTGGACAACCCCGACAGTGATAAACCCAGTATGGTTTACACCGTTAGTGATATTTCACACATCGGTTCAGGCAAATTCAAGGACTGTGAGGTAAACATTGATGGCACACCCATCTGCCTCCTCATTGACCTTGGAGCCAAAGTCTCCATATTGAGTGAGGCTGTGTACTAAACCCACTTCACTCACTGTCAACTGCAGCCCGCAACTTCCACTCTACATGTGTACTCCAACTACAAAATTGAGGTACTTGGGGTCATATCTGTCTCGATATACTACAAGGGCATACATTGGAGAACTTTTCCTTTTATGTCACAAAGGGATGAAGCCTCATGGATGTTGACCTTTTTGATAAGCTTGGGTTCAAAGTTTATGACCCAACAAGCACACCTGTGTACATGGTGGAGTTTGATAAGCAATCTTTACAGGGTTTGGAGTGACAACAAAATTCTGCCATCATCCCCGCGTTGACCCTTCCATCAAACCGGTTACGCAGCAACTTCGCCGTCTCCCATTCGCAGTTCGCGACTAGGTATCCGCAGAATTAATGCGACTCGAATCTCAGGGAATCATTGAGAGCATCGACTCCACACCCTCGATCTTGAACTTAGTTATTGCTTGGTGTAAAAATGGAGAGAACTGCCTATGCATCGACCTGAAAGTGGTCAACAAGACCATCATCCCCGACAAGTACCTTCTTCCTACCATCGACGAACTGTCTTCATAATTCCACAACTCAGAAAACTTTACGAAACTCGACATGCACTGCAGTTACCTGCAAATACCCCGAGTGGATGACAGCAAACCACTTACGGCATTCACGACGTGTGCCCTATGGACCATCTTCTGCACCCAGTGCATTTCAGAAGATTGTCACTACTATGCTAGCAGGTATAGAGGGAGCCCTCAATCAGCTTGATGGTATCATTGTCCATGGATGGACAATGGAAGAGCATGACCAGCGACTTCACGCAGTTTTGGCTAGACTTGCTGCACATAACACTACACTTAATGTCGATAAGTGTACATTCGCTGTTGGAGAAATAAACTTTCTGGGCTACAGAGTCACAGCACAAGGTATCAAGCCAACACTTGACAACAGTGACGCAATCCAGCGAATGCAGGAGGCTACCAACGTCAATGAATTTTCATCATTCCACGGCACTTGCAACTTCTATCTGAAGTTCGTCTTACACTACGCACACATTACCGAACCACTTCACAAGTTGCTGCACAAGGACGTCCCTTGGGAATGGACAGATTCCCACGCTCAGGCATTCACCATGCTTTTGGAGAAAATCACATCCCCTGCTATCCTCGCTCACTTTGATCCGAATGCCACTACAGATGTCACCACGGATGCATGAGGCACCACCATGGGTGCTGCGCTCTCGCAATGGATTGACGGCCTCAAACACCCAGTAGCCTTCGCCTCTCGCATGCTCTCGTCTGCAGAACGTAAATATTCTACAGGGGAACGCGAAGCACTCGCTTGCATCTACGCATGTGAATGCTGGCACATCTACCTCTATGGCAAGAAATTTACCCTCCGTACGGATCACCAAGCACTAACTACGCTATTCGCTACACCAGGATCTGGGCACAGACCACTATGAATCAGCCGATGGTCAGATTGCCTTCCTCAATATAACTTTGATATACAGTACATCGCTGGCTGTCGCAACCACTTAGCTGACATGCTCAGCTGCTCGATACCTGTTTCGGACTCTGGTGCTGACTTGTTCACAGATGATGACATATATGCCACGTCGATCATTACTCAGTCCATCAGAAACCTTGTCTCCTGCGACGAACTCAAAACCGAATCACAGAGTGATGCTATGCTCCAGCACATGTGCCACTTCCTCCAGATGTAGTGGCTGAAGCAAATTTCAGAAGAGCTGAAAACATTCCAAAGACTTCGAGATGAATTTTCCATTTGGAACGATGGCTGCCTAGCTCCTGGTGATAGAGCAGTAATTCCCAAGTTGCTTCAATAGCGCGTTCTCTCATTGGCACACGATGGACACCCTGGTATTGTCCGCATGAAGCAGAGATATTGCGATTCAGTTTGGTGGCCTGAGATTGACACACGCATCGAGGAGTTTGTCTCACACTGCAAGCATGCAGTCTGAGCGAAAAGGCCACAAACACCCGACCAGCGCCAATGAAGCCCATTCCATGGTCACAAAGTCCATGGCAACAACTTCACTTGGATATCTTCGGTCCAGTTGAAGCAGCTCCACAGCACCAGCGTTTCCTTGTTGTAGTACATGACCTGCATTCGGAATGGCCAGAAATTGCTACAAGAAGTTCAGTGACCTCATCAACAATCGTCACTATTCTGCAGCATATATTCATAAAGTGGGGCCTTCCAGAGGTCATAATCACTGAAAATGGACCACAGTTCGTGTCCGACCAGTTCACGAATTTCTGCATTCGTCATGCTATCGAGCATCGCCTAACTTTCGATACAATCCTCAAAGCAACGGAGGTGTTGAGCGTTTTAACCTTGTCATCAAAGAGGCTTTGAATGCCAACCTCGCAGCAGGCCAAACATTTGACAAATTGGTTCAGACCATTCTCCGCACATTCTGTTTGACAAAGCACTCGCTAATGGGGAAGACATCTGCTGAGCTCATGGTTAGGCGGAATCTTTGCTGACTACTGGACATTCTCAAATCCCCAGCCAAACCTAGTGCAAAGAGACCAGCAGGATGGAACAGAGGCACCGTCCTGTTTCCCAACCAAAACCTGGAGCAAACAACTCAAGCTCCAAGCCAGTCTCAGCGTATCAGAACACGACCTGGCTATCTCAAGGACTTTGTCTGTACATAGACTGTGGTTTTAAAAAGGGTAGAAATATGTTGTGTTCATACTCTATTTATTTGTTACAGCTCACAGGATGGGCATTAGGACCTTGAGCAGCTATTCATGTTTGCTGTACTCATGCTGGTTCATGCCAGTTTGAGGACACCATTTTGGGTTACATAAAAACACAGCTAAGTTAAGTTACATTACTCCTGGCTGTTTTTCAGTTATTTACGTGTATACAACAGGAACCAGTGGATGTAGTGTATTTGGATTTCCAGAAGGCATTCGATAAGGTGCCACATAAAAGATTACTGCACAAGATAAGAGCTCATGGGTTTGGGGGTAATATATTAGCATGGATAGAGGATTGGCTAACTAACAGAAAACAGAGTCAGGATAAATGGGTAATTTTCCGTTTGGCAAATGGTAACTAGTGGCTTGTCACAGGGATCGTTGCTGCAGCCTTAACTATTTACAATCTATGTTAATGACTTGGATGAAGGGACCAAGTGTAATGTACAAGTTTGCTGATGATACAAGATGGGTGGGAAAACAAGTTGTGAGGAGGACACAAAGAATCTGCAAAGGTATATCGATAGGCTAAGTGAGTGGGCAAAAATTTAGCAGATGAAGTATAATGTGGGAAAATGTGAGGTAATCCACTTCGGCAGGACAAATTAAAAAGCAAATTATTATTTAAATGGAGAGAGATTACAAAATTCTGCAGTACAGAGAGACTTGGGGGATCCTTGTGCATGAAACACAAAAAGTTAGTATGAAAGTAATCAGGAAGGCAAATGGAATGTTGGCCTTTATTGAAAGGAGGATGGAGTATAAAAGCAGAGAAGTTCTGCTACAAATGTACAGGGTATTGGTGAGGCCACACCTAGAGTACCACATACAGTTTTGATCTCCTTATTTAAGGAAGGATATACTTGCATTGGATGCAGTTCAGAGAAGGTTCACTAGATTGATTCCTGAGATGAAGGGGTTGACTTAGAAAGAAAGGTTGAGCAGGTTGGGCTATAATCATTGGAGTTTAGAAGAATGAGAGGTGATCTTATTGAAGCATATAAGATACTGAGGGGACTCGAAAAGGTAGATGCAGAGAGGATATTTCCACGTGGGGGAATCTAGAACTATGGGGCATATTTTCAGAATAAGGGGTCGCCCATTTAAAACTGCGATGAGGAGGAATTTCTTCTCTCAGATGGTCGTAAATCTGTGGAATTCTCTGCCCCAGAGAGCTGTGGAAGCTGGGTCATTGAATATATTTAAGGTGGAGATAGACAGATTTTTGAACGCAAAGGGAATAAAGGGTTATGGGGAGCGGGCAGGGAAGTGGAGCTGAGGCCAAGATCAGATCAGCCACGATCTTATTAAATGGTGGAGCAGGCTTGAGGGGTCAAATGGCTTACTCCTGCTCCTATTTCTTATGTTCTTTTCCAAAGAAGGGTTGCTGAGTTGTTGTGTCATGAGGGCTCGGCAATTAGGGCAAGTGTGGTTCCATTACATGTAGCTGTCAATCTGACATTAAAAGGGAGCCTCCATTGTGAGTGTGCACACATTTATATGCATGCCTCAGCAAACAAATGGTGCTTCAGTGTTTATATGGTGTTGGTGCAAAAGGAGAGTCTTGCAGGTGGAAGGTGAGGATTTGGGGTTACATGTACACACTTTCATCACTCGAATGGGGTTGTTGAGCCTTTTCCGGCATTGGGTGGGGGTGCGCTGATGAATGGAGGTCCCTGATACCTCCCCAGCGATTTATCTCCAGTCATTTAGAAATATGCTCCGAGCAGGTACAGAATGCGCCCCCTTCCCACCACGGCTTCCAGCACAGTTTTGAGCTCCACATCACTGAAGCGGCTGGCCCCCCTCAAAGGTCTCACATCAGCCATCTCTTCTCAAGCAACAAAGACCAACCTCAGTGCTCAGGGCCTAGCTGCAAAACCTGTCCTTTAAAAAGGCCAGGGAGCAGCTGCCTCGTTGTGAGCAATTGGTCAGGCAGTTGAATTTTGCTGCAAAGAGGCCATTCCCACCTGCAATACTGCTCCGTTCCTTTTTACCATCAAAAACGCTGAATTTCGCTCTAATGACCAGCGCATTCATTGCGGCAGTAATGAATGGCAAAATGCGGTGGGTGCACCTAGTCTCGGGCGGAGGGCAATTTCGGGGCCGTTTAACTGGATGGAAAAACTGACCCAGGGAACTACAGGCACATTAGCCCAACATTAGTGACAGGTAAAATGATAGTCTTAGGGGTTTGCTGGAGAAGAACTAAATAATTATAACTTGATAAGAATCAACAAGCATGGATTTAAAAGGGTAAGATTTTACAGATAAATTTTCTAATGACACTTTAACCTAACTGGCTGGGCCGGAAACCCAATGGATCAGGGAGAAGGTGGGTTTTAAACCCGGCCCAATAATATTCTCTATTCAATGGAGTTCAATGGAGAGTAAAATTGGACATGGAGTAAAACTGACATTGCACCCGATCCTATCAGTTTCCCGATGGGCAGGCGAGGTTATAATTTCCCCCATTTTCCAAGGCGTATGTGGCTTTCTTATTTCACCTGACGAAATACACAACCTCACACTTACGTATATTGAAATTATTTTGGCATTCTGTAAGGTTGTTGTAAGGGGATAGAGTATTGTAAGGGGATAAAATACTGTCACCAAAGTGGAAGGAGACATTCGCTTATATGCATGTAAAACTCGCTTATAAAACTCACTTACAAATGGGTTTTAAAATGGAGAACAGCTAAAAAGCAAAGCTTGCTGGTAAATGCATTGAATCCTAGCACAGGCTTAAAGAAGATTCAGTACAGAACAACACTTGCCAAGGACAGTAGAGTAAGCTGTTTGGGGAACATAGATTATAGTAATGACTGGTAGTTTTGACTAGATTTCTTGGGAGAGGGGTAAGGAGGCACCACCCTGGGAAACAAGGTTAATCAACACGTCATGAGGAACTGAGGCAAAGTTGACACCACTGAACAAACACATTCCATAAGATTGACAGATGATGGAAGATGGAAGGGTTGGGGGAACCCCTCAGAGACAGTCTGATAAGGGTCAACGAATCAATGTAACTTCGCTGATAAGCAGTTAGTCAATTGGTGGTTTTGTAGGAGAGTCGCACACCTCAGAAAATGGATAATTGTTGATATAGAAACCTCTGTTCTTAGAAGGATTCATCGGCACTCTTCCCCTGCACGCTTGAATAAAAACCAGTTGAACCGAAGTTTCGTCTGAGTGATTCCGTGGTCACTATACGGGCAGGCACATGTTGATTCCTTATATCAGGGAGTCCACCTTGAAGAAGAGAAGGGGAGGGCCACTGCGCACTCTGCTTGGTTTTTTGGTGGCCACCACTGGGCCACCAGGGACACATGAGACCGGGCCAGCAACCCGACACTCACAACAGAGTGCTGGGCTGTGCAATGGTGGCACTATCCACACTAGGGCCGCCATGATCGGGCTGACCTAAGATTCAGCTGACCAACAAAGGTGGCGGCCCAGGGTGCTGCAGGCCTCCCCTTTAAACAGCGTTCGAAGAGTGGATGTCTTCCAGATTTACAACCCCAAAGCTGGTGTTGACATCCACCCGTGCCAGCCTCATGGCCCGCGGGACATTAAGGGGTTGGTCCGGGAAAATGAGGGGTCACCGTGCTTGGCGATGACCTCATCATCAGTTGCACAGCAGCCTGGGCATAACACTGCTGGGACAGCACCTCTCAAAACTCCGTGGCAAGTTCCCGGGAGTCAGTAGCGCCCCCCATCCCCCAAACGAAAACAACCTTGCACGCTCCGGAATCACTAAGGGGGCTATAAAAAAGAGAAATTCTGCCCCCTTGATGTTTTTCTATTACAGCTTTCAGTAAAGATTCTATTATCTTTCCTATCACCATATTAAGCTAACTGGTCTATAATTTATTGGAATTGTTCTATCTTCCTTTTTTAAATATAGGAATAACATGAGCTATCCCCTAGTTCTCTGGTATGTTTCTCTTTTCTATTGCATTTTTATATATATATCTACAATAATGCATCTATTATCACTTCTATAGCTTCTTTAAGTTTACGCAGATGTGGATAGGTCCACCACGTTAGTCTCCCTGGTAAATACTGAGGCAAAGTTATTATTCAAAATTATTTCTGCTATTTCACTGTCATTACCTGTGAGTTTATCTTGTGCTTTTCTTTAGTAGACCTATCCCTATCTTCATTTTCATTTTGTTATTTATGTGCCTGTAGAAGAATTTACTCATTCTTTGAGACACGACGGGCTGAATGGCCTCTTTCTGTGCTGCACCCATTCTATGATTCTATGAAATTTCGTAGTTCCCTCTTTGTTTTTTAAAATTATTTCCTAACCTCTTCATATTCCTTTGTCATTCTCTTTTTTATTGTCGATGTATTTAGTGTATGTTTGTTTTCTTTTGTTTCAATTTGCCCTTATCTCTTTATTCATCCATGGTGTTTAATTATTGGCTCGTTTGTTCTTGTTTTTAGTGGAGAAATTTCTCCTGAACTCTATTGATCACCTTTATAAATATATCCCACAGCTTTTCTATCTTTTTGTCAACATTCTTTTCCAGTTTATCTTCCCTAGTTCCATTCACAACCCCTCAAAATTAGCTTTTTTAAATCTATTATTTTGGTTTTAGTCTTACTTAAGGAAAACCCTAAGATGTTCTACAAATATATTAAGAGTAAGAGGGTAACTAAAGAAAGAGTAGGGCCTGTTAGAGACCATGAAGGTAATCTTTGAGTGGAGGCGAAAGATGTTGGGAGGGTTCTTGGTAAATACTTTGCATCTGTTTTCACAAAGGAACAGGGTAATGCAGATACTGCTATCGAGGAGGAGTGTGATATTCTGGATGAAATAAATATATTGAGAGAAGAAGTATTAAGGGGTTTAGCAGCTTTAAAAGTCGATAAGTCCCCGGGCCTGGATGAAATGCATCCCAGGCTGTTGAGCGAAGTAAGAGAGGAAATAGCAGGTGCCTTGACCATCATTTTCTAGTCCTCTTTGGATCTGGGCATGGTGCCGGAGGATTGGAGGATTGCTAATGTTGTACCCTTGTTTAAGAAGGGAGAAAGGGGCAGGCCAAGTAATTACAGGCCTGTCAGCCTAACCTCAGTGGTGGGAAAATTATTGGAAAAAATCCTGAAAGACGGAATAAATCTGCATTTGGAAAAGCAAGGATTAATTAGAGACAGTCAGCACGGATTTGTTAAGGGAAGATCGTGTCTGACTTACCTGATTGAATTTTTTGAGGAGGTAACCAAGAGGGTCGATGAGAGTAGTGCATACAATGTAGTATATATGGACTTTAGCAAAGCTTTTGATAAGATCCCAAATGGTAGACTGGTCATGAAGATTAAAGCCCATGGGAGACAGGGCAAAGTGTCAATTTGGATCCCAAATTGGCTTGGAGGAAGGAAGCAAAGGGTAATGAGTGATGGATGTTTTTGTGACTGGAAGGATGTTTTCAGTGGGGTTCTGCAGAGCTCAGTACTGGGACCCTTGCTTTTTGTGGTATATATCAACGATTTAGATTTGAATATATGGAGTATGATTAAGAAGTTTGCAGACAAAACTAAAATTGGCTGATAATGAAGAGGAAAGTTATGGGCCGCAGGAGGATATCAATCTACTGGTCCAGTGGGCAAAGCAGTGGCAAATGGAATTTAATTTGGAGAAGTGTGAAATGATGCAATTTGGGAGGGCTAAAAAAGAAAGGGAATATACATTAAGCGATAGGCCACTTAATAGTGTAGATGAACAAAGGGACGTTGGAGTGCTTGTCCACAGAACTCTTTTGGGAGGAACCAAAACATTAATTCTTAAATCGTGTCCCCCCGATCTGGGGGGCACACCAAACATTTACAAGGCCCTTTTTTTGTGTGTTTTTTTTTGGGCACTAAAATCATATAATTTTCCTCCAAGTGCCCCCTATAAAAGGGGAGGGGGACACTAAAAACACCGGCAATTAAAACAAATTAAACTTTAAAACATAAAATCAAATTAAAATTTGGTTGCCGGGCATGACGATGCACTCCAGTCCTTCCGGTGCCCACCTCTCGCGGAAGGCCGCGAGCGTAGCGGTGGACACCGCGTGCTCCATCTCCAAGGACACCCTGGCGTGGATGTACGCGCGGAAGAGAGGCAGGCAGTCAGGTTGAACGACCCCCTCGACCGCCCGCTGCCTGGACTGGCTGATGGCACCCTAGGCCGTGCCCAGGAGCAGTCCTACGAGGAGGCCCTCGGACCTACCCGCTCCCCTCCGCACAGGGTGCCCAAAGATCAGGAGTGTGGGACTGAAGTGCAGCCAGAATTTCAGGAGCAGCCCCTTTAAATAATAAAACAGGGGCTGCAACCTCGCGCATTCCATAAAAACATGGAACATGGACTCTTCCAGACCGCAGAAATTGCAGGCGGCCTGGGAGCCCGTGAACCGGCTTAAAAATTTATTGCACGGGACTGCTCCGTGAACCACCCTCCAGGCCAAGTCCCCGATAAATACTGGGAGGACTCCCGCGTAGAGTGCCCTCCATCGGGGACCCCCGCCTCCTCCGGACGGCAAGATGGTACGCCATGGCGTGTCCGGACGGCAGGCGAGTATGGCAAAGTTGAGAGTGTGCAGGAGCAACCCGTACAGGAAACCCCTCCGCGCGGAACTGAAAGGCACGGAGGAGATTTCCTCGAGGCGGCTCAAGTTGTGAGGCGCCGGCTCCCGAGGGAGGTTCCGGGGTTTGGCGCCGATGAGGAATTCCATCCGGACGGGGTCAGTTCAGACGGGATCTCCCCACGTGCTTGAGCCTCCTCGATGCACCTAACGGAGTCAGGGCCCAAAGCTGTTTTTAGCGACTCGATGGCATCGGCTGCGTGGCGGACGTTTGCGGAATTTAGGCGCCGCGCCAGCGTGTCTGGCGCCATCCAGCCCGCTCCTCCGCCATCGAGCAGGTCCCTGACCCTGGTCACCTCACCAGCCACAGCCCTCTCGTCCGACCGCCACCTAAAACCTCGGTCGTGGAGGTATGGATTCCCAAGCAGCAGCTCCTGCAGGACAGCTGCCAATCCAGCCGGTGGAGAGCTGCGCTTGGTGGAGACTTTGTTCCAGACCCTGGTGAGTACCTTGTAAAAGACAGGCAGCTCCTGGAAGGCGGTCCTGACGCCCCCAAAGCTCACAAACAGGAGCTGCGTGTCGTAGTTGAGGCCGTGCTGCTGGCGGAAGAAATACGTCGCCAGAGCACGCCACCTAGGAAGGGGCTCGACGTAAAGGTATCTCTGCAGGGTCTGAAGATGGAAAGTCGCGAGCTGGGTGCTGACGCACACCAATGACTGACCGCCCTCCCCAAGCGGGAGACTCAAGACCGCGGCAGAGACCCAGTGCTTCCTGTTGTTCCAGAAGAAGTCCACCAGCTTCTTCTGTATCTTGGTGACAAACACAGGGGGAGGGGTCAAAGTGACCAGCCGGTACCACAACATGGCGGCCACCAGCTGGTTTATGACAAGCGCTCGATCCCTGTAGGACAGCACTCGGAGCAGTCCTGTCCCACGCCCTGGGCGAGCGGCGACCTTGGCCTCCAGCTCTTGCCAGTTCGCCGGCCAGGCTTCCTCGTCGGGGCTAAGGCAGACTCCCAGATAGAGGAGATGGGTCGTGCTCCAGGCAAAAGGCCTGAGCTCCTCCGGCAGGGAATCCAACCATCACTGACCCACCAGGAGTCCGGAACATTTCTCCTAGTTGATCCTGGTGGAGGATGCGGCCGAGTAAATCTCCTGGCACTCACGCATCCTCCGCAGGTCAGTGGGATCCTCTACCACGAGGAGCACGTCATCGGCGTAAGCCAAGAGGACGACCTCCACGCCCGGCCCTTGCAGAGCCAGTCCCGTCAACCTCGTCCGCAGTAGGCGCAGGAAAGGCTCCACGCAGATGGTATATAACTGGCCAGAGATGGGGCATCCCTAGCGCACCCCTCTCCCAAAGCGAAGGGGCGCCGTCAAGGACCCGTTAACCTTTATCAGACACTCCGCGGCGGCGTACAAAAGTCGGATCCGGGCGACGAAATGCGTCCCGAACCCAAAAGCGCGCAGAGTTCCGAGCAGATAGTCGTGATCCACCCTGTCAAACGCCTTCTCTTGGTCAAGAGATAGGAAGGCGACCGACAGACCAGCCTCCTGGGAATGATGGATGTTATCGTGGATTGTCCGGCCCGGGACCGTGTAGGACTGGTCGGGGTGGATCATGTGGTCCAGCACGGTGCCAAGGCGAGCAGACATCGCCCTGGCGAAGATTTTGTAGTCCGTGCTGAGGAGGAAGACCGGGCGCCAGTTCTTAAGGAGGCGGAGATCGCCCTTCTTAGGCAGCAGGACGATTACTGTCCTGCGCCAAGAGAGGGGCATCTCCCCGGTCGCCAGACTTTCCCCCAGGACCCGCGCGTAGGCGCCCCCCAGGACGTCCCAGAACGCCCTGTGGAACTCCACAGTCAGCCCGTCCAGCCCCGGGGATTTTCCCCTCGAGAGCCGGGCGAGGGCACCGGTCAGCTCCGCCAGGCTTAGCGGAGCTTCCAGATTTTCGGCACCCTCTGGGCTGACCTTCGGCAGGTCCTCCCACAAAACTCTACACGCTTCCTTGCTGGATGGTTCCGGAGAGAACAGAGCCCCGTAATATTCACGGGCCCTGTTGTTGACGCCCTCTGGATCCGAGACGAGAGAGCCGTCATCGGCCAGCAGCGTCAAGAGCTGCTTACGGACACTCTGTCTTTTTTCCAGCGAGTAGAAGAAGGGGGAGCCGCGGTCCAGATCCCGCAGGAACCGGATCCGCGACCTCACGAACGTGCCTCGGGACCCGACGAGCTGCAGGTCCTTCAGCGTGGCCTTCTTCACTTCGTACACCGTCCACAGGGCCGGGTCCTCGACGACTTGACCGAGACGGGACTCCAGGTCAAGCACCTCTTTTTCTAGGCGCCCGACCCTGGCCGCCCGCCTCTTGGTCGACTCCCTCGCGTACTCTTGACAAAAGACGCGGACGTGAGCCTTGCCCATATCCCACCATAGCCCCAAGGAGGGGAAGCCCCCCTGCTTCCTTCCCCAGTCAGCCCAGAAACGACGGAACGAGTCCTGGAACCGCACGTCCTCCAGCAGCTGGTTGTTAAAGTGCCAGTACGTGGACCCCGTCCTCGCGTGGAGCGATGCGAGCTCCGCCCACACCAGTTGGTGGTCCGAACACGGCACTGGTCTCATGGAGGCCGCCGGGACACAGGAAACGTATGCCCGAGACACGTAAAGGCGGTCAACACTGGACCATCCTACTCCAGGCCTCACCCAAGTAAAGGCGCTGGAGTCGGGATGGAGATTTCGCCAGACGTCCACCAAGTCGAAGGACCCGACCAGGTCCCTCAACTTCTCCATCGCCGTCATGCTCTGCGGGGCACCGGAGCGGTCCCTCGCCTCGAGGGTGCAGTTAAAATCCCCCCCGAGGACAATGCAGTAGCCGACGTCGACGGAGCCAAGAAGAGCGGACACCTCTTCGAAGAAGCGCGTTTGCTGCGGTCCGGGCTGAGGGGCGTACACGTTCACGAGATGGAGCGGCACGTCCCCCAGGCGAACCGTGACGTGCAGCAAGCGGCCTGGCACGGGCTCCTCGACCCCCAAGATCTCCGGCTTAAAATGTGGGCCCAACAAGATGGCCACCCCACAAGAAGTGGTAGTGAGGTGGCTCATGCGGACCTCTCCTTGCCATTCCAGGAGCCATGTGGCTTCGTCTCCCGGAACGGTGTGGGTTTTTTGCAGGAAGCACACCGCATATTTCCCCTCCCACAGGAGCGAAAAATTGTTAAATCTACGGTGTGCCTCTCTGCCGCCGTTGATGTTGAAGCTGGCTATGGTTATCTTCATGACAAAAGCAGAGTGCAACCTCTACCTAACCTATTGTTGGAGGGGGGGGGGAGTGGAGTCGTTTGTTGACCTCCACTCCTTCAGCAGCCCAGCGAGGAACCTTTTGAGCCGGTGCAGCTCAAGGCCTTGCGCCTTCGATAAGGGCCCGCCCGCGGCCATGGTTTTAGCGGCGGCGCGGATGGACGCGACAAGCAACCCCAGCTCAGACCATCTTTCCAGGGCCAGATGGGCTCGGTGGCGGTGACCCTGGCTCTGGACCAAAAAGTCCCGGAGTTCCTTTGCAGGAATGAGGGGGGACTCAGCAGCGGGCACGAGGAGATCCACCACCTCACTGGCGATGGACTCGAGATCTTCTCCCTCGTCCCTCACCGAGTCCCCGTCCCCCTCCGGGAGGTCGCTGCCAGCAGCCTGCCCGTCGACCGCACGAGGTACGGCAAACAGCTCGGCCGCTCCATCCGACCCTGGCTCTGCCCCGATCCCAGCCCCAGGATCGTCGGCAGAGGAGTCCCCACTGGGCTCTATTAAAAGTGGTGCTGGGTCAGGAAGCGACAGCGGAAGGGGTTCCTCCTCCGCCCCAGGAACCGGGTAACACGGAGAGACTTGGCCAAAGTAATGTGCCAGATCCTCCAAGTACCCCAGCTCCAAAGTAGGGGGCGATGGTTGTTGTTCTTCCCCCTCCCCGCCGCCACCCCCCGGCCCAGCGTGTGGATGTTCTGTAAAATTATTATCATTTTCAGTTTCTGCCGAGTCGATCAAATCCCGGGGGAAGTTGGATATTGGCTGGGCGGGCTCAGGTTCGGCCTTTTCGGCCCCGCCCGCCTCAGTCCCCGGGACGCTCGACCCGGCGGCTACGCATTTCTCCGCTGGCCCCACGCCCCCCACAACAGGCAGATCTTCCACGCCATCCCCGGGAGGCAGAGGCTGGGCAGCCTCGAATGTCTCACCCTCCCCGGGGACAGACTCCTCTTGCCTACAGCGCAGCTTGGGGGCGCTGGTGGGGGACGCGGGACACGCGGCGGGCACCGACTCCTCCGCGGAGGGATGTTGTTCCCCCTTCGGCTCATTGGAGCGGCGCCTCCTTTTGTTCCTGGGGGGGCGCGGAGGCAGGGAGACCTCCATGTCTGCCGAGGCGTCCTGCTCCGCCCCCCCCTTTTTCTTATCTTGCCCGCGCCCGAGCCCCTCTATGATATTGGTCAAGGGCTCAGGCACGGGCTCAGGGCACCCTGCGCTCGCCGGTGATAGGGTTGGGCTGAGCGCAGTGGTCAAACTGTCTGGCGCACTGAGGGGACCCGCCTCAAGATGTTTCGCCTTCCTCCGCACCTTCTTTCCGGTCGGACGCTCTCCCTCCCCCCCCGCCAGAGGCCGTGAAAACAAAGGCCCCCGACGATGCCCGCGCACCGACAGCTCCCGGCACGCGGACGCAAATAGGGGGAGGGGTGTCGGCGGCGCCAACCTTGGCCGCCTTCGGTGGTTTGGCGGCCTTGGAGGCGGGGCAGTTCTTGCGAACGTGCCCCACCTCCCTGCAGGCATGGCACCGCACGCCGTCCAACGTCCAAAAGACACGGTAGGCAGTCCCCTCGTGCACCACATTAAATGATCCCTCCGTCGTCTCCTCCCGTGCCAGCCGGACAAAGAGCTGGCGGCAGAAGGAGAACACATGGCGCAGGCTGTTCTCCCTGAGGCCGAGCGGTATGGGGTTGATCCCCGACCTTACCTCCCCCAGTTGGTGTAGGTGAGGGAGGAGGAGCTCAGCGGGAACAAAGGGCGAGACGTTTGAAAGGATGACCCTCTGTGCGGTGGCCTCGAGAGGGTCCACTGGCAGGAACGTCCCGCCCACCGTGAGCCCCTTTTCGAGGGCCAGGGACACCGCCCGCTCCGACCCCAGGAAGAACACAGCCTTCCCAGACATCTTGGAGGCCGCGACAATGGCCAAGGGGCCGACGACCCCAGCCATCGCCCGCACGCACTCCTCAATGCTCATTATGGGGTGAGTGTAGCTCTTGACCCCGTGTTTTTTTGTTATCAGTCTGAATGGTGGCAGGGCAGCAGGAGGTGCAGGAGGCGCCATGGATGTGGATGCCGCCTGCGCATATGTCCTAGCTGGCCCTGCCACCGGCGTGGATGGGGTCGCCATCACGGGGTCCCTTTAAGGGCGACACCCACCCCAAAGTCACAGGCCTTAATGGTCTTTAATTGGCCTCGTTGGTGTTTTGAGCAGAGGGAGCTCTTAATGGGGCACACCACTCCCCTAGTTAACGAATGGGGAGGGGCCTTGCTCCCTCTGCTCAGTTGTCTTAATTGTTTTTACAATTACGAGGAAAGGGCTCTCAGAGAGAGAGGGGAGAGACAGAGAGAGAGAGAAAGAGTGCGGGGGGGTGGGAAAGAGGGAAGCTGCGAGGGCAGGTCTCCCCTCACAGCGATGGGTGGGTGTTTCTTGGGGTGCACTCCCCAGATGGCAAAATTCACAGTCTTTGTAGAATGGTCTTCGGGTGGGGGGAGAAGATGTCTTCACCTGGGGTAGCTGGAGCCACCCAGGCACACACTCCCAACAATGTTTAATAGGGTAATTAATGATTCTTCAGCCAGGTAGCTCCAGCTATCCCAGGCTCGGCAATGGGGGAGGGGTGCTTCAGTGGTGTGTGGGGCTTAGCTGTAAGCAAGACCCCCACAAACACTTCTACACGCACACACCCCCCGCGATGTTCCGGCCCTCGAATTATCTTCTTTCCTCCCCCCACCGATACAAAAAAGTCTTTCGGGGAATGCACCAAAACACACCCACCTGTCGAAGATTGTAGAAATGGTTCTCCCTCCTTCCACACTGGATGGTGTTTTCTCAGGATGTTCTTTTCCCCCTCTCTCCAACTCTCTGCAGTTGTAATAAGTGATAAATTTTCTGCTCTCCACCTCTCCCTCTGGACGTTGAATTGTAGTAAGCCAGCCCCCTCCTCCTCTTCCTGGGCTGGTCTCAGGGTTCACTCTAGGCATTCCAGGCAGGAGCAAAAGCAGGGAGTACCTTCTCTCACCACAGCAGAGCTCCAATTGAATAGACCACGCCTCCAAAGCTCCACCATTGGTCCACAGAACTCTTTTTGTGAGAAAATTAAAATATTAAATCATTAAATCGTGTCCCCCCGATCTGGGGGGCGCAGCAAACATTTCCAAGGCCCTTTTTTTGTGTTTTTTGGGGTTTTTTTTTGTGTTTTTGTTTTTTTTTTGGGTACTAAAATCATATTTTTTTTTTTCTCCAAGGGCCCCCTATAAAAGGGGAGGGGGACACTAAAAAAAACACTGGCAATTAAAACAAATTAAACTTTAAAACATAAAATCAAATTAAAATTTGGTTGCCGGGCGTGACGATGCACTCCAGTCCCTCCGGTGCCCACCTCTCGCGGAAGGCTGCGAGCGTACCGGTGGACACCGCGTGCTCCATCTCCAAGGACACCCTGGACCGGATGTAAGAGCGGAAGAGAGGCAGGCAGTCAGGTTGAATGACCCCCTCGACCGCCCGCTGCCTGGACCGGCTGATGGCACCCTTGGCCGTGCCCAGGAGCAGTCCTACGAGGAGGCCCTCGGACCTGCCCGCTCCCCTCCGCACAGGGTGCCCAAAGATCAGGAGTGTGCGACTGAAGTGCAGCCAGAATTTCAGGAGCAGCCCCTTTAAATAATAAAACAGGGGCTGCAACCTCGCGCATTCCATAAAAACATGGAACACGGACTCTTCCAGACCGCAGAAATTGCAGGCGGCCTGGGAGCCCGTGAACCAGCTTATAAATTTATTGCACGGGACTGCTCCGTGCACCACCCTCCAGGCCAAGTCCCCGATAAATACTGGGAGGACTCCCGCGTAGAGTGCCCTCCATCGGTGACCCCCGCCTCCTCCGGACGGCAAGATGGTACGCCATGGCGTGTCCGGACGGCAGGCGAGGATGGCAAAGTTGAGAGTGTGCAGGAGCAGTCCGTACAGGAAACCCCCCCCTCCGCGCGGAACTGAAAGGCACGGAGGGGATTTCCTCGAGGCGGCTCAAGTTGTGAGGCGCCGGCTCCCGAGGGAGGTTCCGGGGTTTGGCGCCGATGAGGAATTCCGTCCGGACGGGGGTCAGTTCGGACGGGATCTCCCCACGTGCTTGAGCCTCCTCAATGCACCTAACGGAGTCGGGGCCCAAAGCGGACGTTGGCGGAATTTAGGCGCCGCGCCAGCGTGTCTGGCGCCATCCAGCCCGCTCCTCCGCCATCGAACAGGTCCCTGACCCTGGTCACCTCACCAGCCACAGCCCTCTCGTCCGACCGCCACCTAAAACCTCGGTCGTGGAGGTACGGATTCCCGAGCAGCGGCTCCTGCAGGACAGCCGCCACTCCAGCCGGTGGAGAGCTGCGCTTGGTGGAGACTTTGTTCCAGACCCTGGTGAGTTCCTTGTAAAAGACAGGCAGCTCCTGGAAGGCGGTCCTGACGCCCCCCAAGCTCACAAACAGGAGCTGCGTGTCGTCGTTGAGGCCGTGCTGCTGCCGGAAGAAATACGTCGCGAGAGCACGCCACCTAGGAGGGGGCTCGACGTAAAGGTATCTCTGCAGGGTCTGAAAACGGAAAGTCACGAGCTGGGTGCTGACGCACACCAACGACTGACCATCCTCCCCAAGCGGGAGACTCAAGACCGCGGCAGAGACCCAGTGCTTCCTGTTGTTCCAGAAGAAGTCCACCAGCTTCTTCTGTATCTTGGTGACAAACGCAGGGGGAGGGGTCAAAGTGACCAGTCGGTACCACAACATGGCGGCCACCAGCTGGTTTATGACTCGCGCTCGATCCCTGTAGGACAGCACTCGGAGCAGTCCTGTCCAGCGCCCTAGGCGAGCGGCGACCTTGGCCTCCAGCTCTTGCCAGTTCGCCGGCCAGGCTTCCTCGTCGGGGCTAAGGTAGACTCCCAGATAGAGGAGATGGGTCGTGCTCCAGGCAAAAGGCCTGAGCCCCTCCGGCAGGGAGTCCACCCACCACTGACCCACCAGGAGTCCGGAACATTTCTCCCAGTTGATCCTGGCAGAGGATGCAGCCGAGTAAACCTCCGCAGGTCAGCGGGATCCTCTACCGCGAGGAGCACGTCATCGGCGTAAGCCGAGAGGGCGACCTCCACGCCCGGCCCTTGCAGAGCCAGTCCCGTCAACCTCGTCCGCAGGAGGCGCAGGAAAGGCTCCACGCAGATGGCATATAACTAGCTGGACATGGGGCATCCCTGGCGCACCCCTCTCCCAAAGCGAAGGGGCGCCGTCAAGGACCCGTTAACCTTTATCAGACACTCTGCGGCGGCGTACAAAAGTCGGATCCGGGCGACGAAATGCGTCCCGAACCCGAAAGCGCGCAGAGTTCCGAACAGATAGTTGTGATCCACCCTGTCGAACGCCTTCTCTTGGTCAAGAGATAGGAAGGCGACCGACAGACCAGCCTCCTGGGAATGATGGATGAGGTCCCGGACCAGATGGATGTTATCGTGGATTGTCCGGCTCGGGACCGTGTCAGACTGGTCGGGGTGGATCATGTGGTCCAGCACAGCACCAAGGCGAGCAGACATCGCCCTGGCGAAGATTTTGTAGTCCGTGCTGAGGAGGGAGACCGGGCGCCAGTTCTTAAGGAGGCGGAGATCGCCCTTCTTAGGCAGCAGGACGATTACTGTCCTGCACCAAGAGAGGGGCATCTCCCCGGTCGCCAGACTTCCCCCCAGGACCCACGCGTAGTCGCCCCCCAGGACGTCCCAGAACGTCCTGTGGAACTCCACGGTCAGCCCGTCCAGCCCCGGGGATTTTCCCCTCGAGAGCCGGTCGAGGGCACCGGTCAGCTCCGCCAGGCTTAGCGGAGCTTCCAGATTTTCGGCGCCCTCCAGGCTGACCTTCGGCAGGTCCTCCCACAAAACTCTACGCGCTTCCTCGCTGGACGGCTCCGGAGAGAACAGAGCCCCGTAATATTCACGCGCCCTGTTGTTGACGCCCTCTGGATCCGAGACGAGAGAGCCGTCGTCGGCCAGCAGCATCAAGAGCTGCTTACGGACACTCTGCCTTTTTTCCAGCGAGTAGAAGAAGGGGGAGCCGCGGTCCAGATCCCGCAGGAACTGGATCCGCGACCTCACGAACGCGCCTCGGGACCCGACGAGCTGCAAGTCCTTCAGCGCGGCCTTCTTCACTTCGTACACCGTCCGCAGGGCCGGGTCCTCGGCGACTTGACCGAGACGGGACTCCAGTTCGAGCACCTCTTTTTCTAGGTGCCTGACCCTGGCCGCCCGCCTCTTGGTCGACCCCCTCGCGCAATCTTGACAGAAGACGCGGATGTGAGCCTTGCCCACGTCCCACCATAGCCTCAAGGAGGGGAAGCCCCCCTGCTTCCTTCTCCAATCGGCCCAGAAACGACGGAACGAGTCCTGGAACCGCACGTCCTCCAACAGCTGGTTGTTAAAATGTCAGTACGCAGACCCCGTCCTCGCGCGGAGCGAAGCGAGCTCCGCCCACACCAGATGGTGGTCCGAACACAGTACCGGTCACATGGAGGCCGCCGGGACGCAGGAAACGTACGCCCGAGACTCGTAAAGGCGGTCGACTCTGGACCATCCTACTCCAGGCCTCACCCAAGTAAAGGCGCTGGAGTCGGGATGGAGATTTCGCCAGACGTCCACCAAGTCGAAGGACCCGACCAGGTCCCTCAACTTCTCCATCGCCGTCATGCTCTGCGGGGCACTGGAGCGGTCCCTCGCCTCGAGGGTGCAGTTAAAATCCCCCCCGAGGACAATGCAGTAGCCGACGTCGACGGAGCCAAGAAGAGCGGACACCTCTTCGAAGAAGCGCGTTTGCTGCGGTCCGGGCTGAGGGGCGTACACATTCACGAGATGGAGCGGCACGTCCCCCAGGTGAACCGTGACATGCAGTAAGCGGCCTGGCATGGGCTCCTCGACCCCCAGGATCTCCGGCTGAAAATGCGGGGCCAACATGATGGCCACCCCACAAGAAGTGGTAGTGAGGTGGCTCATGCGGACCTCTCCTTGCCATTCCAGGAGCCATGTGGCTTCGTCTCCCAGAACGGTGTGGGTTTCTTGCAGGAAGCACACCACATATTTCCCCTCCCGCAGGAGCGAAAAATTGTTAAATCTACGGTGTGCCTCTCTGCCGCCGTTGATGTTGAGGATGGCTATGGTTATCTTCATGACAAAAGCATAGTGCAACCTCTACCTAACCTATTGTTGGGGGGGGGAGTGGAGTCGTTTGTTGACCTCCACTCCTTCAGCAGCCCAGCGAAGAACCCTTTGAGCCGGCGCAGCTCAAGGCCTTGCGCCTTTGATAAGGGCCCGCCCGCAGCCATGGTTTTAGCGGCGGCGCGGACGGACGCGACGAGCAGCCCCGGCTCGGACCATCTTTCCAGGGCCAGATGGGCTCGGTTGCGGCGACCCTGGCTCTGGACCAAAAAGTCCCGGAGTTCCTTTGCAGGAATGAAGGGGGACTCAGCGGCGGGCACAAGGAGATCCACCACCTCACTGCCGATGGACTCGAGATCTCCTCCCTCGTCCCCCACCGAGTCCCCGTCCCCCTCCGGGAGGTCGCCGGCAGGAGGTATGGGGTTGATCTCCGACCTTACCTCCCCCAGTTGGTGTAGGTGAGGGAGGAGGAGCTCAGCGGGAACAAAGGGTGGGACGTTTAAAATGATGACCCTCTGCGCGGTGGCCTCGCAGGCTAGGTGGATAAGGTGGTTCAGAAGGCATATGGAATGCTTGCCTTTATTGGCCGAGGCATAGAATATAAGAGCAAGGAGGTTATGCTTAAATTGTATAATACTTTGGTTAGGCCACAGCTGGAGTATTGCGTGCAGTTCTGGTCGCCGTATTATAGGAAGGACATGATTGCACTAGAGAGGGTGCAGAGGAGATTTACTAGGATGCTGCCTGGAATGGAGAATCTTATTTATGAGGACAGATTGGAAAGGCTGGGTTTGTTCTCATTGGAACAGAGGAGGTTGAGAGGTGACGTCATTGAGGTGTACAAAATATTGAGGGGCCTTGGACATAGTGGATAATAATGGTCTATTTTCATTGATGGAGGGGTCTATTACGAGGGGGCATAGTTTTAAGTGGTTGGTGGAAGGTTTAGAGGGGGTTTTAGGGGGGACTTCTTTACGCAGAGGGTTGTGGAGATCTGAAACTCGTTGCTTGGAAGAGTGGTGGATGCAGAAACCCTCACCACTTTTAAGAGATGGTTGGATGGGCACTTAAAGTGCAGTAACCTGCAGGGTTACGGACCGAGAGCTGGTAATTGGGATTAACCTGGATGACCTTTTGTTGGACGGAGCAGATACAATGGGAAGTACTGCAGGGACTAGAATACGGCTAGGGTGATCTCCTGGAGTAGTTTCGATCGCCTGGATGGGTCAGAGAGGAATTTTCCCAGATTTTGTCTCCCTAAATTGGCCTTGGTTTTTTGTCTGGTTTTTGCCTCTCCCAGGAGATCACATGGTTCCAGTTGGGCTGGAGTGTAGAATGTTTTAGTATAAGGGGTGTCGCAATTGTGGTGAGGCGGATTGGTTGGGCTGGGTGCTTTTTGCTTTCCGTCATTGTTCATAGGTTTATATGTAACCTTTAGGGCAGCTGACCGAGGGCCGTATGGCTCTTTGTCGGCCAGCGCGGACACGATGGACCAAAATGGCTCCTTCTGTGCTGTAAATTTCTATGTTTCTATGTTTCTATATCTTTCTCTATCATTATCTTAAAATTTACTAATTTGGAAAGAGGTGACATGATAGGTCCAAGTCAGCATGGATTTGTGAAAGGGAAATCATGCTTGACAAATCTTCTGGAATTTTTTGAGGATGTTTCCAGTAGAGTGGACAAGGGAGAACCAGTTGATGTGGTGTATTTGGACTTTCAGAAGGCTTTTGACAAGGTCCCACACAAGAGATTAATGTGCAAAATTAAAGCATGTGGGATTGAGGGTAGTGTGCTTCCGTGGACTGGTTGAGAACTGGTTGGCAGACAGGAAGCAAAGAGTAGGAGTAAATGGGTACTTTTCAGAATGGCAGGCAGTGACTAGTGGAGTACCGCAAGGTTCTGTTCTGGGGCCCCAGCTGTTTACATTGTACATTAATGATTTAGACGAGGGGATTAAATGTAGTATCTCCAAATTTGCAGATGACACTAAGTTGGGTGGCAGTGTGAGCTGCCATGAGGATGCTATGAGGCTGCAGAGTGACTTGGATAGGTTAGGTGAGTGGGCAAATGCATGGCAGATGAAGTATAATGTGGATAAATGCGAGATTATCCACTTTGGTGGTAAAAGCAAAGAGACAGACTATTTTCTGAATGGCGACAGATTGGGAAAAGGGGAGGTGCAACGAGACCTGGGTGTCATGGTACATCAGTCATTGAAGGTTGGCATGCAGGTACAGCAGGCGGTTAAGAAAGCAAATGGCATGTTGGCCTTCATAGCAAGGGGATTTGAGTACAGGGGCAGGGAGGTGTTACTGCAGTTGTACAGAACCTTGGTGAGGCCACAGCTGGAGTATTGTGTACAGTTTTGGTCTCCTAACTTGGGGAAGAATATTCTTGCTATTGAGGGAGTGCAGCGAAGGTTCACCAGACTAATTCCCGGGATGGCGGGACTGACATATCAAGAAAGATTGGATCAACTGGGCTTATATTCACTGGAGTTCAGAAGAATGAGAGGGGGTTTCATAGAAACGTTTAAAATTCTGACGGGTTTAGACAGGTTAGATGCAGGAAGAATGTTCCCAATGTTGGGGAAGTCCAGAACCAGGGGTCACAGTCTAAGGATAAGGGGTAAGCCATTTAGGACCGAGATGAGGAGAAACTTCTTCAGCCAGAGAGTGGTGAACCTGTGGAATTCTCTATCACGGAAAGTTGTTGAGGCTAATTCACTAAATATATTCATAAAGGATTAAATGTAGTTCTTACTACTAGGGGGATCAAGGGGTATGGCGAGAAAGCAGGAAAGGGGTACTGAAGTTGCATGTTCAGCCATGAACTCATTGAATGGCGGTGCAGGCTCGAAGGGCCGAATGGCCTACTCCTGCACCTATTTTCTATGTTTCTATATTTCTATGTGATCGCTATTGTCTAGATGTTCCCCTACACTTACTTTTCTTTTCTGTTCTAGTTTATTTCCCATTACTAATTTCAACAGTGATTACTCTCATGTTGGGCTTTAACATACTGGAGTCCTGAACACACTGCAAAAACTCCATTCCCTTCTCCCCTTTCCCTACCTCATCCTGCTAATTTATTTGGAGGTAGTTTCCAATATCCGTTCTAATTGAAGGGGAGGGGATTTGTATTGCGTCAACATCCACCTAGTGCTGGATTCAGCGGTGCTTTACCACCCCAGGAGCGCCCCTCAAAAAAGCAGAGCACCGGAAACAGCATTTTGTTTCCTTTGAGGAGCGGAAGGCCCAATTTCATATTGGGGGCAGGACTTCCGGGCTGGACAATAAAAGTCCCGGCCTTGAAGGTTACTACCCCAAATGAGGGGCAATTTTGCCGATTATTTTATATATTTTACTCACTTCATAGATTTAACAGCAGATGTGCTATCCAGTTGTTTGCCTTTGATGCCTGCTTCCAAATGGAGAAAAGCCTTAGGCCTGATGCAACATTTCAACTGGATTACAATACATATGATTGACAGCCAGACCATGGTTAGAAATTCGGGTGCATCCATTTTTGGGCACGTTGGGTACAGTCCCTGCATTTGAAGGGTGAGACCTAAGACATTCCTGATATTGGGCCTCGGGGAACATTTCAATGGAGCTGGTGTGGAGCAAAGAATCTGCCAGTGAAAAGTCAATGAAGATTGGGCCATTGCTAACATCGCAATGGACCTCAAGTACATGAAGGTCGTAGGGGTAGGGAGAAGAGGAAACAGAAAAAGGGGTAGGAGTTCGGAAGCCAGGGTGGGAAACAGAGGCAAGGAGACAGAGTGGGGGATCATGGACCTGGGGGATCAGAGGTCGGGAGGATCGGGGATTGTAAGTGATTGTAAGATAAATGACAATGACATGCATTCTTTAAATGTGAGGTCAGGAGGAGCCATATTCAGGTAAGTATATTTAAAAACTTCTCTTGTAGGTCTCAGGTAGTCCCAAGATCTGCTTTTCCTCAGTGCAGCTGGCACCAGCTGCCTCAGGGCAAGTCAGTTTGGAATGGGGGGCCTCAAACAAGTATTGGACACATTATTTAAACATGTAACTGAACTAAAGTCTATTTCAGGCATGAGCACTGCACAACCTTTTCCTTCCTTTCCTAATAACGCGGGTGACACGCTTCTGGCCAGATATGTCCATACAGTTCCTGGTCCCCATTTTGGGAGCTTAGTAAGCCAGATAGCCTGAAAAACAGACAGTGTACAGCTGAATTTATTGGCCCATGACTTCTCTCAGGAGCTTAGGAACTTGAAAATTTCAGATATGGTAGACAATGAAAACTCTCAGGTGGGTATCCTATCATTTTGGCCACTTAATACTTAGCCTCAACATTGTCTTCATTCATGTAACTGACTGTCCTTCATATCTCTGCTGGTTGATTATTACAATTCTGATTCTCAAATGAGAACATTTTAATATTCCCCAAAAATATTAACCTAAATGCAGTTCAATTTTCAGTCATAGATTCATATAAATTTACAACCTGGAGATCATTTAGCCCATCATACTTGCACTAGCACTCTAAAACAGCTCTCATTTTCCTGCCCTTTCAGTGATGTTTGAAATCCATCAGCCATCCATGTCTAAAACTTTCTCCCTTAAATTCTCCCTAGATAAATATTCCTGTAAACTAACAGGCAAATGCGTCTTCAGATTGGCTGAGATGCTCTGACCAAAAGGTTCGTACTCCAAAGAAAGATGATGAGATTCAGTTGGCAAAATTGCCCCTTTTATCGACGGCCGTTAGCACCTCCGGGAGGCGCTAATGGGGCGCAAAATGGTTTTCGCCCAGGCGCGGTGCAAAAATCGTTCTGTGGAATTGGGCAGGGTTTTTTTCAGAGGCGGTATAAGGTAACGCTTCGCCCCTGACGGAACGCCCTGCTTGGCTGTGCACGGCAATGATGACATAATCACCATGCGCGTCGCCCCCTTACTGCCCCGGAAGTTAAATTGCCCCGCGCAACGTACCTTTGCGACTGCCAATGAAAATGACAGCTTCAGCCATTGAGCTGCAGTCGGGAACCTGATGTAGCAGTGCTATTTAAAGGCACCACGTTGAAAAATATTTTCAGTCGGCCATTATCTTTTGCCAGATGGTATTTACCCAGAATTCTTGAAAGCACTGGAACCCAAAGCAAAGAGATTATTGACCTCCTTCTTATCTGAGGTACTGGCAACTGGAAAAAATCCACCTATTTGGAGGGAGGTTGAAATAATTGTCCACCTGAAGCAGGGGAAGAATGCTTGTGAAGCCTCCAGCTACTGTTTAATCTCTTTACTTTGCACTTGTTATAAAGTGCTGGAGAGATGTCATGTATGTATGCTTGGGGTTAATAACCACCAGGTGGAGCCACTATCGGAAGTCATTGGGCTGTAACCGCATGTGTGCAGCCCAGGTATAAAAGACAAGCCATCATGTAATGTAATCACTTTGGCCCTAATAAAGCAGAGCCAGGTTTGTACCTGTGTTAGTTTACAGTATTCAGTCTATCGAGTTATTACATACATAACATTTGGCGACGAGGTAACTTAAGAACCTTCGCATGCAACAAAAAAAATGAGCACAATTGGAATTCTGGAGAGATTCGTGGAGGGAGAAGACTGGGCAGATTTTGTAGCTCGCCTGGACCAATACTTGGTGGCCAACAAAATGGAGGAACCCACTGATCCAGTTAGGCACAGGGCGGTCTTCCTTACGGTTTGCCATCTGAAAATCTATGGACTCATAAATAATCATCTCTTGCCTGTAAGTCCAACGGACAAGGACTATGAGGAATTGTGTGCTCTGGTTCGTGACCATCTCAAACCAGAAGAAGGCATCATCATCTCATGATATCGATTCTACAAGCACGTTCGTTCTGAAGGCTAGGGTGTGTCAGAGTTCGTTGTCGACCTAAGAGGTCTAGCTGGACCGTGTAACCACTTCGGTAATTTCCTACCTAGATTGAGCACTTCATTAGAGCCACTGCACATGCAGCTAAGAAAAGGCAACAACTGGGTTTGAGGTGCCTCTCAAGATAGAGCTTTTGAGAAAGCTACTAATCTGCTTTGCTCTAATAAGCTGCTGGTACATTATGATTAAGCGTCTAGTATTGGCCTGTGATGCTTAGTCATATGGAGTTGGTTGTGTGCTCCAACAAGCTAATGAGTCGGGCAAACTACAACCTGTTGTGTATGCTTCTAAAAGTTTGTCAAAGGCGGAAAGAGCCTACAGCATGGTGGAAAAAGAAGCATTAGCCTTTGTGTATGGGGTTACAAAGATACATCAGTGCCTGTTTAGTCTTCGGTTTGAACTGGAAACAGATCACAAGCCACTGATTTCATTGTTTTTAGAAAACAAAGGTTGCAATAGCAATGCATCGTCTCACATCCAGAGGTGGGCGCTGACGTTGTCTGCCTATGATTATGTCATTCGCCATAGACCTGGCACCGAGAATTGTGCCGATGCACTGAGCTGTCTGCTGTTGCCCACACCGGAGGTGGAGATGCCACAACCTGCAACCTACTTTTAGTTATGGATGCTTTTGAAAGTGAAGGAACCCCTGTCACGGCTCAACAAGTTAAGACCTGGACCAGCCAGGACCAGATATTATCGGTTGTGAAACATTGTGTCCTTCGTGGTGATTGGTCTACCATACCCAAGCAAATGGATGATGAGACCAAACCATACATCCGTCACAAAGACGAACTATCCATTCAGTCAGATTGTTTACTGTGGGGTAATCGTGTTGTTATGCCTCAGACAGGCAGAGAGAAATTTGTACATGATCTACATAGCATGCATCCCGGTATTGTCATGATGAAAGCCATTGCCAGGTCTCATGTACAGTGGCCTGGAATTAACTCGGATCTGGAATTATGTGTGCATCGGTGCAACACTTGCATGCAGCTAAGTAAAGTACCAGCGGAATCTCCACTGAGTCTTTGGTCGTGGCCATCTAAACCATGGTCCAGGATCCACATCGACTTTGCAGGTCCCTTCCTGGGAAAGATGTTTTTAGTTCTGGTGGATGCATATTTCAAGTGGATTGAGTGTATAATCATGTCATCCAGTACATCCACAGCTACCATTGAGAGCCTTCATGTCATGTTTGCCACTCATGGTTTGCCCAACATCGTTGTAAGCGACAACGGACATTGCTTCATTAGTCTGGAGTTTCAAGAGTTCATGAAACTCAATGGTATCAAACATGTGAGGTCAGCACCATTCAAATCTGCATTTAATGGTCAAACAGAGCGTACTGTCCAAACCATCAAGCAGAGTATGAAACGTGTAATGCAAGGTTCACTGCAGACTCGCTTGTCATGCATATTGCTTAGTTGCAGGACACGACTCCACACGCTTACCAGGGTCCCCCCTGCTGAACTATTGATAAAGAGAGGTCTCAAGACCAAGCTCTCTCTTGTCCACCCTGACATAAAGGATCATGTTGAATACAGATGTTAAAGTCAGCAGTGATATCATGATCGCGCTGCTGTGTCACGCGACATTTCTGTTAACGATCCTGTGTATTTACTAAATTATGGTCAATGTCCCAAGTGCATCACCGGTACTGTTACTGCCAAGGAGGGTAAGAGAGTGGGCAGACATGCAGGAAACATGTTGATCAGATAAAGCTGCAGCACATGGATGAACCGGAACAGGCTGAGGAGGACACAATCAGTGAACAAACAACCTACCCTCAGTCATCAGAGGACTCCACTGTCATCAATGAATCTGGACTTTCAATCCCTGACATGGTCATTGCCACTCCCATCAGATCGGCTACCCAGCCCCCAGTTATAACAGACTCAGAACGCTCACCCAAGGCTGGAGTTGAACTGAGACGATCAACTTGGGAGCGGAAAGCCCCGGCCCGCCTCAATTTGTAAAAAAACTGTTACTAATATCTTAAAGAGGGATGTTGTCATGTATGGATGCTTGAGGTCACTAACCAGCAGGTGGCGCCACTGTCGGAGGTCATTGGGCTGTACGCACGTGTGTGCAGCCCAGATATAAAAGGCAAGCCATCATATAATGTAATCACTTTGTACCCTAATAAAGCAGAGCCAGGTTTGTACCTGTGTTAGTTTACAGTATTCAGTCTATCAAGTTATTACATACGTAACAAGAGGCTACTACTGCACAGACTAACCCCCATCATCGAGCCAACTATCTCTAAAGAACAAACAGGGTTTCTGGAACGGCCGTAACTATTGTGATTAAGTGGTTGCGTTAACAACGCACATCGAAGCGGGCGTCCACCATCAGCTTAAGACTGCTGTGACACTTGTGAACCTGTCGACGGCGTATGACACAGTATGGAAGCATGGGCTGCTTTTCATTGTTCTCCACCATTTTACGCTGCAGAACAATGATCCATCTTCTCAGCTCCATGCTTAGCAACTGACGCTTTTGTGTGTCTCTGGCCCCCAGAAAAGCAGATATAGGACATTGAACCACTGATTCCAACAGGGTTCTGTCCCAGCACCCATGTTATTCAATGTTTACACTAATGACCTGCCTGAAATAGAGTCCCTCCCGTATGTTCATATATGTTGATGACATTGCCTTGGCCGCGCAAAACATGAATCTGTCCATCACCGAGAAAACCCTTTCCAGTGATTTACAGAGGATGGAGGTCTACTTACGCCGATGGCAGCTTCGACCAAACCCACAAATGAACGTCACCTCGACATTCCACCTCAACATCCATCAAGCAAACCGAGCTCTGAAAGTCTCCTTCTGTGGTGCAGAGGTAAACCATGCCAAAAAACTCTCCTACTAAGGAGTGAAACTCAATTGCACCTTGTTAGAATCATTGACTCATAGAATCATAGAAATTTACAGCACAGAAGGAGGCCATTGCGGCCCACCGTGTCCATGCCGGCCGACCAAGAGCTATCCAGCCTAATCCCACTTTCCAGCTCTTGGTCCGTAGCCCTGTAGGTTGCGGCACTTTAAGTGTACATCCAAATATTTTCTAAATATGGTGAGGGTTCCTGCCTCTATCACCCTTTCAGGCAGTGAGTTTCAGACCCCCACCACCCTCTGGATGAAGAAACTTCCCCTCATATCTCCTCTAAACCTCCTCCCCATTAATTTAAATCTATGTCCCCTGGTTGTTGACTCCTCTGCCAAGGGAAACATGTCCTTCCTATCCATTCTATCCGGGTCCCTCATAATTCTATACACCTTAATCAGGTCTGCCCTCCAAAGAAAACAGACCCAGCATCTTCAATCTTTCCGCATAGTCAAAATTCTCCAGTCCAGGCAATGTTCTTGTAAATCTCCTCTGCATCCTTTCCAGTGCAATCACATCTTTCCTGTAATGTGGTGACCAGAACTGCACACAGTACTCCAGCTGTGGCCAAACCAGTGTTTCTTACAGTTCAAGTACAACCTTCTTGGTCTTGTATCCCATGCCTATACTAATAAAGGCAAGTATTCCATATGCTTTCTTAACCACCTTATCTACCTGGCCTGCTACCTTCAGGGATCTGTGGAGCTGCACTCCAAGGTCCCTTTGTTCCTCTACACTTCTCAGTGTCGTACCATATAATGTGTATTCCCTTGTCTTGTTAGCCCTCCCTAAATGCATTACCTCACACTTATCCGGATTGAATCCCATTTGCCATTGTTCCCCCACCTAACCAGTACATTGATATCTTCCTGCAGTCCGCAGCTTTCTTCTTCATTATCAACCACACAGCCTATCATCTGCAAACTTCTTAATCATACCCCCAACATTCAAGTCCAAGTCATTGATACATATCACAAAAGCAAGGGACCCAGCACTGAGCCTAGCACTGAGCCTTTCAGTCACAAAAACACCCATCAACCATTATCCTTTGCTTCCTGCCTCTGAGACAATTTTGGATCCAACTTGCCACTTTGCCCTGAATCCCATGGGCTTTTAGTTTTGTGGTCAGTCTGCCATGTGGGACCTTATCAAAAGCTTTGCTAAAATCCATATACACTACATCATAAGACTCTCCTGGTTACCTCCTCGAAAAATTCAATCAATTGGTCAGACATGACCTTCCCTTAGCAAATCCATGCTGACTATCCTTGATTAAGCAATGTCGTTCCAAATGAAGATTTATCCTGTCCCCCAGGATTTTTTCAAATAATTTTCCCACCACTGAGTTTAGGCTGCTGGCTTGTAATTACTTGGTCTATCCCTTTCTCTCTTTTTAAACAAACGTACAATGTTAACAGTCCTCCAGTCCTCAGGCACCACACCTGTAGCCAGAGAGGACTGGAAAATGATGGTCAGGGCCTCTGCTATTTCCTCTTTTGCTTCTCTTAACAGCCTGGGATACATTTTATCTCGTCTAATATTTCACAATCCTCCTTCCTCATTGTGATGTCTGCATCGCCCCTCTCTTTTGTGAAAACAGGTGCAAAGTATTCATTAAGAATCATATCCACATCTTCTGCCTCCACACACAGATTGCTTTTGTCGTCTCTAATAGGCCCTACTCTTTCTCTCGCTCTCAATATATTTACAATACATCGTTGGGTTTTCCCTGATTTTACTTGCCAACAGTCTTTCACGCTTTCTATTTGCTTTCCTTAATTATTTTTTAATTGCACCCTGGTACTTTCTATAGTCCTCTGGAGTCTCTGCAGTCTTGAGTTCTCGTTGTATAGAATCTCCAGAACCTTGCAAGAAACTTAAGAGTAGGGTCAACTTCATCCAGAAACTCACTGGATCCACAGACGGAATGGACGCTCAATGCCTCCACATAGCAGCACTGGCCCTGGTGTACTCTACAGGGGAGTACTGCTCTTAAATGGCTATCAAATCCACATGTCAAATCTGTTGATGTCTAGCTGAACTACTTTGAGAATTTTCACCGGTATGCTTTTATTGACACCAACACCTTGGCTGCCCGAGCTTGCAAACATTGCACCACCACACCTACGCCGCGAATATGCAGTTTCCAGTGAATAAAGCTCCAATACCAGCAAAGACATAGTGATCCAGGCTGACGTGAACAACCTATACTAATCTGTCTCAAATCTAGAAGGCCTTATTGGACTTTCGCCCAAGCCCTTCAGTGATCTCCCCTCAGCCTTGATGACCGATGGCAAAATGCTTGGAAGAACTGCGGCATTTCAAATAGATTCCTTATAGAAGATCCCACAGTACAACCTGCAGGATCAAGCTTTTCTCACAAAAATAGAAACATAGAAACATAGACAATAGGTGCAGGAGTAGGCCATTCGAGCCTGCACCACCATTCAATATGATCATGGCTAATCATTTTCGCAACTTTAGTACCCCATTCCTGCTTTCTTTCCATACCCCTTGATCCCTTTTGCCATAAGGGCCATATCTAACTCCCTTTTGAATATATCCAATGAACTGGCATCAACAACTTTCTGTGGTAGAGAATTCCACAGGTTCACAATTCTCTGAGTGAAGAAGTTTCTTCTCATCTCAGTCCTAAATGGCTTACCCCTTATCCTTAGACAGTGACCCCTGGTTCTGGACTTCCCCAACATCGGGAACATTCTTCCTGTATCTAACCTGTCCAATCCCGTCAGAATTTTATATGTTTCTATGAGATCCCCTCTCATTCTTCTAAATTCCAGTGAATATAAGCCTAGTCGATCCAGTCTTTCTTCATATGTCAGTCCTGCCATCCCGGGAATCAGTCTGGTGAACCTTCGCTGCACTCCCTCAATAGCAAGAATGTCCTTCCTCAGATTAGGAGATAAAAATGTACACAATATTCAAGGTGTGGCCTCACCAAGGCCCTGTACAACTGCAGTAAGACCTCCCTGCTCCTATACTCAAATCCTCTTGCTATGAAGGCCAACATGCCATTTGTCTTCTTCACCACCTGCTGTACCTGCATGCCAATTTCAATGACTGATGTATCATGACACCCAGGTCTCGTTGCACTTCCCCTTTTCCTAATCTGTCACCATTCAGATAATATTCTGCCTTCCTGTTTTTGCTGCCAAAGTGGATAACCTCACATTTGTCTACATTATACTGCATCTGCCATTCATTTGCCCACTCACCTAACCTGTCCACGTCACTCTGCAGCCTCTTAGCATCCTCCTCACAGCTCACACCGCCACCCAGCTTAGTGTCATCTGCAAACTTGGAGATATTACATTAAATTCCTTTGTCTAAATCATTAATGTTGTGTATTTAACCCCTTGCAACCTATATCACACGACCACCAGAGGGCCTACCTGTTGGAGTCCTAAGGGATCCCAGCATCCGTTGGGAACACTGTATATAAGCAGGCCACCCATGAGGTACCTGCACTCTGGAGTCTTATTAAAGAAGCTAAGGTCACACTTGCTCATTGTTCACAGTACTGTTTCATCCTTTATTATGAGTGTATCAATTGGCGACGAGGTAACGAACAACCGTGCGAAAATGCAAAGAAGATTTGATATCCTGGAGAAGCTCTCAGAAGGGGATGATTGGGAGACCTTCGTGGAGAGTCTCAACCAATACTTTGTGGCCAACGAGTTGGAAGGAGTCGAGTACGCTATCAAACGAAGGGCGATCCTCCTTACTGTCTGTGGGGCAAGAAACTCTGACCTCATGAAGAATCTTCTAGCTCCAGTAAAACCAACAACTAAATCTAATGCAAAATTGTGTACACTGGTCTGGGAGCACCTAAATCCTAAGGAGAGCATTTTGATGGCGAGATATTGGTTCTGCACGTGTCAACGGTTGGAGGACCAGGAAGTGGAGAGCTATGTCGCCGAACTAAGGCGCCTTGCAGGACATTGCGAATTTGAGGGATTCCTAGAACAAATGCTTGGAGACTTTTTTGTTCTGGGCATTGGCCATGAGGTAATCCTGTGCAAACTGTTGACTGTTGAAACTCCGAATCTAAACAAAGCCATAACGATAGCCCAGGCATTTATATCCACCAGCGACAACACCAAACAGATTTCGCAGAGTAAAGAGGTTTCGGCCAGTACTGTACACAAAGTAACATCGTTTGCGAGCAGGAATATAGACAGTAGAACGTACACGCCGGCTGCTACTGCATGACCTCAGATAACCAGAGCCTGCCATCAATCGTTAATGCGAGGCAGTTAACATCTTGTTGGCATTGTGGAGGTGATCATCGGGCCCATCAATGCCGCTTCAAGCACTATGTGCGCAAATGCTGCAGAACAATGGGACACCTCCCGTAGATGTGCAGGCGAGTTGCAAAGCCTGCAAACACTGCAAACCACCACGTTGCAGAGGAAGATCGATCCACTGTGGATTAGGCTGAAATGGAGACTTGAACCGAGGAGGCAGAAGTGTACAGGGTACACACATTCACCACAAAATGTCCACCAATAATGTTGAAAGTTGAACTGAACGGAATTTCAGTATCTCTGGAACTGGACACGGGGGGCAAGTCAGGCCATAATGAGTAAAAAGGCCTTCGACAGGCTGTGGTGCAACAAGGCACATAGGCTCATGCTCAGGCCCATTCATACCAAACTAAGGACTTACACCAAGGAACTAATCCCTGTAATTGGCAGTGCAGAAGTCAAAGTCTCCTATGATGGAGCAGCATACGAACTCCGGCTGTGAATCGTGCCATGGGATGGCCCCACACTGTTTGGCAAAAGCTGGCTGGGAAAAATCCACTGGAACTGGGACAACATCTGAGCGCTTTCATCTGTCGACGACGCCTCATGTATCCAGGTTCTGAGCAGATTTCCATCGTTGTTCGAGCCAGGCATTGGAAGCTTATCGGGGGCGAAAGTGCAGATCCATTTGTTTCCCGGTATGTGACCCATCCACCACAAGGCACGGGTGGTACCATATATGATGTGTGAGAAAGTGGAAATTGAGCTGGACAGGCTGCAGCGAGAAGGCATCATCGCACCGGTGGAATTCAACGAGTGGGCCAGTCTGATTGTCCCGGTACTTAAAGAGGACAGCACGGTCAGAATTTGTGGGGACTATAAAGTAACGATTAACTGTTTCTTGCTGCAGGACCAGTACCTGCTACCTAAGGCAGACGACCTATTGCCACCCTGGCTGGAGGAAAGGCGTTCATCAAGTTGGACCTGACCTCGGCCTACATGATGCAGGAGCTGGAGGAGTTTTCGAAGGCCTCACCGTCATCAACACGCACAAAGGTCTGTTCATCTATAACAAATGCCTGTTCGGGATTCGGTCGGCCGTGGCAATTTTCCAACGGAACATGGAGAGCCTGTTAAAGTCAGTTCCTCGCACTCTGGTTTCCAGGACGACATACTGGTCAGGACACCATTGAGCACTTGAAGAATTTGGAAGAGGTTCTTAGTCGGTTGAATCGCGTGGGACTCAGGTTGAAACGATCAAAGTGTGTTTTCCTGATGAAGGAGGTCGAGTTCTTGGGAAGAAGAATTGCAGCAGACGGCTTCAGATGCACCGACGTCAAGACGGAGGCCATCAAGAATGCGTCGAGACCACAGAACGTGACAGAGCTGCGGTCGTTCCTGGGACTCCTTATCTATTTTGGTAATTTCCTACCTGGGTTAAGCACACTGCCAGAACCCTACATGCGCTACTGTGCAAGGGAGATGACTGGGTATGGGGGAATTCACAAGAGACTGCCTTTGAGAAAGCCAGAAATTTGTTGTGTTCAAACAAACTGCTTGTCCTGTATAACCCTTGTAAACGATTAGTGCGATGCGTCATCATACTGGGTCGGGTGTGTGTTATAACAGGCTAACGAATTGGGGATTTTGCAACCGGTCGCTTATGCATCAAGCAGTTTGTCCAAGGCCGAAAGGGCTTACAGCATGATTGAAAAAGAAGCTCTGGCGTGCATTTACAGGTTAAAAAAAATGCACCAGTACTTGTTTGGCATCACGTTGAAGCTTGAAACTGACCACAAGCCGCTCATATTGCCGTTCTCTGAGAGCAGAGGGATTAAAACCAATGTCTCTGTCCGCATCCAAAGATGGGCACTCATGCTGTCGGCATACAACTATGTAATCCACCACAGACCGGGCACAGAGAACTGCACTAATGCTATCAGTCGGCTACCATTGCCCACCACCGGGGTGGAAATGGCACAGCTTGTGGAATTGCTCATGGTAATGGATGCCTTCAAAAACAAAAAGTCCCCCGTTATGGCCCGCCAGATCAGGACCTGGACCAGCCAGGATCCTTTACTGTCCTTGGTAAAAAACTGTGTCCTCCATGGGAGCTGGTCCAGTGTCCCAGCGGAGATGCAGGAGGCGATTAAGCCGTTTCACAGGCGCAAAGACGAAATGTCCCTGCAGGCGGACTGTCCGTTGTGGGGCAATCGCATGGTCTTGCCCAAGAAAGGCATTTGTGAACTGCACAGCACCCACCCAGGCATTGTAATGATGAAAGCCATAGCCTGATCCCATGTGTGGTGGCCTGGCATTGACTCAGATTTAGAGTCATGCGTGCGCCAGTGCAATACTTGCTCTCAGCTGAGCAATGCACCCAGAGAGTTTGTGGTTGTGGCCCTCCAAACCGCGGTCGAGGATACACGTGGACTATGTGGACCCATTTCTAGGCAAAATGTTCTTGGTTTCGTGGATGCTTACTCAAAATGGATTGAATGTGCAATAATGTGTAAGCACGTCCATGGCCACCATTGAAAGCCTATGAGCCATGTTTGCCACACACGGCCTGCCTGATGTCCCAGTCAGCAACAATGGACCGTGTTTCACCAGTGCTGAATTCAAGAAATTCATGACCCGCAATGGGATCAAGCAGGTCACATCTGTCCCGTTCAAGCCCGCATCCAACGGCCAGGCAGAACGGGCAGTTCAGACCATCAAGCAAAGCTTGAAATGTGTGTCGGAAGGCTCCATGCAGACACAACTATCCCGAGTGCTGCTCAGCTACTGCACCAGACCCCACTCACTTATCGGGGTTCCCCCAGCCGAGCTGCTCATGAAACGGGCGCTCAAAACTAGGCTCTCTCCTGATCTCCATGATCACGTGGAGGGCAGGAGGCATCAACAAAGTGTGTACCATGACCGTGCAAATTTGTCACGCGATATTGAGGTCAATGACCCTGTGTTTGTACTCAATTATGGACATGGTCCCAAATGGCTCGCTGACACGGTCACAGCCAAACTGGGGAGTAGGGTGTTTCAGGTCAAATTGGCCAATGGACTAACATGCAGAAAACATTTGGACCAAATCAAATTGTGGTTCACCAACAGTTACGAACAACCCGAAGAAGACACCAACAACTTTGACCCTCCAACACACACACAAATGGCAACCGACATCATGATTGACCACTAAGTCGAACTCACCATCCCCAGCGTCCCGGCAAGGCCGGCTGCCCATCAGCCCAGTGAAGAACTTACCAACTCACCCACACCCGCATTTGTACCGAGACGATCAGCAAGAGAGCGGAAAGCCCCAGATCGTCTCACCTTGTAAATAAGTGTACTATTAACTTTACGGGGGAGTGATGTTATGTATTTAACCCCTTGAAACCAGTATCACACTACCACCCAGCATTCCTTGGGAGCTCTGTATATAAGCAGGCCACCATGAGTTTTTTGCACTCTGGAGTCTTATTAAAGGAGCTAATTATTCTCAGTACTCAGTTTCATTCTTTATTATGAGTGTGTCAATTAATGTATATTGTAAATAGCTTGCGGTACCCCACTAGTCACTGCCTGCCATTCTGAAAAGGACCCGTTTATTCCAACTCTTTGCTTCCTGTCTGCCAACCAGTTCTCTATCCACGTCAATACATTACCCCCAATACTATGTGTTTTAATTTTGCACACTAATCTCTTGTGTGGGACCTTGTCAAAAGCCTTTTGGAAGTCCAGATACACCACATCCACTGGTTCTCCTTTATCCACTCTACTAGTTACATCCTCAAAACATTCTCGAAGATTTGTCAAGCATCAGGTCCTGGGGATTTATCGGCTTTCAGTCCCTTCAATTTCCCTAACACCATTTCCTGACTGATAAGGATTTCCCTCAGTTCCCCCTTCTCGCTAGATCCTCAGTCCCCTCGTATTTTTGGGTGGTTATTTGTGTCTTCCTTAGTGAAGACAGAACCAAAGTATTTGTTCAATTTGTCTGTCATTTCCTTGTTCCCCATTATGAATTCACCTGATTCTGACTGCAAGGGACTTACATTAGTCTTCACTAATCTTTTTCTCTTCACATATCTATAGAAGCATTTGCAGTTAGTTTGTATGTTCCCTGCAAGCTTACTCTCATACTCTATTTTCCCCCTCCTAATTAAACCCCTCGTCCTCCTCTGCTGAATTCTAAATTTCTCCCAGTCCTCAGGTTTGCTGCTTTTTCTGGCCAATTTATATGCCTTTTCCTTGGATTTAACACTTTCCCGAATTTCCCTTGTTTGCCATGGTTGAGCCACCTTCCCTTTTTTATTCTTACACCACACAGGGATTTACAATTGTTGTAGTTCATCCATTTGATCTTTAAATGTCTGCCTTTGCCTATCCACTGTCAACCCTTTAAGTATCATTCTCCAGTCTATCCTAGCCAATTCATGTCTCATACTGTCGAAGTTTCCTTTCTTTAATTTCAGGACCCTAGTCTCTGAATTAATTGTGTCACTCTCCATCTTAATGAATAATTCTACCATATTATGGTCACACTTCCCCAAGAGGCCCCGCCCGACCAGATTGCTAATTTATCCTCTCTCGTTACACAAGACCCAGTCTAGGATGGCCTGCTCTCTAGTTGGTTCCTCAACATATTGGTCTCGAAAACCATTCCTTATACACTCCAGGAAATCCTCCTCCACAGTATTGCTACCAGTTTGGTTAGCCCAATCAATATGTAGATTAAAGTCACCCATGATAACTACTGTACCCTTATTGCACTCGTCCCTAATTTCATGTTTGATGTCATCCCCAACCTCCCTACTATTGTTTGGTGGTCTGTACACAACTCCCACTAACGTTTTCTGCCCTACCCATATAGATACCACATCATCCACGCTAATGTCCTTCCTTGCAGTGGCGTTAATCTCCTCTTTAACCAGTAATGCTACCCCACCTCCTTTTCCTTCCTGTCTGTCCTTCCTGAATATTGAATACCCCTGGATGTTGAATTCCCAACCTTGGTTACTCTGGAGCCATGTTTCCGTAATCCCAATTACATCATGCCTGTTAACAGCTATCAGCGCAGTCAATTAATCCACCTTATTACGAGGTGCCTCGCATTGAGACTCAGAGCCTTCAGGCTTGTTTTTTTAACACTCTTTGTCCTTTTTGAAATATGTTGAAATGTGGCCCTTTTTGATTTTTGTCCTTGATTTCTCTCCCTTCCAATCTTGATTTTCTCCTTCCTACATTTTGCTTCTGCCCCCTTTTTACTTCCTTCTGGCTCCCTGCATAAATTCCCATCCCCCTGCCACACTAGTTTAAACCCTCCCCAACAGCACTAGCACACACTCCGCCTGGGATATTGGTTACAGTCCTGCCCAGTTGCAGACCGTCCAGTTTGTACTGGTCCCACCTCCCCCAGAACCGGTTCCAATGTCCCACGAATTTGAATCCCTCCCTCTTGAACCATTCCTCAAGCCACGTATTCATCTGAACTATCCTGCAATTGCTACTCTGACTAGCATGTGGCACTGGTAGCAATCCTGAGATTACTACCTTTGAGGTCCTACTTTTTAATTTAACTCCTAGCTCACTAAATTCAGCTTGTAGGACCTCATCCCGTTTTTTACCTATATCGTTGGTACCTATATGTACCACGACAACTGGCTGTTCACCCTCCCCCTCCAGAATGTGCTTAGCCGCTCCGAGGCATCCTTGACCCTTGCACCATGGAGGCAACATACCATCCTGGAGTTTCGTTTGCGGCCACAAAAATGCCTATCTATTCCCCTTACAATCGAATCCCCTATCACTGTAGCTCTCCCACTCTTTTTTCCTGCCCTCCTGTGCAGCAGAGCTACCCAAACAGGAGACAACCACCTCAGAACCAAACATGGTAAATGCTCAGACTTTCTTCATAGTTGGAAGATTAAAGCACCCCCACCGTGACTTTGAAGCTCCTAATCAGACCTTCAGCTTATCTTTGAGCACTGCCCTCAGAGGAAATTCGCAGCTAGCCTACAAGATATTCACACTGTTATATCGGCACTTTGGCCTGGATATTCAACTCATGTATTGAAATTTGATTTATTTTTTGCTACTACCGTACGAAAGAAGATAAAGACCCCTACGCCAGGCTTCCACGATCTTCTCCCCATCTCCCCCAATCTCTCCTGACCCAAGATCTTCTCCCCTCCTTTCCAGCCCCCCGTTATTTTCTTCCCTCCTCCCTGATCTCTCCAGTGCCTCCCCCTGATCAATGTTTCCCCTGCCCCTGAACTCTCCGGCACCACCCATCAATGCCCTTCCCCGACCCTTGATCTCACTGACCCTCTTCCCATCAATATCCCCCCCCTGACCTCTCTGCACTTCCCATCGAAGTCCCCCCAACCGCCAATATTTCTGCCCTCCATCGATGTCTCCACTACCCCGATCCCTCCATCAATGTCCTCCAAAGGACCCCCGATCTCTCCCGCTCCCCGTCGATGTGTCCCCAACCACAAGACTGACCTCCACTCCCTCTCAGCCTGCCTATTAAAATTAGGACCATTGATTTCATTTAGCTGGAAAAAAGGTTCAGTGATCTTGCTTAGGGTCTTGTTAAATAAGCAGCTACTTAGAAAAACTAAGCACAGTATTTGAAGGGAATTAAATTAATGCAAACATATTAACCAGTGTGCTAAAAATAGTGCACAGAGGAAATTAAATCCTTAAGTGTAGCATGATGAAATGTCATAGCTGTAGTCTTGTATTTTTATATTTAGCTATATATGATAACATTTATGAGGTTTGTTATTTGCTTTTTACTTTGGACAATAATAGCTATATTATTATTCCTGGACTCATTTCCAAATGTCTCTGAGCTAATTATATTCTATTTATTGTATTCTTATGAACAATGTTTCTTTGGAAAATGTATGCTGCTTTACAATTATGACTCTTCAAAGTCATTTGCCATTTGTTAACCAATTGAATAACTAATGTAACCCCTTGAGCAAATATTCAAATGTATTCTCATTCTCTTGACTGCTATCCTTTACTTTGGTGTCATCAACAATTTGACAAGCTTAATGTTGCTTTTGATATCCAGGTGTAAGAGTCTCAATGGGGTAGAGGTGTAAAAGATCCAGGGGTACAGATTCACAAATCATTAACAATAGCAGGATAACAGAGCCATAAAAGTTCAAACAAAGCACTGGAGTTCATTTCTAGGGGAATAAAATTCAAATGCAGAGAAGTTATGTTAAACTTGGAGAGAACCTTGGTTAGACCACACTTGGAGTACTGTGAACAGTTCTGATCTACATATTACAAAATGATATAGAGGCACTGAAGAAGATGCAAAACAGATTTAGAAGGATGGGGCAAGACTGCAGATCCATTGATTGTGGGATCGCTTAACTTTTTTTATATCATGCTACTTCCGCTGTTTAGCATGCATGTAGTCCTGTGTTGCAGCTTCCCCATGTTGGCAACTAATCTTTAGGTATGCCTGGTGCTGCTCCTGGCATGCTCTTCGACACACCTCATTGAACCAGAGTTGGTCCCCTGGCTTGATGGTAATGGTAGGGTGAGGGATATGCCGGGCCATGAGGTTACAGATTGTGGTGGAGAACAATTCAGCTGCTGATAATGACCCACGGCGCCTCAAGGATGCCCAATTTTGAGCTGCCAGATCTGTTCTGAATCTATCCCATTTAGCATGGTGAAATACCACACAACGTGATGGAGGATGTTCTCAGTGTCAAGATGGGACTTTGTCTCCACAAGGATTTTGCGGTGATCACTGCTACCAACACTGCAATGGACAGATGCATCCGTGACAAATAGATTGGTGAGGATGAGGTCAAGTAGGTTTTTCCCTCGTGTGAGTTCTCTGACCACCTGCCACAGGCCCAGTCTGGCAGCTATGTCCTTGAGGACTCGGTCAGCTTGGTGAGTAGTGGTGCTACCGAGCCACTCTTGGTGATAGATATTGAAGTCACCCAATTAAGTTTACATTCTGTGTCCTTGCTACCCTCAGTGTTTCTTCAAAGTGGTATTCAACATGGAGGAGTATTGAATCATCAGTTGAGGGAGGGTGGTAGGTGGTAATCAGCAGGAGGTTTCCTTGACCATGCTTGACCTGAAGCCTTGAGACTTCATGGGGTCCGGAGTCAATGTTGAGGACTCCCAGGGAAACTCCCTCCCAACTGGTAGGAATCTACACAAGAGGCGAAGGTATTAGAAAGTGCCAGCAGGTGACAGGAGCACCTGCCCAAGAAGTTATGAAAAAATTCTGATCTCATTTTAAGACTACTAATCATCTGCTTTAAAACATACATTGAAAAGTTGATTATCATATATCCCTGTCAGAAACTAACCTCAAATAACTGGATATAATGTAGATGAATGTGAGGATATCCACTTTGGTGGTAAAAACAGGAAGGCAGCTTATTATTTGAATGGTAACAGATTAGTAAAAGGGGAGGTGCAATAAGAACTGGGTGTCATGGTACATCAGTCATTGAAAGTTGGCATGCAGGTACAGCAGGCGGTGAAGAAGGCAAATGGCATGATGGCAATCATAGCTCGGGGATTTGAGTATAGGAGCAGGGAGGTCCTACTACAGTTGTATAGGGCCTTGGTGAGGCCACACCTTAAATATTGTGTGCAGTTTTGGTCTCCTAATCTGAGGAAGGACATTCTTGCCATTGAGGGAGTGCAGCGAAGGTTCACCAGACTGAGTCCCAGGATGACAGGACTGACATATGAAGAAAGACAGGATCAACTAGACTTATATTCAATGGAATTTAGAAGAATGAGAGAGGATCTCATAGAAACATATAAAATTCTGACGGGATTGAACAGGTTAGATGCAGGAAGAATGTTCCCGATGTTGCGGAAGTCCAGAACCAGGGGTCACAGTCTAAGGATAAGGGGTAAGCTATTTAGGACCAGGATGAGGAGAAACCTCTTCACTCAGAGAATTGTGTGAACCTGTGGAATTATCTACCATAGAAAGTTGTTGAGGCCAGTTCGTTAGATAAATTCAAAAGGGAGTTAGATGTGGCCCTTACGGCTGAAGGGATCAAGGGGTATGGAGAGAAAGCAGGAATGGGGTGCTGAAGTGCATGATTAGCCATGATCATATTGAATGGTGGTGCAGGCTCGAAGGGCCAAATGGCTTACTCCTGCACCTATTTTCTATGTTTCTATGTTTCTATGTGTAATGTCTGCAAGCGTGTAATGTTTGTAGCTCCACACTGTGGATGTGGACATATTGTGTACTGCAACTGCAGAGTTAATAATAAACAGAACCAGGCAAGTCTGGAGGCTTCCGAGAGAGCTGCCTGCCATGTTAGGAGCTGTGTGTGCTTGTGCTCTGTGAATATATCACATTTGGCGATGAGATGGAATTTTTTTGGATAATTTAAAGCTTACATTTTATTGGGGGAGGATTCAGCCAGCCGACAGAGAGACTTTGGAAGTTTTTGTCTTTGGAAAAATGTTACAAAATCTGAGGTAAAATACAGTACACGGTGTGAACAGCTAGAGATTAAAATGGCAGGTGTAATCGGACATTTGGGGGAATATAGACATGACGGGGAACGTTTTAAAGCATATATGGATCGGCTAGAAATATATTTCACTGCAAATAACATAATCGAAGTTCCAGACAATGCAGTCCAGAACCAGGCTGTGTTGGGACGTAAGAAAGCGATCTTGTTATCGGAAGCGGGTCCGGCATTGTACGAAACCCTTGTAAATCTGCTTGTGCCTGACGAGCCAAAGGACACAACACCTAAAGAGATTTTAACGAAGCTGGAGCAGCACTATATCCCCAAACCATTAGAAATTGCTGAAAGCTATCGTTTTGGGATTCAGAATCAAAAGGCTAATGATTGTATCAGTGATTACATCGTAGCATTAAAAAAGCTATCGATGCACTGTAATTTTGGAAACTTTCAAAATCGAGCATTAGAGGATCGTTTTGTTTGTGGGCTGAAAAATGATGTGCTCAGAAGGAAGTTATTGACGACGGATGACTTGACTTTTCAGATTGCTTGTCAGACAGCGAGGTCGATGGGTATGGCCGAACAATATTCCCGAGAATTAAATGATAATTACGGTTGTCAGTCAACTGAGGTAAATTATCTGCAGATTCAAAGTAAAAGATGGTGGGGGCCCAAAGTCTCAGAAACTGGAAATTCTACCAGAGAGTCGAAGTCATGCTATAGGTGCCTGGGACAACACATAGCTCAAAGTTGTCCATACGTGAAGGCAGAGTGTTTCTTCTGCAGAAAGACTGGGCATCTTGCGAAGGCATGCCGACTGAAGGGTAAACCAGCTTTTAAAGCTATGAGTCCAGCTTTCAAAGCTATGAGTAGAAATCCCAAGAGACTGCATAGCATGGAAGAAGAACAACAGGAGGTGGAGATATTAGAGTTACACATCATCAGGAGCACGAGGTTAACGGACAGTGACGCGGAAAGCATCAAAATCCACATAGATGTTGCGGGATTCAAGATACCAATGGAAATTGACACGTGTGCATCCGTGAGTGTAGTACCAGAGTCACCGAACAGCGATAAATTGCGTGATTTTCAACTGGAGAAATCCAAGATAGAGCTGCGAGGCTGCTCGGGAGAGAAAATTCCTGTGGTAGGTCGTATCACCATAACGGTGAAATATGAAGATCAATTTCAGAACTTGCCTCGAATAGTAATGAAAGGAGACAAGTCTGCATTACTAGCAAGAAACTGGTTGAGCTCACTGAAGCTGTATTGAAGTAAGATTTTCCGTGTGGAAGTGAGATTTTCATCAATGGATGAGGTTATCAAGAAGTATCCGAAGGTCTTCTGTGAAACGGGCAGTCTGATCCAAGTCTTCAAGGCGAGTGTCAGGATACAGAAGGACGCTAGATCAGTTTACTACAAGCCACGTTCCGTACCATATGCACTCAAGGAGAAAGTTGAGCAAGAACTCAAAAGACTAGAGACTGAGAACATTATTTGTAAGATAGATCGATGTAATTGGGCTACACTCATTGTTGTTGTACTTAAGTCTGATGGTAAGGTAAGATTGTGTGGTGATTATAAAGTAACCGTAAACCAGGTTCTAGAGGGTAATGTCCCCAATACCTTGCCGAATATAGAAGATTTGTTCACAACACTGACAGGTGGTCAGATCTTCTCAAAACTGGATCTTACAAATGCCTACTTACAGCTTGAACTAGATGAGGAGTCCAAGTCATGTTTGACTATAAATACTCATTTAGGCCGATATCAATTTAATAGGCTACCGTTTGGAGTGTCTTCCGCCCCTGCCATATTCCAAGGGGTGATGAACCAGATTTTGCAAGGTATTGAAGGGGTAGTATGTTATTTGGATGACATACTAATTTCAGCACCAAATAGGCAAATTCATAATAACATATTGAATGAAGTCCTCAAATGTCACAGAGTACGAGTCTCTGCTCGTCAGTGTGAGTTATTTAGGGCCCAAGTTTTGGGCCGCGCCTAGAACGGCGCAGCCCCGACCTGGACGCCCATTTTTCGCGCCACAAAGTCCGCCTAAAAAAAACTTCCAAAATCTCTGGCTCCCTGCTGGTCCTTTGGCCCTCGGCGCGGTGCAGCACGAGCTGTGGGGGGGCGGAGCTAGGTCCCTGTGCTGAAAACAGTGCCGGGACCTCTGCACATGCGCGCTACAGTGGGCGCGCATGTGCAGTAGCTCCAGGCGCCCAAAACTGTGTGGGAGGGGCCCGAAGCACACAGCCCCTAGCCCTGGCCGAATGGCCTCACTGGGGCTGCATGCATAAGTCTCCTCCCATGCCCAGCTCCTGCTTCCTCCCGACCCGACTTAACTCCCGCTTCCCCCTCCCGCCCCCGGACCGGACCCGACCCCCCGGACTGGACACGACCCGCACTCCCCACACCCCCCCCCAACCCGAACCTCCCTTCCTCCCTCCCTCCCCCCACCCCCGACCCGAACCGAACCGACCTTCCACCCACCACCCCCCCGACCCGACCCGCGGTCCCGCCCCCGGACCCAACCCGACCCAACGCCACCTACCTGTAAATCTGGTGCTGGGGATGGGCCCTGTCCGAAGTCTTGGGCCCGGCCGCTGGGCCCGGCCCGTTCAGCCTCCGCCCCCTTTTCTCCTTCCCCCCGCTCTCCTTTCCGCCCCATTCCCCTTCTCCTCCTCCCCCGCTTCCCCTTCTCCTCCTCCCCCCCTTCCCCTTCTCCCCCTCCTTCCCCTTTTCCTCCTCTCTTCCCCTTCTCCCCTCCCCCTTTTCCCCCTTCCCCTTCTCCCCGCCTCTTCCCCTTCTCCCCCCCTCCCCCTTCTCCTCCTCCCCCCACTTCCCCCCCTTCTCCCCCCCTCCCCTCTGCCTCCCTCCCTCTCCTCCCCCTGCCCCCCCTCTCTCCCTCTACCCCGCTCCTCCCCCTCCCCTCGCTGTCAGAAACACAGACACTGACAGACACACACAGACAGACAGACAGAGAGCTAGAGACGCTGACAGAGACACACTGTGGTGGGGAGGGGCGGGGGGCATCCCAGCACGTTGTTGGAGGGCTCCCGGTGCTGCAGTCGGTAAGTAGAAAATGTTTTATTTATTGATTTAAAAAAATATATATTACTTATTAATTTTTTTTGATTGATTTATTGGTTGATTTATTGATGTTTTTTATCATTTATTATTGATGATGGCTCTTTATTTGTAAAACTGAAGTGTTTAATGTTTGTAAACTTCCCTTTAAACCCCCCCCCCTCATTCCCTACGCCTGATTTGTAACCTAAGCCTGATTTTCAAAAGTGTCGACAAGGTTTTTTCGAGCGTACAAAAATCTTCACTTACTCCATTCTAAGTTAGTTTGGAGTAAGTTTTCACTGACAAAACTTTGAAAACAGGCGTAAGTGGCCGGAAACGCCCCATTTTGAAAAAAAAATTCTGTTCCATCGTGAAACTGTTCTAACTGACTAGAACTGGAGCAAACTAAATGCCAAGAATTTGAATTTCTAAGATACTCCGTTCCAAAAAATCAGGAGCAACTGAGGCCGAAACTTGGGCCCTTAAAAACTCAGTGGAATACTTAGGGTACAGAGTAGACAAAGATGGCTGACATCCAAACATGGAAAAACTGATGCAATCAGAAATGCACCCACTCCCAGGAATGTCTCTGAACTTCGTTCATTCTTGGGTCTTTTGAACAATTATGGGAAGTTCCTAACAAATTTGGCTACAGTATTACATCCACTGAATGAACTTTTGAAAAAACAGGTCCATTGGAAGTGGTCAAAATAATGTGATACAGCATTCAAGGAGTGTAAAAGCAAATTGGTAGAGAGCACCATGTTAGTTCACTATGAAATATCTAAGGAGATTAAGCTAGCATGTGATGCCTCTCCGTATGGAGTTGAGGCAGTGATCTCTCATGTATCACGTAGTGGGGAGGAGAGACCAATTGCTTTTGCTTCATGCACTCTCAGTGCGAGTGAGAGTAATTATGCGCAAATTGAAAGGGAAGCTTTGGCATTAAATTTTGGGGTCAAGAAGTTTCACAAATACTTGTATGGTCGTAAGTTTACCATCGTTATGGATCATAAGCCCCGAACAGCAATCTTCCATCCAAAGTCCCCAGTTCCAACATTAGCTGCAGTCCGAATGCAGAGATGGGCTTTGATTTTGTCAGCATATACATATGATATTGAATACAGACGATCAGCTGATCACAGTATTGCTGATGCAATGTCTAGATTGCCTTCCCCATCACAAGTTACACCCGATAGGGAAGAAGTTTTTTATTTTTCATACATTGATGAACTGCCAGTCACAGCTGAAGAGATTGGTAGAGCAACCAAACGTGACCCAGTGATGTCAAAGGTGTATGAGTATATTGCAAATGGATGGCCAAACCAGGTAACAGACAAAGATGTTCATTCATTCTTCATTTGTAGGAATAAATTATCAGTCGATAAAGATTGTATCATGTGGGGTGCAAGAGTGGTTATACCAAATATATTCAAGTCCAAATTATTAGGATACCTCCATGACCAGCACCTGGGAATGTGCTTGACGAAGAGTTTTGCACGCAGTTATTTATGGTGGCCAGGTCTTGATAAAGATATAGAGTACATCGTGAGTCAGTGTACGACATGTTAATTGGTAAGCAAGCAACCACCACCAGTACCATGGAAATAGCCTCCCAGGGTGTGGCAAAGGCTACATATTGATTTTGCTGAGTTAGAAGGACAATAATTGTTCATTGTGATTGATAGCCATTCAAAGTGGGTTGAGGTGTTTTCAATGTGGAAAATAACAACAAGTAAAACATTGGACATTTTACGAAATTTATTTTCTTCATTTGGCCTCCCTGAAGAGATTGTTTTGGATAATGGACCAGAATTTAGAAGAATTTGCAAAATTCATGAACAAAAATGGTGTGAAACATACCAAGGTTCCACCATACCATCCTGCTTTGAATGGGGCAGCAAAGCGCACTGTACTAATTGTAAAACGTGCCCTCATAAAACAAATGTTAGATCCAAATCCAAGGAAACGACAGTTGTCATTGGATCACAAATTGTCTAATTTTTTGATGACATATCGAAATACTCCTCATACAACTACTGGTAGAACACCAGCAAGTTGTTTCTCAAACGACAGCCATGAACCAGATTCTCGTTGTTAAAACCAAATTTGGCACAGTCCGTAGAAGAGACACAATTAAGACAGAAAGAGAATCATGATAGCGGTAGAGTAAAAGAGAGAAGTGTGAAATTAAACCAGAAGGTGAGAGTGAAGAACCATCACCATAAATGGTTAAAGTGGTTACCAGGAAAAGTGGTGAAGATATGTGGTCCTCGCACATATTTGGTAAAGATGTTTGATAATGGAGAGGTTAGGTTTGTTCATATTGATCATATTTTACCTACGGACATGGAAGGAGTTGAAGGTGGGAATGATTCAATTATTTCTGACTCATCAGATAGTTTTGATACACCAGTAGCAAATCCTAAATCCAATGTACTGGAAACAAATCCAGGAGAGAATCAGAATGAAAGTCTGAGTCCGAGTCAGGAAAACAAAGAGCCTGAAGTTAGAGTGAGTTCAAATGAAAATCAAGGAAATTCCGTGGAGGAAAACGTTCCTCAGGATGAGCCTCGAATGAGTTTAGATTCAACATCATGTTTGGAAGGTTCTGTTCGAGAGCGAAGGTATCCTCTTTGAAACAGAAAACAAGTGGTTAAGTTAAATTTGTAAATATGGAAAAGAAATACGTTTATATCCTGTGTTACCGGTATGTATAAGCATGAAAGTTATGTATGATGTTTGTTATAATAACTTCTTCATTAAGGAGGGAGAAGTGTAATGTCTGTAAGATTGTAATGTTTCTAGCTCCACACTATGGATGTGGACGTAACATAAGAACATAAGAATTAGGAACAGGAGTAGGCCCTCTAGCCCCTCAAGCCTGCTCCGCCATTCAAAAAGATCATGGCTGATCTGGCCGTGGACTCAGGTCCACTTACCCGCCCGCTCCCCATACCCCTTAATTACCTTATTGGTTAAAAATTTATTGTGTACTGCAACTGCAGAGTTAATAATAAACAGAACCTGGCAGATTCCGGAGGCTTCCGAGCGAGCTGCCTGCCATGTTAGGAGCTGTGTGTGCTGTGCTCTGTGAAGATATCACAGCCCTGAAAGGAACTGGAGGCAAAAAAAAGTTGAGGGCAGTGATTACTTTCACAGCCACTGATAATGCGTGGCCACCGGGTCCAGCAGGGAGCATTTCAGTAGGAGGCTGCAGATGCCTGCAAGCACCTGGCGTGACAACCTGTGGAAGCTCTTCCAAGAGGTAAAGGAAGCTGAGCCTTTGTCTGAAAAACCCTGTGACATTGGTAGTGCCTCCTGTGCACCTCTCCCCTGGGAAATTGTCTCTTGTGCACCTCCATCCTTTGCACCTCCCTCCTGTGCACCTCGCTCCCGTGTCCCTCTCTTCTGTGTACGTGCTGATCGCACCACAACTTTTCATCGCTGCCATGGATAGTGATGGTCTTCCTCTTCTAATGTGCTGCCAAATGCATTCAAGGTGCCTCCCACCCTGATCTTGTCAATTTGAAATCCTCAAAGATTGAAATTAGCTCTATCTACTCAAGCACTGGCTGTCAAACAGTTTCCAAATGAAACTGAGACATCAGCTGCAATAAATGAGCTTTTATTCATGGGAAAATGACAAGTTTAAATGCACACCTGAACTGCTGCTCAAACTCGCCTTCGTTTCCCTGGGCAGTTTCCCAAGTCCCAGGAAACATGTGCTGCTCAAATAAAATTTGGAGCCAAGTTAAAAACAATTTAAAAATACCTCATTAACACCTCCTAAGGATATTAATTGTGGCAACAAATACCAACCCACATCCAATCCCTAATTTGGCGAGCAGGTTTCTCAGCAGCATCCAAGCGCATCTCTGTTAAATCCAGAACTGGGCAGTTTGGAGCCGTGTTGTGCTCCCGTTCTAAAACTCCCTAATTTTTATCTCCCACCCATTTTCCACTTTCTTGATAGTAATAGTGGAATTTACAACAGTCACTGTGTTGGTATGTCCTCAAGTACAGTTATTTATTTCACTTTGATGCAACCCTCACGTTTTATGGGCTGGACTTTCCACTTAGATTGCTACGGCCTAAAAATGGGTGATGTTCCAGCCTGAGCGATGTTTCAGCCTTCAGGATCCTGGAACATCACGCATTTTTGGGTTCGCTACTTTCGGCTTTTCTTTTGGGTGATAGCCCAGCGATGTGAAATGGGCCCTAGTGATGTGAAATAGGCCTCAGTGGGGCAAGGCTTCCCTAGCAACGGCCTTCTGCGCCTGCGGGTTTTTTTTGCAAGCAAGTTTTCCCGTGATTCGGGAGGTCAGCGGTCAGCCATGCAGCGCAGAAGGCAAAGGGAGGGGGAGAGAGAGAGAGAGCAGAGAGAAAGGGGAGGAGAGTCAGAGAGGAGGAAAACAGAGATAGAGAAAAACAAAATTAGAAGAGATAATGTCATCTTCTGATAATAATAGCATACATGATGTGGAGGGGACGAGGAGGAGGGCAAATCCCTTCTCAGAAGAGGAGAAACAATGTGCTCGTTCAGGAGATGCACTTGCGGTGGGCCCAATTAACCCAGGATGGGCGTGGGAAACCCCCACCCCGGGCATACCGTAAAGTCTGAGGCGAGATCGCCAACGTGGTGTCGTCGGCATCCCACGAGGCGAGGGGATCCGACCAGTGCGGGAAGCGTTGGAAATACCTGCTTGCTTCGGCAAGAGTAAGAAAAGATTTTATATTCCAGTGATGCAAATTGTAATTATAAATCTCCCGGATTGAAATTAAGCTCGTTATTCTAGCATATTTTCCCTGCTAAGATCTGGACAGGGCTCGGAACCTGCGCCCTTTTTAAGTCTCACTGTGTCAGTCTCTCCGGCTGCTGTCACTTACACAGTGACCCAGCCTGGACTGGCGGAGAGCTGCCATTGCTCACTGTCTGCCCTGGGATGCTTTGGGACATTAGTTCCTGTCATTGCCGAGTCCACCAGCTGTCCTGATTCCCACCACACTCGGGGCCCTTCAATGGAGAATGTAGTCGAGAGAAATGTTTGTTATAACCATGCATCAATTGTGGATACAAACCCTATTAGCATATAACGTTGGAAACTGTTGTCTTTCCATGATAGTACCTAGCCAATTAACTTATGCCATGCTCTTTTCACATTTGCAGAGGAGGACATCGAACAACCGGTCTGAGCAGAGGTGCACCGGAGGGGACACTGCTCAGCTCCAACCACTGACTGACCTCAAGCAGCGAGCAGCCGCACTTGTGGGCATGCACATTCGCTCAGCCACCACCTGTGGTGTTGCGGAACCTTCCCATGTGTCACGTGAGTAATGTGTCAAGCAGTGTAAAAGTAATGTAACATCATTTAATTATAATATACGAATGATGTCATGTCAAGCATGCAGCCTCTGTGCTACTATGTGTGCAGGAAGTGTGTCCATCTGCAGCTCCTGACAGACCGCATGACGGCACTGGAGCTGCGGATGGACTCACTCTGGAGCATGCGCAATGCTGAGAATGTTGTGGATAGCACATTTAGTGAGTTGGTCACACCGCAGGTAAGGGTTAGGACAGATATTGAATGGGTGACCAATAGATAAGGCAAGAGTAGGAAGGTAGTGCAGGAGTCCCCTGCAGTCATCTCCCTTCAAAACAGATATACCATTTTGGATACTGTTGGGGGAGATGACTTACCAGGGGAAGGCACCAGCAGCCAAGTTCATGGCACCGTTGGTAGCTCTGCTGCACAAAAGGGCGGGAAAAAGAGTGGGAGAGCTATAGTGATAGGGGACTCTATTGTAAGGGGAATAGATAGGAGTTTCTGCGGCCGCAACCGAGACTCCAGGATGGTATGTTGCCTCCCTGGTGCAAGGGTCAAGGATGTCTCGGAGCGGCTGCAGAGCATTCTGGAGAGGGAGGGTGAACAGCCAGTTGTCATGGTACATGTAGATACCAACGATATAGGTAAGAAGCGGGAAGAGGTCCTACAAGCTGAATTTAGGGAGCTAGGAGTTAAATTTAAAAGTAGGACCTCAAAGGATTGCTACCAGTGCCACGTGCTAATCAGAGTAGAGGGAGCAGGAGAGTTAGAATAAATACATGGCTTGAGGAGTGATGCAGAAGGGAGGGATTCAAATTTCTGGGACATTGGAACCAGTTCTGGGAGAAGTGGGACCTGTACAAAAGGGACAGTCTGCACTTGGGCAGGACTGGAACTGATGTCCTGGGGGTAACATTTGTAAATGCAGTTCGGGAGTGTTTAAACTAATATGGCAGGGGGATGGGAACCTCTGCAGCGAGATAGGGCGAAGTAATATGGAGTCAGAAACAGATGGTAGAAATGTAAAAAGCAATAGTGGAAGGCCGAGTAAACAAAGGCAAAAAATAAAAAGGGCCACACTACATCATAATTCTAAAAGGACAAAGGGTGTTAAAAAAACAAGCCTGAAGGCTTTGTGTCTTAATGCAAAGAGTATCCGTAATAAGGTAGATGAATTAACTGTGCAAATAGATGTTAACAGATATGATGTGATTGGGATTACGGAGACATGGCTCCAGGATGATCAGGGCTGGGAACTCAACATCCATGGGTATTCAACATTCAGAAAGGTAGAATAAAAGGAAAAGGAGGTGGGGTAGCATTGCTGGTTAAAGAGGAGATTAATGCAATAGTTAGGAAGAACATTAGATTGGATGATGTGGAATATATATGGGTAGAGCTGCAGAACACCAAAGGGCAAAAAACATTAGTGGGAGTTGTGTACAGACCTCCAAACAGTAGTAGTGATGTCGGGGAGGGCATCAAACAGGAAATTAGGGGTGCATGCAATAAAGGTGCATCAGTTATCATGGGTGACTTTAATATGCATATAGATTGGGCTAACCAAACTGGAAGTAATACGGTGGAGGAGGATTTCCTGGCATGCATAAGGGATGGTTTTCTAGACCAATATGTGGAAGAACCAACTAGGGGGGAGGCCATCTTAAACTGGGTGTTGTGTAATGAGAGAGGATTAATTGGCAATCTCGTTGTGCGAGGCCACTTGGGAAAGAGTGACCATAATATGGTGGAATTCTACATTAGGATGGAGAATGAAACAGTTGATTCAGAGAACATGGTCCAGAATTTAAAGAAGGGTAACTTTGAAGGTATGAGGTGTGAATTGGCTAGGATAGATTGGTGAATGATACTCAAGGGGTTGACAGTGGAGGGGCAATGGCAGATATTTGGAGACCGCATGGATGAACTACAACAATTGTACATCCCTGTCTGGCGTAAAAATAAAAAAGGGAAGGTGGCTCAACCGTGGCTATCAAGGGAAATCAGGGATAGTATTAAAGCCAAGGAAGTGGCATACAAATTGGCCAGAAATAGCAGTGAATCCGGGGACTGGGAGAAATTTAGAACTCAGCAGAGGAGGGAGGACAAAGGATTTGATTAGGGCAGGGAAAATAGAGTACGAGAGGAAGCTTGCAGGGAACATTAAGACGGACTGCAAAAGTTTCTATAGATATGTAAAGAGAAAAAGGTTAATAAAGACAAACGTAGGTCCTCTGTAGTCAGAATCAGGGGAAGTCATAACGGGGAACAAAGAAATGGCAGACCAATTGAACAAGTACTTTGGTTCGGTATTCACTAAGGAGGACACAAACAACCTTTCGGATATAAAAGGGGTCAGAGGGTCTAGTAAGAAGGAGGAACTGAGGGAAATCATTATTAGTCAGGAAATTGTGTTGAGGAAATTGATGGGATTGAAGGCCGATAAATCCCCAGGGCCTGATGGACTGCATCCCAGAGTACTTAAGGAGGTGGCCTTGGAAATAGCGGATGCATTGACAGTCATTTTCCAACATTCCATAGACTCTGGATCAGTTCCTATCGAGTGGAGGGTAGCCAATGTAACCCCACTTTTTAAAAAAGGAGTTAGAGAAAACAGGGAATTATAGACCGGTCAGCCTGACATCGGTACTGGGTAAAATAATGGAATCAATTATTAAGGATGTCATAGCAGCGCATTTGGAAAGAGGTGACATGATAGGTCCAAGTCAGCATGGATTTGTGAAAGGAAAATCATGCTTGACAAATCTTCTGGAATTTTTTGAGGATGTTTCCAGTAGAATGGACAAGGGAGAACCAGTTGATGTTGTGTATTTGGACTTTCAGAAGGCTTTCGACAAGGTCCCACACAATGTGCAAAGTAAAAGCACATGGGATTGGGGTAGTATGCTGACATGGATTGAGAACTGGTTGTCAGACAGGAAGCAAAGAGTAGGAGTAAATGCGTACTTTTCTGAATGGCAGGCAGTGACTAGTGGGGTACCGCAAGGTTCTGTTCTGGGGCCCCAGCTGTTTACATTGTACATTAATGATTTAGACGGGGGATTAAATGTAGTATCTCCAAATTTGCGGATGACAATAAGTTGGGTGGCAGTGTGAGCTGCGATGAGGATGCTATGAGGCTGCAGAGTGACTTGGATAGGTTAGGTGAGTGGACAAATGCATGGCAGATGAAGTATAATGTGGATAAATGTGAGATTATCCACTTTGGTTGTAAAAACAAAGAGACAGACTATTTTCTGGATGGTGACAGATTGGGAAAAGGGGAGGTGCAACGAGACCTGGGTGTCGTGGTGCATCAGTCATTGAAGGTTGGCGTACAGGTACAGCAGGCAGTTAAGAAAGCAAATGGCATGTTGGCCTTCATAGCGAGGGGAATTGAGTACAGGGGCAGGGAGGTATTACTACAGTTGTACAGAACCTTGGTGAGGCCACACCTGGAGTATTGTGTACAGTTTTGGTCTCCGAACTTGAGGAAGCACAATCTTGCTCTTGAAGGAATGCAGCGAAGGTTCACCAGACTGATTCCCGGGATGGCGGGACTGACATATCAAGAAAGACTGGATCAACTGGGCTTGTAATCACTGGAGTTCAGAAGAATGAGAGGGGATCTCATAGAAACGTTTAAAATTCTGATGGGTTTAGACAGGTTAGATGCAGGAAGAATGTTCCCAATGTTGGGGAAGTCCAGAACCAGGGGTCACAGTCTAAGGATAAGGGGTAAGCCATTTAGGACCGAGATGAGGAGAAACTTCTTCACCCAGAGATTGGTGAACCTGTGGAATTCTCTACCACAGAAAGTTGTTGAGGCTAATTCACTAAATATATTCAAAAAGGAGTTAGATGTAGTCCTTACTACTCGGGGGATCAAGGGGTATGGCAAGAAAGCAGGAAAGCGGGTACTGAAGTTGCATGTTCAGCCATGAACTCATTGAATGGCGGTGCAGGCTCGAAGGGCCGAATGGCCTAATCCTGCATCTATTTTCTATGTTTCTATGTTACTCTCAGGTTGACAACAGAAGAACATAAGAAATAAATTAGAGCAGGAGCAGGCCACCTGGCAATCTGTTCCCTTCTCTGTCCGCTCCCCATAAACTTCACTCCCTTATCATTCTGTCTATCTCCGACTGATCCAGACTCCACTGCTCTCTGGGTCACAGAATTCCACATAGATGTACTACCATATGTACTACTGCATTATTACGTAATGTCTCTTGGTCTTTATTGTAGTAGTGCTGCTCCTCCTCCGTATGCCAGCGCAGCACAAGAATGTGTACCCTTCCATTCTAATAAGCTCAATAAGCTCAATTGTGTTTTGCAGGTCCAAAAACATCAATGCGCAGCGAGGCAAGACCTGAACCTGCATCATTGCAGGTGGTCCTCACCACGGGTGGGAAGGAGGATGATGATGAACAGACAACCGAGCCTGAGGAGGAGGAGGATATCATTGAAATGGAGGAGGATGCCCCTAGCATCCCTCTGACTCTGCATCTTTTGCCTGTGGGACCTGCGGCTGTTACATCGTCTTCGACAGAAGAAGTAGCGAGACCAAGCAGATTGCAGCCGGCGACAGCAAGGTGCATCTTAGTGCTCACGGCGACCCTACGGAGGTCGAGTCAGCGAGGTCAGCACACGCCTCCTCTGGTCAATCGCATTGAGGGCTTGATCAAGCTGTGCATGGAGAGTGTCGCGATAAGTCTCCAGCTCCTCCAGGTTTTCGTGGTTTACATGGGGGACAGGTCCCGAATGTCTGCTCGCAATTCGGAGGATATGCAGCAGATGATCCGAGAGATGTGTGCGCCGTGCGATAGTGGCGGGACACGGTACTGCACCCCAAGGTGCCATCCACCAGCACCAACACAGAAGGGTGAAGGACCTGGAGGGAAACGTGACCACAGGTAGGAAGGGGGGTGTTTTGATGTTATACTGTTAATAATTTTAGATGTTACCGGTATTCTTATTGTTGTTGTACATTTTTATTGTTGTTGGGTGATTGTTGGTGGGTGGAGGGGAGGGGGTGTTACATTTCTGAAATAATTTTTTGCAGCATTGTTAAATCATTAAACATTTTTATTACATTTTACAATTGTTGTGCAGAGTCTTCGAATTAACGTGAGGTAAGGTAAAACATGAATACAATTGTTGGAAAACAATGGCCGGGCCAGACCAGGCAAGGATGAAACATAACGCAAATGCAACTGTTGTCTTTCCATAGCTGTAACTGTGACTGTCCCCAATGTAAATTTATGCAAAGCTTTCATTTATGAGCTGCTGACACAACAGTTTTACAGCTGTGTAACTCCCATGGGGTTTTTTCAGTCTTGCGGGGGAGGGACGTGGTAGGATCGGTTCATCGCTAGGCTGATTGACCTCCCTGAGGTCCTCATCAGACACCTCCTCCTCCTCCTCTGCCTCTTCCACCTCCAATCCTTCCTGAGATGGACCAGCAGCTCCATCTGGTATTTATTGTCCTCTCCTTATAGCTAGGTTGTACAACATGCAGCACACCACAATAAACTCAGCGACCTGGTCAGGCTGGTATTGTATGCTGCCTCCAGAATGGTCCAGGCATCTCAAGTGCTGCTTCAGCACTCCAATTGTCTTTTCGACGATATTGCGTGTAGCTATATGGCTTTCGTGGTAACACTTCTCGACTTCTGTCTGGGGATTACACAGGGGGCTCATCAGCCAGCTGACAAGGCCATATCCTTTTTCCCTCAGCATCCAACTATGACCTTGTGGCTGACTGCCAAACAGGTCAGAGATAGCGCTCTCACGCAGGATATGCACATCATGGATGCTGCCTGGAAATTTAGCATTTACTGCCATGATTATTTGGTTATGGTCGACAACGAGCTGCACATTCAGGGAGTGGAATCCCTTTCAATTATGAAACACCTCTGCATCCTGTAAAGGTGCTTTCAGGGCCATGTGCCTGCAGTCTATTGCTCTTCACGAGAAACCCAAAGCCCTCACGGTCTGTGCCTCCCCGGTCATAGGGAAGTTTATAAAGTCCATCCTGCGAGTGTAAAAAGCTTGAGTCACCTGTCGAATGGAGCAATGTGTGTCATGCTAAGAGATACCACAGATGTGGCCAGATGAAACCTGAAACGAGCCTGATGCATAGAAGGATAGTGCCACAGTAATCTTTGCCTCAATGGACAGTGCGATCCTGATGGTGCATGGTAGGCTGCAGATCTCCCTTGATAAGCTGGCATATCTCAGAGATGACCTCCTTACGGAAGCGCAGCCTCCTAAGGCACGTGTTATCAGACAAGTTCAGGTATGATTGCTTTTCCCTGTAAGTTCATCGGGTGTACGGTCTCCTCCTCCACATTAGTCTGCCACCTCTTTGATTGGGCCCTTCACTAAACCCAACTTCAGACAACAGCATGTGAGCATTTACAAATAATAATGGAGAAGTTACAGACCTCATCACTATCACCATTGCTATAAATGTCCTTTGTACTAAAATAAATATCAATATAAATGTGAGTCGATCAGTAAATAAGGCCCTTAAATAACTCACAAATTATAAGCCCCTTCTTTAAGCAGCCTCTCACTTCCTCCGACGTTCAAAATGGTGTCCATAGTGCCGAGTTCTGTGAAGAGTGTCATGTAAGAGCAGCTTTTTTCCAGCGATGTCCAGCGATCTACTCGGTGAGCGACCAGCCCGATGATGTGAGGGCAATGTGCCGAAAATTGCGTTGGGCGATGTGAAAATCTTGTGTGCTGAAAGTTGGGCCAGCGATCTTGGTGGGATGTTCCAGCCCAAGTTTCCATTTTTAAATGGGCGATAGCCTGCCTTTTTGTGTGATAAATGGGCGATAGCCCAGTGATCTCAAGTGGAAAATCCAGCCCTATGATTCTATAATTCTATGATTTCATAGTGTGATATATTCACAGAGCACAAGCACACACAGCTCCTAACATGGCAGGCAGCTCTCTCGGAAGCCTCCGGAATTGCCTGGTTCTGTATATTATTAACTCTGCAGTTGCAGTACACAATACATCCACATCCACAGTGTGGAGCTACAAACATTACAAGCTTACAGACATTACACTTCTCCCTCCTTAATGAAGAAGTTATTACAACAAATATCATACATAACTTTCATTTTTATACATAACACATGATATAAACTTTTTTTTTCCACATTTACAAATTTAACTTTACCACTTGTTTTCTATTTCGAAGAGGATACCTTCGCTCTCGAACAGAACCTTCCAAACATGATGTTGAATCTAAACTCATTCGAGGTTCATCCTGAGGAATGTTTTCCTCCACGGAATTTCCTTGATTTTCATTTGAACTCACTCAAACTTTAAGCTCTTTGTTTTCCTGACTCGGACTCAGACTTTCATTCTGATTCTCTCCTGGATTTGTTTCTAGTACATTGGATTTCGGATTTGCTACTGGTGTATCAAAACTATCTGATGAGTCAGAAATAATTGAATCATTCCCACCTTCAACTCCTTCCATGTCTGTAGGTAAAATATGATCAATATGAACAAACCTAATCCGTCCATTATCAAACATCTTTACCAAATATGTGCGAGGACCACATATCTTCACCACTCTTCCTGGTAACCACTTTAACCATTTATGGTGATAGTCCTTCACTCTCATCTTCTGGTTTAATTTCACACTTCTCTCTTTTACTCTACATCTATCTATCTTGTTGCCTTAATTGTGTCTCTTCGACGGACTGTGCCAAATTTGGTTTAACAACGAGAATCTGGTTCGTGGCTGTCGTTTGAGAAACAGCTCTGCTGGTGTTCTACCAGTAGTTGTATGAGGAGTATTTCGATATGTCATCAAAAAATTAGCCACTTCAAACGGTAGCCTATTAAATTGATATAGACCTAGATGATATTTATCGTCAAGCATGACTTGGACGCCTCAGCTGTAAGTAGGCATTCGTAAGATCCAGTTTTGAGAAGATCTGACCACCTGTCAGTGTTGTGAACAAATGTTCTATGTTCGGCAATGTATTGGGGACATTACCCTCTCGAACCTGGTTTACGGTTACTTTATAATCACCACACAATCTTACCTTACCATCGGACTTAGGTACAACAACAATGGGTGTAGCCCAATTCCATCGATCTATCTTACAAATAATGTTCTCAGTCTCTAGTCTTTTGAGTTCTTGCTCAACTTTCTCCTTGAGTGCATATGGTACAGAAAGTGGCTTGTAGTAAACCGATCTAGCATCCCTCTGTACCCTGACACTCGCCTTGAAGACTTGGATCGGACTGCCTGTTTCGCAGAACACCTTCGGATACTTCTTGATAACCTCATCCGTTGATGAAAATCTCGCTTCCACAGAGAAAATCTTACTCCAATCCAGCTTCAGTGAGCTCAACCAATTTCTTCCTAATAAGGCAGACTTGTCTCCTTTCACTACTATTAGAGGCAAGTTCTGAAATTGATCTTTATATTTCACCGGTACGGTGATGCGACCTACCAAAGGAATTTTCTCTCCCGAGTAGCCTCACAGCTCTATCTTGGATTTCACCAGTTGAAAATCACGCAATTTGTCGCGATATAGTGACTCCGGTACTGCACTCACGGATGCACCCGTGTCAATTTCCATTGGTATCTTGAATCCCGCAACATCTATGTGGATTTTGCTGTTTTCCAAATCGCTGTCCGTTAACCTCGTGCTCCTGATGATGTGTAACTCTAACATCTCCTCGTCCTGTTGTTGTTCTTCCATGCTATGTAGTCTCTTAGGATTTCTACTCATAGCTTTGAACGCTGGACTAATAGCTTTAAAAACTGGTTTACCCTTCAGTCGGCATGCCTTCGCAAGATGCCCAGTCTTTCTGCAGAAGAAACACTCTGCCTTCACGTATGGACAACTTTGAGCAATGTGTTGTCCCAGGCACCTATAGCATGACTTCGATGCTCTGTTAGAATTTCCAGTTTCTGAGACTTTGGGCCCCCACCGTCTTTTACTTTGAACCGGCAGGTGATTTACCTCAGTTGACTGACGAATGTAATTATTATTTAATTCTCGGGACTATTGTTCGCCATGCCCATCAACCTCGCTGTCTGACAACAATCACAAAAGGCAAGTCATCCATCGTAAATAATTTCCTTCTGATCACCTCATTTTTCACCCCACAAACAAAACGATCCGTAATGCTCGGTTTTGAAAGTTTCCAAAATTACAGTGCATCAATAGCTTTTTTAATGCTACGGTGTAATCACTGATACTTCCATCAGCATTTTGATTCCGAATCCCAAAACGATAGCTTTCAGCAATTTCTAATGGTTTGGGGTTATAGTGCTGCTCCAGCTTCGCTAAAATCTCTTTAAGTATTGTGTCCTTTGGTTCGTCAGGCACAAGCAGATTTACAAGGGTTTTGTACAATGCCGGACCCGCCTCCGATAACAAGATCACTTTCTTACGTTCCAACACAGCCCGGTTCTGGACTGCATTGTCTGGAACTTCGATTATGTTATTTGCAGTGAAATACATTTCTAGCCGATCCACATACGCTTTAAAACATTCCTGGCCGCGTCTATATTCCCCCAAATGTCTGATTACACCTGCCATTTTAATCTCTCGCTGTTCACACCGTGTGCTGTATTTTACCTCAGATTTTTGTAGCTTTTTCCAAAGACAGACACTTCCAATGTCTCTCTGTCGGCTGTCTGAATCCTTCACCAACAAAATTTAAGCTTTAAATCATCCGAAAAATCCCATCTCATCGCCAATTGTGCTATCTTCACAGAGCACAGCACACACAGCTCCTAACATGGCAGGCAGCTCTCTCGGAAGCTTCCGGAATCTTCCTGGTTCTGTTTATTATTAACTCTGCAGTTGCAGTACACAAAACGTCCACATCCACAGTGTGGAGCTACAAACATTACAAGCTTACAGACATTGCACAACCGGTAACATATCCAGAATCTCCCAGTCAGATGCACATAAAGGCATAGGCTGGTCTCTGTGATGACAATAGCTAGAATGAGTGGGCTCTCAGATTCGCTTCTTCGACGGAACTCTCCCAGATACAGGATGCCATCGACTGCAATTGGAGCACCGCCACAGCAACCAGGAGTTTTTATAAACCACAAGGGATAATCGTCCATCAATGCACAGCTGGTGTCAAACCACAAGAAGAGGTTTGTACAGTCTGTGCCGGATCCCCTGGGAGCTGTCATAATGCCTTCATACTGAAGCAATCCAATATCCCAGACTTTTTCTTTCCAGGAAGAAGACTTAAGGGCTGGCTTATAGGAAACAATGGATACCCACTTCAACACAAAATCAAAATACTGCGGATGCTGGAAATCTGAAATATAAACAGCTTACAGACTGAACGGAGGTGTTCCACAAAGCGATCATTCAATCTGCATTTGGTTTCCCCAGTGTAGAGGAGACCACATCGTGAGCAGTGAATACAGTATACTAAATTGTAAGAAGTACAAGTAACTCGCTGTTTCACCTGGAAGGAATATTTGGGGCCTTGGGCAGTGAGAAAGGAGGAGGTAAAATGGCAGGAGTTTCATCTCCTGCATTTGCAAGGGAATGTGGCATGGGAAGCGGAGTGGGTGTTGGGGGTGATTGAGGAGTGGACCCGGGTGTCTCGGAGGGAACGGTCCCTTCGGAATGCTAAAAGGGGAAGTGTCAATATGTTTTGTGGTGGAATCATGCTGGAGATGGTGGAAATGGCGGAGGATGATCCATTGAATGTGGAGGCTGGTGGGGTGAAAGGTGAGGACAAGGGAAATGGTATTGTGGTTCTGAGAGGGAGGGAAAGGGGTGAGAGCAGAAGTGCGGGAAATAGAACGAACACGGTCGAGGGCCCTGTCAACCACAGTAGAGTGGAATGTTTGGTTGAGGAAAAAGGAAGACATCTCAGAAACATTAGTATGGAAGGTGTTATCATCAGAACAGATGCGACAGAGATGGAGAAACTGGGAGAATGGAAGAGTCATTACAGGATGCGGGGTAGGATGAAGTTTAGTACAGGTAACTGTGAGAGTCAGTGGGCTTATAGTGGATGCTTGTCAATAGCCTATCCCCAGAAATGGAGACAGAGAAGTCGAGGAAGGCAAGGGAAGAGTCTGAAATGGACTATATCCAAGTGAGGGAAGGGTGGAAATTGGAAGCAAAGTGAATGGTTTTTCTACTTCAGGACGAGAGCAGGAAACGACACCGATACCCCGAAACTTGGCTCAATGCACCTGTGAGTAAC